>NW_015176457.1:1212074-1224572 GCF_001447785.1 Gekko japonicus | reverse complement strand
TTAAGGACAGTAAAAGAAATTGCTCTGCGGCAGTGGCTGTGTGACACTCCTTCCAGAAAAGACAGTTCTGAGAAGTACCATCGCAGGAAGTGCCATTTTCACACCACATATGTTAATCTAAAAATTATACATGGCTAGAAATCGCAGAGAAGCAACATGTCGCTTATGAACAGTTTTACTAGAACATTTTGAGATCAAAGGCCCAAATTAATTTAGGGAATTCAAACAGCCTCCTGCTTATACAAGCTCACTGCAAAGGAGTAAATTCCAGCATATAAACAGCATTTTGCGAAAGGATTTGTCATGTACCATTTCCACATGCTATCTTAGGTGAAAACGGCAATTTACCACTCTTTAGCAGTGACAGATGGGTTTCCCAGTATATGACTCTGCCTGCAATGTGCCATTGCCAAAGAAGTTAAATGAGTCTTTAGATAATAGGACCTTGCGGAGAACGCTCTTTATCTTACCCTACAGATGTACTGGTTCCGCTCGCCTGGAGAGAAGGTTTGTGAGCGGACTATCATGCTGTTCCTGACAAAGGGATGCTGCTGCTGAGACTTCAGGCTGGCTCTGTCCTTGGGCCGGACAACCACACTCTCACCCTCTGTGTTAGTTTCTTTGTCGACCTGTTGAGGAGTCATGTACATTTTTTTTAAACTAAAAAAACACTCAAACCCTTAGCGGCCCCTCAAGCTTGATTTTCATTCCAGCTTGTCACAAACCAGTTAAGAGCGGGCATAAGTAATTCAAACGCCCTTGCTTTCCCACTTATGAGAACATGCAGGCACGCTTAAAAGTAGGATTGCACGCCTTTTAAGTTACTAAAACTTCCTACCTACTTCAACATTTCTGATTTTGCCAGTGCAAAACACACAAACAAACAAAACTCTGGAGGATGTAAGGATGTAGAAAGCCCGAGTCCTACTGATCGTTTAAAATTGTTACTTAGGTCTAAGGTTTGCTAGATGGAGATTGCTTTTTAGGAGAGCTACCAAGAGGCAGTGAATTATAGCGGGTACAGTTTCAGACTATGATGGTCCAGGTTCAAATCTCCACTCAGCTATGAGGTTCAGTGCCTGCCTACATGTTAGGTTTTCCCCATGGACGTCCATGGGCTGGGTGGGGAGGCATAGTCTGAAGTTCCACACTTCCCTGACGACAGGGGTTCAATTCAGTTTGGAACCATGGCTCACAGCAAGAGGGGGCTTAGCCCATCCCCCTGGGCCATTTCCTTAACCTGAAATGACCCCGGCGGGGCTATTTGCTCCACCGGGGAAACATAATGTGTAGCTCATCAGTACAAGTGCAGTCCCAGCAGCTTGGGAAAACAGCATGGAGGGGGAAGGCTAAACCCCCTCTTTGTGCGTGCCGAGGTCATGGTGGAAAGTGCCAACTTAGCGTTTTCAAGGCAAGAGGTGTTCAGAGGTAGTTTGTCACTGCCTGCCTCTCTGTAGAGACAAGTGTTGCACTTATCTGTACTTGTTGTTCATCTAGTTGTCTCTGTGCAGGCACACATGGGACTGTGCAGGCACACAGGGCAGCCACCTAAAGATTTTTTAACTAGCCTAGTAACAGAGCAGGAGGCCCCCCTCCCAATCAGAGCCATTCAGCCTGTTTTCCCGCCTAACGGTCGTGTGCTCTGGGGAGGGGCCCTTCTCCCTCCCTCAGTTCTCCTTGGCGGTCGCTATGAGGCAACAAATAGAGAGTCAAGGAGCTCACAGCAGGGTAGGAGGGAGGGATGCATGCCTGCACAGAGACAACTAGATGAACAACAGTTACAGGTAAGTGCAACACTGTTTTCATCATCGCTGTTCTGTGCAGTCCCACATGGGAGACTAGTCAGCTGGCTTATCAAGCAGTGGGGTGAGCGCTTTACTGGAAGATCAAATGTAGAACTGCTGTCCCTACTGACATCTCCCTTCTTGTATTAACCTTCACAGAATAGTGCTTAACAAAAGTGTATGCAGACGACCAGGTTGCTGCCCTGCAAATGTCAGCCAATGGGATGCCTTGTTGAAAGGAAGCGGATGTCGCTCAAGCCCTCAGGAAGTATGCTCATATCTGTAAAGGACACTGCACCAATGCCAGTTCGTAGGCTCTCTTGCTAGTAGAGACAATCCACCTAGACACAGGGCCAGCTCTCCTGCTAGGCCAACTAGGCACTCGCTTAGAGCGGGAGGCCCTGGATGGGGGCGCCGAAGTTTGCCTCCCCCCTCCAAAAGCCAGCGCCGATCCCCGAGGCTCCCCTCCGCGTCCTTCCCGCCTGCCCGGACCCTCTCCAGCAACCCATGGCCAGTGGGGAAAGGCGCCGGCAGAGCGGGCGCATGAAGAGGGGAGCCTGCGCCGGGGCCACGCTTGAGTTTCCTTAAAAAAAAAAATTCTACTGATTGTTTAAAATTGTTAGTTAGGTCTAAGGTTTGCTAGATGGAGATTGCTTTTTAGGAGAGCTGGCTGGCTGGCTCAGGCACCGGTAGAAAGAAAGCGCCGCGGCCTCAAGTTTGCGCACTGGGGGGGGAGAGGATTGTGTGAATCAGTCTGATTCACACAATCCTCCCCCCCCCTCAGTGCGCAAACTTGAGGCTGCGGCGCGTTCTTTCTGCCGGTGCCAGCCAGCCCTCCGCTTCAGCACGCCCCGGGACCACGCGGCCCTTTACCCCCTCTTGGCAGCACTCCTTAGCTGCCGCCGTTGCTGCCACCCGAGTGCCCATGGCGGGAGGAGGTAGGTGGGCGAGGGGGGTAAAGGGCTGTGCGGTCCCAGGGCGGAAGGCTGGCTGGCTCAGGCACCGGCAGCAGGGCGCGCTTACCTCCTGCCTGGCGGTGCCTGCAGCAGCTCTGGCAGCCTTGGCTCCCCCGGCAGGCAGCGGCAAGCGCAGCCCTGGCGCGGGCTCCCCTCTTCATGCGCCTGCTCTGCCGGTGCCTTTCCCCGCCGGCCATGGGTCACTGGAGAGGGTCCAGGCAGGCGGGAAGGACGTGGAGGGACACGGAGGGGAGCCTCGGGGATCGGTGCTGGCATTTGGTGGGGGGAGGCGAACTTCAGCACCCCCATCCAGGGCCTCCCACTGGGTTCCCAGTGGGGCGGTCTCCAGGCCCCACCAGAAGGTTGGCATCTGCAGCCTCGCCTAGGGCGCAGCCTTGCCTCGGGCCAGCCCTGCCTACACACCATCTGAGCCTGTTCAGGTTTTCCCTTCGAGGGGCCAGCAAAGCAGAGAAACCATTGGAGAAACCTTTTCTGAATTCACTTGTTCTCTTTAAATAAAATATAGGGCATGTTTTACATCTAATGTGTGTAGCTGTCTTTCAGCTGCAGATGATGGGGGTGGGAAAAAGGTGGGAAGTGAGCTGGGCTGAGGCAAAGAGTGGAGAGCACATGGTGAGTTGCTGATAGAAGGTAAGGGATTTTTCTTTCTCCCTTTGCCTTCCTAGCTGCTGTGTGGGAGCTGAAAGAGAGTTGGGTTCTTTGTAGCCTGATAGAGAGTGGTTCTGTTTAAGTCTGTTTGGGGCTGTTTGTGATTTGGAGGTTGTTGGAGGCTGAGTGAGTTGCTGTGGAGTGCTGTTTATTGCAAGCCTCGCCCCCTGTTGTGCTGGGCTCTACTGAACTGGGCAGGAAGGGGCCTTTTGAAACAAAAGGCTGCTCCTCGTCAGAGGCAGAGCTGAGTCAGCTGGGCTGAGGCAAGGAGTGGAGAGCATGTGGTGAGTTGCTGATAGAAGGTAAGGGATTTTTCTTTCTCCCTTTGCCTTCCTAGCTGCTGTGTGGGAGCTGAGAGAGAGTTGGGTTCTTTGTAGCCTGATAGAAAGTGGTTCTGTTTAAGTCTGTTTGGGGCTGTTTGTGATTTGGGGGTTGTTGGAGGCTGAGTGAGTTGCTGTGGAGTGCTGTTGATTGCAAGTCCCCGCCCCCTATTGTGCTGGGCTCTGCTGTGCTGGACAGGAAGGGGCCTTTTGAAACAAAAGGCTGCTCCTTGCCAAAGGGCTGTTGCCCCGTGGCTCTTAGCCTGTGGGTCTTGCTTGGAGGCCTTGTAAGAACCTGAGTAGAGGGCTGTTACTGAGTTCTGGAGAGAGAACTGCTGGCAAGATAGCCATTTTGTCAGTCTCAAAGTTTTCTGGGTACATCACCACAACAGGAGTATGTCGGACTTTGAGGGAAGTTCCTGAGGCTGTAGAATATAGATTTGCTCCTAAGGAGATGGATAACGAAGGATCTATTCCAGTGACATGTCAGGGTTGCGCCCTGGCAAATCTGCCTCTCGGTCTGAATGTGTAATACTTGAACCACAAGAGGCCTCAGTTGGATGTTTGACCTCTCAAGATGGGGAAATGGTTCAATCTTGACAACTGCTGCTAAACTAAACTGGATGGTTGAATAGTCTACCACATCTTGGGATAAAACTGCATAAGAGCATGAGATTTTACAGGATGTCCTTGCATGCCCAAAACCACTGGACTATTGCAATGAGCTCTGCTTGGGGCTCCCCTTGAACAGTGTTTAGAAGCTTCAACTACTGCTAGCCAGCTACGGGGAGCATGTGACCCTGATTGTGGCAGGAGGACCAGATGGGGCTCGGTGGGACCAGGATCCCAGGCTCATTGGCCCAGATATCTCCCCAGTACAAGGTGTGAGGGTTCCCAGGACAAGGGCTCCCAGGATAAGACATTCCAGTGGGAAGAATCTGACCCCACATGCATTCCATAGGGCAGGGCTGGATAATAGCCTCAATGGCCCTGAAAGGAGAGGGCATGAGGGATCAGAGTGGGTCTGCAGGCACTTGGGAACTAGGCTACAAAGGGAGAAGCCAAATGCTGGGGTGGGCCTTAGAAGCCATGATGTGGCACTCATTGGGAGGCCAGAAGAGAAAGAAGGAATTGCCACATTGGAACAGCAGTTGGTTGACTGGAGTTCACAGCCATCAGGATAATAAAGGAGATACTTGCACTGTTCTCCGGGCTCATGTGTTGTGCGCCTGGTGATGGGATTCTTGGTTCCCATCCAGCCTGCTGTGACTGCCCAACATTCAGGTGAGCCCAGAAATGCCGACCACTATGACACTAATACTAGAGAATTATACTGGCTACTGATCTGCTCCCAAACCCAATTCAAGGTGTTGGCTTTGTCCTCTAAAGCCCTGCATGGCCTGGAACTGACATATCAGAAGGACCATTTTTCTCCCATATG
This sequence comes from Gekko japonicus, assembly GCF_001447785.1. Taxonomy (NCBI): domain Eukaryota; kingdom Metazoa; phylum Chordata; class Lepidosauria; order Squamata; family Gekkonidae; genus Gekko; species Gekko japonicus. Next base: position 1,219,402 of record NW_015176457.1, on the reverse strand, counting down.
TTCCTGACTGGGCATTAAGGTCACAAGGAGAGGCCCTTTCGGCTGTCTCACCAATCGAAGAAGCTTGTCTGGTGTGCACATGAGAGAGGAACTTTTCAGTGGCAGCCCGAAATGCTGGAACAGCCTCCTAGGAAGATGTGCCTGGCCCCTTCACTTTCGATCTTCAGGAGGCAGTGAAGACAGTTTTATTTAGGACTGTATTTGACTAATTTAATTTATTGGAAGCCTTGAGATTTTAAATTGTGGTTTTTTAATGTTTTTTTTAGAATTGTTTCATTTACATTGTAAGCCGCCTTGAGTTCCACAAGGTAGAAAGGCTGCTAATAAATATTTTAAATAAATAATAAATAAATAAAACCAGGAAAGCTGACTAATTCCTGGGCAAGAGTAGCAAGGGCTCACTGGGATGTCTGAACAGATCAGGCCATTGCTTGGCCAGCAGAAGAGAGTGCAGGGCCAGCAGGAAGGCGATTTGACACCACTCACAGCTGGTTATATTTCTAGGCTAGCTCGTGTGTCTGTATATGTGTGCATACATGCAATTTACCTACATTACCCTAAAGAACCGAGCCCTTGCTGTTAAAACTTCATAAGCAATGCAAGAACAAAAAAAAATTCTACCATACGTGTATGCAAGTATAGCTTAAATATTAAATAACCTATTAAATATTTAATACATTCATTATTAAACATGAATAATCTACCAAATAAACATTAAATGTTAACTAGCAAAGCTGAATGCTTTTCTTATGGAGTTCGGGCTCTTCCTTTTATTGTATATCAAAGAAAAAGTGGAACCCTGTTATAAAACAGTGGAGATTTTAAAGGCCTCCTCTGTATTTATTAACGATACCGAACGTTATAAACAAACTCCTTATGACAAACTTTAAACTTAAACACACACCCCTGATGGGCCTGGAACAGCTAGGGGCTTATGGAGCTGTCCTCATAGTGCTTTAGGGAAACATAATCTAAAATATTCACCAGCGTGGGTGATACCGTTGCTAGCACATTGCAACACACATCTGCAGGGCCACCGTCTTCTTCCTCCTTGACTTCATTTGCTTCTACCAATTGGGAGCAGAAGCTGTCATCTTCTGCATAGGCACCTCCCTCCACTCCTTCCACGTGGTCCTCTTCTTCAGTCACACTCTTGCTAGATGTCTCTGCCAGCACTCCTAGCCTGTGAGGGGGGAAAAACCAAACAAACCTCAAGTTTACCCTTGAACCAGCAAGACCTGCAAAAGAGGACGTTGCTAGCCTGGCTGGAAGCTGAACTCTGTGCAAAAATATGTGTTATCGTGGGCATGTTATCTTGGCATCAACTAGATTAGAATTTCACCGATCCCCCCAACCTCCGCCATATGAATGTATTATATTTGTTATCCTCTCCAAGGAAAACATGACATTCTGTTTCAAATTGCCTCCTCTGGGGCATTTTGATATAAACACAGTACTTGGGACTTCTGCACACGGTTATGCATCATGTTTCCTTTTCAGAGTGTTAACACATATTAGCAAATACAGACTAATTTATACTGTATTCTCAGTCGGTATACCAAGAGTATAACTCGATTCAAATATAAATGTGTAGGTTGGATCCAGCAGCGGATTTTTGCTAATAGAAAGGGAAGATAGATTTTCATTGATTCTCCGCCTCTACTGCAGGTCTCTAACTCAGCCTTTATGCTATTCTTGGGGGACCAGGAGTAACAGTTTGGGAAGCATTTAGGCTGTAGCAGGACAGGAGAGGTGAGAAAAGGTCCATTCCACTGATGGAAATCTGTTCTGCCAGCAGATACTAATGCTGGGGTTGACCCCATGATTTGGCTGTATGTGAACAAACCCAGCATCAGCGTTGCTACTGTGTGCTCCCTTGTCTCATTTGCTGCAATTCCATCCTTCCCTTGCTGTTTGAACAAAAACCATAAATTAAATCTGAGATGGTCTGCATCTTCTCTCCAAACCAGAATTGCAAAGCATGAATGAAAGGCAAGCACACACTCACAGTTTTGCTAGTTTAGATGTTATGGCAAACTAAAGTTTGCCTCCAACTAGGAAGTGGGGTGGGGGTTAGGGTGGAATTGTGGCACATAGCAGGAAGACCTGAGAAAAATATCCAAACATTTCCACATGCAGTCTTAATATAGGGAGGGAAATTCATACAAGACAGTATCTCTAAAAAGAGACCAGTTATTAGGGATGTGAGAAAAAAATCAGTATTTTTTGGTTTCGGGTGTACTGAACCTGAAAAATATTGGTATTTCCTGATATTTCCAAAACCCCAATATGGGTATGATATTGGGATTCAGGAAATAATCGGGATTGCTGAAGTTATTCGGCTCCATTATACCCTATGGGGACTGAATAAAATTGGCTTTTATTTGGGCGGGGCTATTTTGGTAGCAGAGTACAGATCTGTATTTTGCTGAATGAATACTCGAAAAATGCAGATAAGATATTTTTTGGGTATTTATTCAGCTCTATATATACTGAGTGCACACCCCTACCAGTTATTAAGACTCTATATTTATTATAACCCAAGAAGAAGAAGAGTTGGTTTTTATACCCTGCTTTTCTCTACTGTAAGGAGTCTCAAAGCAGCTTACAACCACTTTCCCTTCCACTCCCCACAACAGTGACCTTATGAAGTAGGTGGGGCTGAGAGAGTTCTGAAAGAACTGTGATTGGCCCAAGATCACCCAGCAGTAGGGAATAAACTCAGTTCTTCAGATTAGAGGCCGCTGCTCTTAACCACTATATTATGCTGGTTCAGGGAGTGATGTGCACTATGAAGGGTGAACTGTTTCTGCAATTGATGCTTTATTCATTGATCTCTTACAACAGTCCCCACCACTGAAGAGATGAACAACTTTTTTTTTTTTTAATGGCTTGTCTCTTCAGCAGTGGGGGAAACTGCAGCAAGGAATTGCTGCAACTGAAACATGCGTGATTAGAGCTGCCAGCTCTGGGTGGAGAAATACCTGGAGATTTTGGGGGTAGAGTCTGGGGATGGCGAGGCTTGGGGAGGGGAGGGACCTCATCAGGGTGCAATGCCATAGAGGCCACTAGGGTTGCCAAGTCGTAATTAAGCCTCAGCGGGGGACTCCCGGCTTCCTCCAGGAGCGCACGCGTGCGTTGCGAGCACATCACCCAGAAGTGATGCGGCCGCGCCAGGGGCAGGGCAGCGGTCATCCGAGGGAAAAACATAGTTTTCCCTCGGATGACCATGGCCCCGCCCCTAGCACGCCCAGTGTAGCTGCGTCACTTCCGGGTGATGTGCTGATGCCGGGCACGTCCCGTGCTTTGGGGGTGGGGTTCCCCCTGGGGCCTGATCCGCCAGCGGTGGGGAACGGGCCTCTGGGGCGGGGGTTTCCCCGTCCCCCGGGGGGACTTGGCAAGCCTAGAGGCCACCCTCCAAAGCAGCCATTTTCTCCAGGCGAAGTGATTTCTGTTGACTGGAGATCAATTGTAGTAATAGAAGATCTCCAAGCCACACTTCCCAATGTGCACAAAGCATTCAGTTCTTTTTTATTCTATTTAGTACCTGATGACAAGCAGAGGGTTATTTCAGTGGTCTGTTTCACTATGTTTTGTGGTATGAAATACTGTTTTTGTACCTCAGATTAACCATAAAGCCACAGTTTACCATTCTTGCTCAGCACTCTGTGACTCCTGCACTTCCTTTTCTTCCTCCTCTTCTTCCTCCTCTTCCGCCAACTCTTGCTCTACTGCTTCCAGTTCGGCTGAAGTTCTTTCTAGTAAGGCTGACACGGCATCCTAACAGAGATTTGAAAGCAGTGCTAAATGTTACGGTAGACTCGTGTGGGTTTTTTTTTTTAACAGAGAAGGGACAGATACCATTGATAAAGCCTATTCCGCAATATTTGTGAATAGTGACAAAGCATGCTTAAAGAACAGTGCCAGACTAGTGTGCTATACTGAGGTCTACATTTGGGATTAAATTTATTGTGAAAACATTTGCTGAAGCACACTAATATTAACAAAATAGTGTTATGACCCATGGCAGAGCTGATTCAAATATTCAGTGCCTGAGGTGGCATGATCTTCCTATGTGACTGCTATCACCTCAGATATCACACGGGAAGTTCAAAAGCAAAGTTGCTTCATTTCTTTAAAAAAATTGTACTTTGCTATAAAAGTACCACAAGATTTTAAAACAAACGTAAACACAGTAGAAACAAACACACCATTTGCAGCCTAGAAAAGACAAGGTTCCCACTGGAAAAAACAGCAGTTTACACAAATGTAATCCATTTGGAACTTATATTATTAATATATACTTTGTACTTGAAAATAAGGACGCAAAGACAAACACAGAATGCATGTGGGAGAACTGAATGATTAAATGTTTCCTGATGTAAAACAAAACTCAACTCTCACTGAGATAATAGTCACACTAAAAGCAGTTGGGTCAGAACAGATAAAAGGAAGTACTTCTTCACCCAAAGAGTGATTAACACATGGAATTCACTGCCACAGGAGGTGGTGGCGGCTACAAGCATGGACAGCTTCAAGAGGGAATTAGATAAGCATATGGAGCAAAGGTCCATCAGTGGCTATTAGCCACAAGGCAGAGGTCATTTCGGGGGGGGATCGCGGGGGATCGCAGTTCCCCCGGGTGAGGTATGGGGGGCAGGGCACATGACGAAGCCCCGCCCCCTGCTTCCGGCTGCCCTGCTTCTGGCCCTCATTCAGCCAGGAGGAGGCAGGAGAAGAGGGAAGGTAAGTTGCTTCCTCCCTGCCTCTCTGGGGCCAGGGAGGGCCTTCGCGGGACTTCCTTGCACTCCTGGTGGCCTTGCAGGTCCACCGCCGGGCCCCTCATGGGGTTCGGCAGTGGAGCTGCAAGGCCGGCGGCGGTCGGGACCGTTGGGGGTGGGGTGTGCGGCCTTATGACACACTTCCGGTGATGTCAGGGGGTGTGGCATATGCTAACGATATGCTAATGAGTTATGCTAATGAGTCCCCCTAGCTCTTTTTCTACGAAACGACCCCTGCCACAAGGTATAGATAGGAACCCTCAGGCTGGGGCAAGTGATGCTCTGTATTCTTGGTGCTTGGGGGGAGGGGGCAACAGTGGGAGGGCTTCTAGTGTCCTGGCCCCACTGGTGGGCCTCCTGATGGCACCTGGTATTTTTGGCCACTGTGTGACAGAGTGTTGGACTAGATGGGCCATTGGCCTGATCCAACATTGGCTTTTCTTAAGTTCTTGTGTTCTTATGATACCTCGCCCCACATGACACCTTCACTTGGCATTCAACTAATAAGAATGGCACAAAGGAGCACATTACTAGGTAGTGAAATTATTTCACAGAAGTCACCGTAGGCTGCTCACCAAGTCCAAAGAGCCTGGTAACTGAGTGACAGGGACAAATACAGGATCCTCCTTTGGCCCCTTGTCCTTTTTGCCAGGAACCTGCTTGCAAGCCAGCAAGTTATACCACAGAGTAGACGTCTCTTTTGAAAACGACAGGTCTGCCAGGCTTATCTGAGTTCCAGCCTAGGTGGAGATGACAAAGAGAAATATATGTGGTCATTTTAATGTATAGTAATGGAAAAATAATAAACTGCCAATATCTCTTTTGCAGCTGGAAAATGGTGCTGCCTGTATTTACATTGGCTCTTCAAATGCTACGTACCACTTAACTGAAAAAATTCTGACACATCTGTACCTTTTAAAGAGCAGTGAATGCACTTTAGCCACTATTCAAACGGAAGCAAAACCAATTCTAGGGCCATGTTTATGCACTTGCAAGTGGGGGAACTCACAGGGGAGCAGAAATTTCTTTTCCTCCGTTCCTACAGGTCCTCTTATCGCTGTTTGCACTTTCCCTCTTTCCTCCTTCTCATTTGCTCTGGCAACCCCGTAATATTGACCTTGATCTCATAACCTAGTTGTGTAAGATCTCTAGCAGCGTTTTTAAAAGTCTGTGGAGTTTTTTTTTTTAAATTAAACCTTTTTGGATTTTTCTGCAAACTCCAACATCTCCTTATTGTGCAGATTTCTTGATCCACACTCTGCAGTCAAGTTTGGAAGCAGATCTATAATCAGGCTTTCAAGGAACAGGAATGAACATGCCCCTCCATTCCACCACACATACAAAAAGAGTGAGGTGAACATATTTCATGTGAAGGCATACTTTGTGTAATTTTTTTTTTCTCTTGCAAAAGGTACCACGGTATAGGAACGTTGTATGAATTGGGCATGGAATGCCTACCGTAGGCATTTCATTTGTATATGGTGGAGAGATCACTGGATTTTTAAGTGCATGAGCTGGGGGCCCTTGTGAAATGAACAGGGCTCAGAGGAAGAGGGGAGCAAAGAGTTAAGCAATGGCACTGTGAAGATAAGAGTGGGATGGGGGCAAGATTTACTAGGCTACCTGGGAGCAATCAGCAGAAAAAGGATGAAGAAATACTGAAAAGACAATAGCTTCTTGGTTTGTATGAAAGAAAGAACAAAGGAGTTCAAGGCACAGCAAGTGACAGCGCAGAAGTCTTAAATCCAGGACGAGTGCGAGGAAACAAGGGGAGACTGAAACAAGGTACATAAAATACGTAAACTCAGCTATTCTGGTTTAATTGGTTTTCCCTCAATATAAGGATAGCCTGCCTTGTTTTTTTTTTTTAAAAAAAAAAGGTAAATAGTCTGAAAACATTAAAGAACAGACAACGCATGTCCACAAGGGGGGAAATAAGTCATTTATATTCTGTAAATCTAATCAAGTGTAATAGATCCATGCAACAGAGAGTACTGGCTAAGTTGATGCCTGGGGCATAATATAGTTGGCCTCAGTCCATTGTCTTCATGAGACGAAAAGTGGTTTTATATGCAAGGGAAGAAAAATCAAGCTCACATCTGGAAGCTTTGAGAGCCCAATTGCGCCACATGCCTCAGGCTCCATTGCTTTACACTCTGGACGTGTCCACAGTTATTAAAACAATATGGTTTGGTGGTAGTGGGCAGCTACAATGAAAGATAAAGCAATCACCGTGTTCCCATAAAACTATCATGCAAAGGACAGTTGAGAACTTTTGTATGATACACCTCTGCTACAGAGCCAGGAAGGCAGCTCATTGGCAGAGAACCTGCTTAGCATACGTAAGGTGATAGGCTCAGTCTTTGGAATCTGCCATTAACAGAGTTGGGAAAGGCTTTGGCTTGGGGCCTTGGATGAAGAGCTGTTGTCAGTCAGAATAGGAAAGCATGTAACAACACTCTGACTCAGTTAAGGCAGCTCTATATATTCACCTCAATACCGAATACAAGCAAAATGAACACCTCGGTACTGAACACAAGCAAAACT
>NW_015176457.1:1205897-1211605 GCF_001447785.1 Gekko japonicus | reverse complement strand
GTCTCTTTCTCTGTGTTCCTCCGTGTCTCTCTCTGTCCCTCTGTCTGCGTGTGTGTCTCTCTCTCTGCCCCTCTGTGTGTATCTTTCTCTCCCTCTGTTCTTGTCTCTCTCTGCCCCACTGTTCCTCTGTTTCTCTTTGCCCCTTTGTATGTGTCTCTCTCTATTTGTGTGTCTCTCTCTGCCTCTGTGTTTGTGTGTTTGTCTCTGTCCCCTGTCTCTCTCTCTGTCCCTCTGTGTGTGTGTGTGTCTCTCTCTCTCTGCCTCTCTCCTGCTCTGTCTCTTCTGACCCTCTCTGTGTGTGTTTGTTCGCCCCTCTGTATGTCTCTCTCTCTCTCTGTCCCTCGGTTTTTCTGTATCCCTCTGTGTGTGTCTCTCTCCGTCTCTGTCTCTCTCTGTGTTTGTCTCTCTCTCTCTGCCCCTCTGTGTGTCTCTCTCTGTCTCTGTGCATGTGACTAAACGGAACTGCCTCATCCAAAGGCAGTACCCCTCTGAATAAGCTCAGAGGCAGCACCATGGGAAGGCTTTAGCCTCTGTTTGTTCGCACTCCAGGGCAGGTGGTTGACTGCTGTGTGATACAGAATGCTGGCTGGATTCAATGGACCATTGGTCTGGTCTAGTGGAACACCTCTTATGTTCTTAGAACAACCCATCTTGTGACATTGAATTCCGTAAGCAGATAATGTGTTGTGTAAACAAGTGTTGTGTCCTGAATCTACAGCCCATCAGTTTGGCTGACACTGCATAGGACTACACTACAAATGTTCACGTGTTGTTTTTCTTTATTTACTTTATTTACGTCCCACATTTCTTCTCATTGAGGACCCAAATGGGCTTCCATAATCTTTCTCCCATTGTATTGTCACAACAATGAGGTAGGTTAAGCTGAGAATATGAGACTGGCCCCAAAGTTACCCAGCAAGCTTTCATGGCAAAGTGGGGGTTTGACCCTGGGTTCCCAAATCCTAGCCTGACACTGAAATCAGTATACTACCATATGGGGTGGTGGATCAAAACTTTATCCACTTCTCCCACAGAGTGATGGATTTCAATAAAAAAGACTGCACGGAAGAGTTAAATCAACATTCCCTGTACCATAGACTTGATCCACAGGGAGTGCTCATCCCCAGGCTGTCCCCCCCCCCCAGTTAAATCTTTCTAAAGTCGTGATCCTTTACAATTTAGCCCTTAGGGAATATTGCCTTTTCCAGTTTGTTCAGGATCATGACAGCATTTGCGAATGCACTCTTTTTTGTTTTTTGTCACATTGAGCTTTTTAGGGGTATAGCAAAGATGTTACAAACATGCAGCTAAAAATGCAAAGTGCCAATGCAGGTGGTTCAAAATATATGCATTCTGCAGATCTGGGATTAGTTAATGTTCTGTGTTGAATGTAAACATTGTGTTAAATCATGACATTGGGAGAGTGAGGAAAACCCATCAGAAATGTCTGCGACTGTGTTCCTGTGTTCCGTGAAGGAACCTGACTGCCATAAGTCATGGGCAGCTTCTTGACTTTTGCAGCTGCCATTGGAATCTGCAGAAGGAATGTGTTCTGATTCACACTGTTCGTACAAGTAGACCATTTATTTGAACAGTTTTTTTGCAATAATTTATTTTTCATGTAATTATACAGGTACATTGGTGTGATAAGAACATAACTTCCTTTTACAAAACAAACCAACCCCACTCATATATAGCAAAGGTCACTGCTAATTTGCCCTTCTAAGGAAGGTAAAAGGTAAAGGTAAAGGTTCCCTTGCTCGAAAGCCAGTCGAGTCTGACTCTAGGGTTGCGGTGCTCATCTCCGTTTCAAAGCTGAAGAGCCAGCGCTGTCCGAAGACGTTTCCGTGGTCATGTGGCCGGCATGACTAAACACCAAGGTGCACGGAACGCTGTTACCTTCCCACTGAAGTGGTACCTATTTATCTACTTGCAATTTCTTGCTTTCGAACTGCTAGGTTGGCAGGAGCTGGAACTAGAGACGGGAGCTCACTCCGTCATGCGGCACACTCGGGTCTTGAACTGCTGAACTACTGACCTTCCACAGCCTGCAGTTCAGTGTCTTAACCACTTAAGCCACCTTCTAAGGAAACTGGACTTTAAAAAGCTGAACTCAGGAGGCTTTGTATAGCAACTATCACAAAAAAAAATAGCAATACTAACTTGATCTGTATTTTCATGCTTGTTGTAGGGTAGCTTCCGGTGATGCCAGGGGGTGTGGCATATGCAAATAAGTTATGCTAATGAGTTATGCTAATAAGCTCCTGCACCTCTTTTTCTGTGAAATGACCCTTGGTCATAAGTATGACCATTGCTTCAGTGTTTTCAACTAAAAAAAATATCTTTGGAAAAAATAATTCTGCTCTTCCTATAGCAGGTTTTAAAACACACGGCTCACTTTACCAAGTTTTGTTTCCTGCAACTAGTATTCTTATTAAAATATGCATCAATTCTTTTCAGTTTAGGCATCCCATAGGCCAGTTTCTCATTTTACATCATTTTTCCATGCAAGAGGGCTCAAAGGATTATTCAGTGATATTTTAGAAATAAAAATATGAGGCATTTCATTTGAATTACAAGGGAGGTCCATGCTACAAATACAGGGATTTCAGCTTTCATTAAAGTTCATAGGTGTCAGTGATGTAAAGAGATGGAAGGGGATTGGATGAACAATTGCTAGAAGGTCAGAACCAGGGAGACAAGCACAAGTAACTCAGATTTTTTTTTGGTTTTCCAGCTTCTAGGCTCACAGATAAAGAACTGTGGGCCTCAACCAACAACTTCCAGTTACATACTCATCTACCACACAATATACAAAGCATACTTTGCCCTGCATCTACAACCATTCCAACAGTATGCAAATTATGCTTATTAAATGCATCTAAAACATACATACATATTCAGGGCCATGATAACACTTTCACTGAACCCATCAATGAGGAACAGGCTTGCCAAGTCCTCCCTGGGGGGCGGGGAAAACCCCGCCCCAGAGGCCCGTTCCCCGCCGCCGCTGGATCAGGCCCCGGGGGGAACTCCACCCCGACATGCACGTCACCCGTAAGTGACGCGGGTACGCCGGGCACGCTGGGGGCAGGGCCACGGTCACCCGAGGGAAAACTCTATGGTTTTCCCTCGGATGGTCATGGCCCCGCCCCCAGCGTGCCCGGCGTACCCACGTCACTTACGGGTGACATGGATGCGGCACGTGCACGCGCTCCAGACGCCAGCCCTAATGAGGAACCAAATGTTTACCTATGTAATATTGTGATCAAAACAGTTTTTATTCATTCATCCAATGTCAGAGATGAGTATAAACAGTTTGGGAGGTTGCTTCTGAGGCTAATGCATGCCTCAGAAGTGTCCTATCCATCAATGGGAGAAAAGAAGGACATCAAAGCAAGCCAGTAATAATAAAGAATACTTACCAGGCATTCTTCTCGACAAGTTTTACTGACAGAGCAGATATCTACTCTCAAAGTCTTCTGATGCAAAGATGCTTGGGAAATGGCTACTCTGAACATCTCACTGAACAAAAGAGTTTCAGCAGCAGGGTGGACTTTTGTGCGGAACAGACAGCTGATGTCAGCTGAAGAAGGGAGGACTGCAACTCTAAAATATCTGTGAGGTAAAAAAAAGAAAGAAATCCAAATATGCATCATGAAGTACCTCAGTGTGTTTCATTAGCCCATGAGACACTATTAAAATATATGGCTACTTGATAAGATTTCAGAACAATTCTCATGTTCAGGCGCGGTGACCTTTTTGCTTAGTGCATTATGTTGGCCAAGGGGAAAGGTGTGCCACTAAATCTGGCCACTGGAGAAACTAGTTTAAGAAGAACAAACCCTGAAAATTGGCCATGGCAAGAAAACAGAAAGGCTCTGACTCAGAGGATGGGGGGAAAGTGAAGAACAGTAGCTCTTAAAATGTAACTTCCCAACTATTAATTCCTAGGTTTTACTCCAAGTTACAATGTCTGTTAATTTTTGAACATAAAATGTTGGAACCAATCAGCTTTCCTGCTGGTGACAAAGAAAGGTGAGCCCCCTCTGACCACCCCAAAATGCTATGCTGGGGCTCATGGGACCCGTGTGTACCAAAGCCCTACGGGGTGAGGGTAGCGAGGAGGATAATCTGGGGAGATGACGTGGAAAAACCTGGCTGGATCCAACCTAGAGAAAATTATTCTCAGTATAACCTTTGATTGTATTATTGCTATTTTTAATGCTGCAGTTAATGCTGCAGCTAGGATGGTGGCCAGGGTGGGCTGTAGGGACCATATCACTCCTGTTTTAGCCCAACTACACCGGCTCCCAGTTTGTTTCTGAGCACAATTCAAGGTGCTAGTGTTGACCTTCAAAGCCCTATATGGTTTGGGGCCAGAATACCTGAAGGACTTATGAACCTGCCTGACCACTACCATCATTTTTGGAGGCCCTGCTTTGGGTGCCCCAAATGTAGGTGGCTGGCAACCTGGGAGAGGGCCTTCTCGGTCATGGCACCAAAGCCCTGGAACTCTCTCCCCAGGTAGATTTGTCAGTCCCCTTCAGTTGCCAGTGGGTGAAGACATTTGGCATCCCCTCAGTGATCCCTCCTTCCTAACCAATATTTTATGTTTTGTATGTATTTTAACTCTGTTTTTAAATTCTGTTTTTAGTTGTTTTAATGATGTGTTGAGGGTGTGTGTGTGATTTTAGTGGTTTTAAAATGTAATTTTCAGGGGTCTTGTTGTAGAAAAAGAGCTGCCGGAGCTCATTAGCATAACTCATTTTTGGAGGCCCTGCTTTGGGTGCCCCAAATGTAGGCGGCTGGCAACCTGGGAGAGGGCCTTCTCGGTCATGGCACCAAAGCCCTGGAACTCTCTCCCCAGGTAGATTTGTCAGTCCCCTTCAGTTGCCAGTGGGATCCCCTCAGTGATCCCTCCTTCCTAACCAATATTTTATGTTTTGTATGTATTTTAACTCTGTTTTTAAATTCTGTTTTTAGTTGTTTTAATGATGTGTTGAGGGGGGGTGATTTTAGTGGTTTTAAAATGTAATTTTATTATGTATGTTTAGAAGAAGAAGACAAAGACAAAGAAGAGTTGGATTCATACCCCGCCCTTCACTTGGAGTCTCATAGCGTCTTACAATCTCCTTCCCTTCCTCTCCCCACAACAGACACCCTGTGAGGTAGGTGGGGCTGAGAGAGCTCTTTCAAAAACTGCTCTTGAGAGAACAGCTCTGAAAGAACTGTCACTAACCCAAGGTCACCCAGCTGGCTGTATGTGGAGAAGTGGGGAATCATACTGGGTTCTCCAGATTAGAGTCCGCTCAGGCCCGTAGCTAATGCATGGCCCATGGGGCGCGCCCCCCCGTGATTTTAACGGCCCCTCCCCAATTCTTGGCTCCCCCCTCCCCACACCGTCACTGCCCTCAGCCGGTGACTCCGCACCGCCTGCTACTGCCCGGGACGTCCTTGCTGCTGCTGGGAGGTCAGAGTGAAGGGCTGCTGAGCAGGGATACCAGCCACGCACCTCCCTCCTGGGCATCTGCCTGCCTCCCTCCCTGCCATGGCCAGCCGGGCTCCCGTGAGGAGGAAAAGGAGGCACCCTCCTCTCTCCCCCTCCCCAGCCCCTGCTGCTGGAGACCAGCTGGGGGGCTCCTCTCCTCACCGCCTCGGGAGCAGGTCACATGGGGCAGGCTTGGCTTGGCTGTGGTCTTTCTCTC
>NW_015176457.1:1165152-1205462 GCF_001447785.1 Gekko japonicus | reverse complement strand
GTGGCGGCTACCGAGGCTGCCCTGGGGTGGGGGTAAGGATGGGGGTTGCGGCCAGAGAGTGAGGTGGAAAATGGATTACACCACAGCAGGCTGCATGGCAGGCCCCCCCGAGGAAAACACTGACCCTCGAGCAAAAAATTGTTAGCTACGGGGCTGAGTTGGCTACTCTTAACCACTACTCCAAACTTAAATTGTTAGCCACTTTGGTGGCTCGTGTAAGGACTGACAGGTGCGATACAAATTCTGTAAATAAACAAACAAACAAATAAATAATTTAAAAATGCTGCAGAGAGATTGCTCAGACACTAGAGTTTGTTATCTGAATGGAAATAAGAAATACTAAAAAGTTAGAAGAGGTTCTTTGCGGAAGACAAAGAGCCATTAAAGTTTTACAAATAAAACTGATAAAACCACCATGAAAAAGACAAAGAAGAACTGCAAACATGATACTGAGCCAAAAGTAGAAAAGAAAAGAATGAAGTGGTTGGCCTCTAAAAACAAAGGCGGGAGTTGAAAGATAAATACCCTAGAGTTTACTAACTATCTAAGGGCTAACTCCTCCATGCAAACTGTCAAATTTTCTCACATAGCAATCACTCTAGCCGTTCCCAAGTACAGGATCTCCTGGAAAAACATCAATGTGAATCTAGCTGAATAGGAATATATTCCAGCAGTAGTCTGGAATGTTTATTTATCACAGTGGATTTTTTCCAGCTGCAATGACCAGAGGACTCACTGTCCCTGATGCCCTATTTTCATCTATATCCCCCTCAGTTTGGTACTTATGTTTCTGCACTTGCACCTAAGACTCAAGGCAGCGCATACAGGCAGGCAACAAGAAGTTGCAGTAACAATTTACAGCAACGGCTCAGCAGAGTTAAAACAACACACATGTACAAAAGCATAGCCATTCCCATTCTGACAAGCAGTTGGAAAGTACCAGTCCCACAAGAGAGAATGCCCTAGTTCTGACAGTTACCAAATGAACTAACCTAAGAGAGCACACTGTAAGGAAAGGAAGAGGTCAGCAGAAGGGTACAATTAGCTCACGGGAGGATATCAGGAGATGTGGTCTATGAGGAGCAAGAGGCCCAGATTGTGAAGGGCTCTAAAGATAATGACCAGCACTTTAAATTGGACTTGGAAGCCGAAAGGTAACCAGTGCAGCTGCTGAGAGCACCGGAGTGATATGGTTTGAGTGGCTGCTATCGGATAACAGCCGTGTTGCTGCATGCTGCGATAACCAGCGTTGATACCTTTAATAAGTACATATCAGTTGAGATGACAGCATAATGAGATGAGGAATCCGGGGGAGGGGGGGGAGAATTCTTGTGCTGTTATGCATAATATGTTGTTATGTACCGTGGTGTGTGTGTGTGTGCCATTTAGGCACTTGAAAAGGTGCTGTTTTTTTTTTTAAACAAGAGTGCCTCAGCCTGGGCAGCATTTTTAAATTGCTTTCAAATGGCATTGTTGTCCACAGGTTGGACTTACGGATGCCGTCATGTCTAATTTGGTGCTAAAACTCCTTTCCCCGCTGTTACAATATGACAGTGTGGGAGTGTCCCTTGCCCATACGTGGACAGGGTAAATACCAGCAAATAAAGACATTGCAAAAACCTGCTACTTTCACCCCGAAGATTTGCTTGCGGTGTACTGTCATATCATGAACACACATGAAGATACCATATAGTGGGCCAGACCCTTGGTCCATCAGGGTTAGAAATGACTGGCAGAGGTCTTTCACATCACCTCCTGCCTGGTCCTTTTACATGGAGACGCCAGGGATTGAACCTGGGACCTTCTGCAGGCCAAGCAGATGCTCTACCACTGAGCCACAGTCCCTCCCTGGCCCTAAGGAAGTCAGGTTGATGGTAACCAGGACAAGGGCTTTTTCGTTTATAGCTCCGTCCTACTGAAACGAGCTCCCTGCCAAGTTCAGGGCCCTGCGGGACTTGTCACAGTTCCGCAGGGCCGTGAAAACAGAACTTTTCAGGCAGGCGTTCCGATAGGAGCGATGTTTTACCAGCAGTGCCCTGTGGCGAACTCTGATCCTATACGTTCTAATGCGGCGGTACTGCTGAATGTGTCCCCAAATTGCACTTTAGTTTTATCGCCATCTGATGAATGTTTTATATTGACTGGTTGTGTTTTAACTGATGTTTTATATTTTATTGTGAATGTATACTGCTTGTCAGTTCTTGGAAGCCGCCCTGAGCCTGCCTAGCGGGGAGGGCGGGGTAAAAGTGAAATAAATAAATAAATAAATATTAATACGTAAAACAGCCCTTAAGGCAGATAAATATTTCCACAAACTAAACTACCTTGACTGAAACAAATGCAACTAGTAAAACAGGCGCTTCTTGTGTTAAAAAAAGGAAAGAAAGGTATTCCGCTGATCAGATGAAAAACTCAAACCGCACTCACTTTGAAATGCAAATATCTCACACACATACAATGAATGTTTAAAACTATCTCCAGGTAGCCTACGAATCTCAGTGACAACATAAAAGTATGGTCAGTTTAAGGTCAGCTCCTTCTGGAAAAGATTATCTATTTGACTGTCATATTGATCCCTGGAGGGGATCCTTTCCCTCTACAGTCTCTATCATGGCCTTTCCTTGAATCTGGGCACCTGTGTTCATTCTAGGAAAGGCCAAAATGTCTCAGGGCACCAGGGCAGAGGAACTGAACAGTTTGCAATGCTGCTGGGATTGTTTGGTTCAACCTGGCTGATTCACCGACGTCTCCCTGACTGTCTGTGATGCACAATGACACATAGGGATGTCTGAAATCCCCCTGCTGGAAAACCTCCTTCAGTAGCTAAGGAAGAATGAGCTTTGCTGAGTATGCAGGATAGGGGGGCTGTTTGGCATTGGAGATAAAAGCGAGACGTGCGCTCTTCTACTGGAGAGAAGAAGCATATAGCCTTCAAAGGGGGGGGGGGAGAATGGAAAAAATAAAAAGGGGTTAAATGGCAGGGCTCTGCTGTGAAGAAGAGAGGCGAGTTTTGCATTTTTCTGTGCAAACATTCATCTGGGACAGGGATAAGTGCTCACCTTTTACTGAAAAGAAAATTAAAGGGTTTTTTTCCCCCTACAAGTACAAAAACCTCTGTATGAGGAAGGATGAAAGGAAATTCTTACCACGTGGATTTTTGTTCTTCTCATTGACAAGAGGGCATTCAGCAGCAGGGCTGCCCTAGTACTGAATACCCTCCTGTGCCGAGGAGGAGGAAGAACTGCCTTTTTCGCCCCCTACCCAACCGGTGACCATGACAGTTAAATACCCTCCTGTGCCGAGGAGGAGGAGGAAGAACTGCCTTTTTCTCCCCCTACCCAACCGGTGACCATGACAGTATCTCACAAGAAAGAGTCCTAGAAGGAGACAGGGTGTTGTGCTTGACAAGCAACGCGTGCAGCGGTTGGGGGTGCGGAAAGAAGGCGATCTCTCGATCACAGAGGTTCAGCCTGAAAGGAAGATGGCTGCCAAATGCAGTTGGATGTTTGCATCAGAAGTGGATTTTCATTGTTAAACCATCAGTCTGTTTTTTTAGGAATCCCTGTACTTACACTTTGGAGCCAGGGGATACAGAAAGGACATGCAGGTTTTGTAACTGCACCACAATTATCACAAAACTTGAGCTGTTTGTATCGTATCTGTTAAGAAAGCAAAAAGAGACAAGGGGACAGCATCAGGCACTTGTAATGTATTTGCAGTGCTCCATAAGCAGCTATTTCTACAAACGAGGACTTACCTCAGTCCGATCTGTACTTGAGCAGTTTCTAGGATTGTGGCATCGTCTTCACCATATGCAGCCTCTTCACTATCATTTGGTCTGGAGAACCGGGATAAAAGGGGGTTAGGAGAGGTAAATGGTTAAGAAGGACCAATATTTAAACCTCTGAAAACGAATATACTCTACTTAAAAAGGTAAAGGTTCCCTTGCTTGAAAGCCAGTCGAATCCGACTCTAGGGTTGTGGTGCTCATCTCCGTTTCAAAGCCGAAGAGCCAGCCCTGTCCAAAGACGTTTCCGTGGTCATGTGGCTGGCATGACTGAACACCAAGGCACACGGAACACTGTTACCTTCCCACCAAAGTGGTACCTATTTATCTACTTGCAATTTCTTGCTTTTGAACTGCTAGGTTGGCAGGAGCTGGAACTAGAGATGGTAGCTCACTCCATCATGCGGCATCCGGTCTTGAACTACTGAACTACTGACCATCCACAGCCTGCAGTTCAGCGTCTTAACCACTTGAGCCACCGCAGCTGTACTTACTTTACTTACTCTACTTACATTATAGCGAAATGAAATGTTGATTGGAGCATCAATCCAATCTGCAAAACTTTTAGTACCCTGTCTAGTGAACCTCTCATAGTGAGATAGCATGAAGTTGCATCTTATTTATGGATTTAGGAAATAATACTAAGGTTTCTCTCCTTCATGGCCACTTATTTGAAGAGTCACCCTGAAAGACTCTTTATAGTTTTATGATTGCCTGCATGAGCAAAGAAAGAACAGACTGGTACTGGAGATAGACACTCTCCATTTCCCCCCAACTTTGCAAATCCACCCCAGGTTTCTTCTTTGCTGTTTATGTAAGTGTGCACCATCAAGTCGCAACTGACCCAAGTTAGATGCTTTCAAAACAAATGAGAAGCAGAGATGGTTTGCCATTGCCTTCCTTGGCAGAGTTGATGGTCTCCTATCCAAGTACTGACCCTGCTTAGCTTCTGAGATCAGACAAGATCAGGTTATACCACACCATTCCATATCCCCCTTTACTAGTTACTGGGTTATTTATTTGGATTATTATACATAGATTTTTTAAAGAGGCTAGTTCTTAACCACACATCAAAATTCTTCTGTCCTTGAAGTCACTATATGAGGATGTGAACCTACATTTGCATTATTAGAGCCAAGACTTAATACTGGGAAATCCTCAGTCTCTGTTTGTTGTTGTTGTTGTTCAGTCGCACAGTTGAGTCCAACTCTTCACGACCCCATGGACCACATCACGCCACGCCCTCCTGTCTTCTGCCATCCTCTGGAGTTTGCTCAATTTCATGTTCGTTGTATCGATAACACTTTTGCTAAAAATATTTCATGCCAGGTCTGTTCTAGTGAGATCCGGGTGGTGTATATAACAGTAACTCCCCTCTCTGTTTTTTGTATGATTTTCCCTAAGTGGTATGCCTTTCTCAGTGAATATGCTCCTCAGAAATGCCCATCACATTCTTCCAGCTTCCAGAAACAGCCATCTGCGTAAGGAAGAAGGAAGCTCTTTGTCTGGGAAGGTGTAAAAACACACCCACCTTTGCCTCCAAAACCATATAACTATTGATTGGGATTTCCTCCCAACAAGTGGGAGGAAATGCCAGCAGCCCATCAAATTGACCCCCCCCCTCCAATATCAGATGATGTGATGTGAGCTCTGCTAGTTCCTTTAAAATCCTACAACATAGTGACTCCAACACACATTTTCCCCTGGAGCACACAAAGAACACCAAGTGTCAGTTTTGTGTCCATGCTGGGAAGGCATGCGCTCGGATCAATGGAATAACATAAGTGGAATGCCAGGGGAAAGGTTTAGCTAGCAGCATTTAGGGTTTTGTTTTGTTTCTTAGTTGCTTTTCTCACCCAGCCTCTTTCCTGCCTCCGTTCTCTCTGAAATCCCTTTTCGTTTTCCTAATAAAGTTTTCCTTTGTGACACCTTCCCCCCATCTGCTAGATACATTTGCATGAACTGAGCACCCTGATTTGGTATCTCAGGATTTCAGAAGCGGAAGAAAGGGTTGGCACTTGGCAGGGGGTCTCCCTATCTGCTCTCGGTCTGGAAATCTGAAAGTCAGGTGGCAAGCGGTGCTACCAGATCCTTCCCATCTCCTTCTGTCTCACAAGAGTGAGAAGGAAAGGGGCTTTCTCGTCTCCCTCCTATTATGACTGAGTAGTACATGCTCCCCTCTTCATTTTAAACGATGCTTACATTTTAAAAAAATGGTGCAACACCTTCTTGTTTAACAATATTCCGAAACCTGTCAAGTTTTTACGTTATTCAGCTTAGCCAACTCTCCATTGTCCGAACAACTGTGGTTTTTTAAATTTAACTGAAGCCTGCACAGAAGGTTTGAAAGCAGAGCCTCAATACAGCAGAAGATACAGCATCTCAAACTCTTAAATTGGTTTCAACCTAGTTGGCATCTGTGTTGTGCCAGTTCCAGATTCTCCGGGCTGCTGCTTCTTGTCTGTGCAATTTTCCTAATTCTCGCTCTTCTCAGTACTCAGCCTCATTTGTCCTCACTGCCATCTAATTTAATTGGCTGTGGTGACCCCGCTGATGTTGCCTCATCTCGGAGTGTCATTTCGTTACGCTGATGATGTCATTTCAGAGGCAGCAGCATCATGTCATCCACAAAAATTCCAGGGGTTGCTATAGTGACCTGTGATTAAACAACAGTGTGGGCCGGTGAGGCTCAGGACTGTGAAGGAAGAAGGGGAATGACAGCATCCACCCAAAGCAAATTTGTCCACAAGTGCCAAAATCTCAAACAAACAACCCTATGAACACATTAATTCTGAAATATCTCCAGTTTAAATGTATTCTGATGTTCAAATTGCTGCAAATCCCTGGGAATGACAGCAGCAGATGCTGGAATTCTGTTTCTAGACAGACAAAACTGCTTTGCTCCTCAAACCTACTGTTTTACAGAAGCTTCGTATACACCACTGTCTCCAGCCACGGACTCATCAGACACTGCAGCCGATACACATCCTCCTGCCTTCTCCTCAAGCAGGTGACTTACAGTTCTTCTTGGTAAGTCAACATCTAATGGCAAGAGAATGAAAAGGATTTTTTTAGGTTACATTGATGAAATTGTATATACAAAGCTCTGCAATCACAGTAAAGCTTAAAAGGATACTAGGCATCAAGGGGAAACGTTTTATTATATATATTTATGCCCTGCCTTTCTCCATGGCCCAAAACAACTTCAAAACATATAAAACACAATAAAACTCCAAAACACAATAAAACTCCAGGTTACCCCCCTTTAATTTCATTATAATGGTTTATAATCACAAAATGTATAATTGCAACAGTTTCAGCCTTTTCAGACTCCGGGAATTTTAACCCCAAACAAATAGTTCCAGCTTGTTATGTGGCACTAAGGAAAGCCAGGCGTATTGAAATTCTACCTTCTTCAGAACTATTAAAGGTACAGGGGACATTTCCTCCCTTGTAACAAGTTAATGTCTGGTGTTCTCCTACTCAAACTCAGATACACACCCTAAACAAAAAAACGAAAAGGGGATGGTGTTCTACAGGTGCAGCCCATCTTAGGTTGCAATAGGGCTGCCAAGTGGGGGTGGGTAAACCCCCGCTTTGGAGGCCCGGTTTCCGCTGCCGCGGAATCGGGCCCCGGGGGGAACTCTGCCCCCCGAAGAGCAGCGTCACAGGAAGTGACGTGCACGTTGACCACGTTGGGGGCGTGGCCCGAATCTATGGTTTTCCCTCCCACGATTGTGGCCACGCCCTCAACGTGGTCGACATTGCACGTCACTTCCTGTGACGTGCTGGCGGTGCGCGCACTTCTCACGTACGCGCATCCGGGGACAGCTCCCGGAGCCAGCCAAGGCTCCCCCGCCGGTGAGTATTTTCGACTTGGGAACCCTAGGTTGCAACACAACAGATTTGTGGGCCCCAACTAGAGATGTAAAATTTCCAGAAATTTTGAAGCTATGAAAAAAAAATCAGTTTTTTTTAAATGACTAAGTTATAACATTGGAAGCATTTATGGGATTTAAAAGTTATAAACACCTTAGTTTTCTACACGCAAACCTCAAATATACTTAAGAGAAAACCACAAGTTGATTCATCCTATACTACCTTAATCCATATACCTTAATCCTTGTTATCTCAAAAGGAGGAAAAATAGGAGCTTTGTGTTAAATAACATAAATATATTATTTGGTTAGAAATAAAGGTCAAAGGGTCAATAATATCTGCACACCTAGATGTCGTCTTCCTTCTGTGGGTACTGGTTAGAGAGAGATGAGTTCTCAATGAAATTTTCGGAGTTTTCCTCTGAAGCTTTGGACTTTTCCGCATGAGTTTTTTCCATCGGTTCTGGCCCCATACCACTTCAGTTTGTCCCGGCTTCCACACACATTTTTGTACCTTTAGTTTCCACTTCTCTTTGGGTTTTTTTGCCCCCCCCCCCCCCCCGGATTTTCTTTCACAGTTATTTTGAGACTCCTTTTACCCCAATGCTTTTCTGGAAGCTGATTGTGAGTTGGCTTTTTCCTTGTCCCACGCACTTCCACCCACCTCCAACCCATTATTCGATAATCGGACTGTTGTGGTCAAACCACTCCCCCCCGCCGAAGATAAGTGATTTTTCTTTTTTCTTAAACGGCACTAAAATAGAGAGATATTGCTGGAGCGTAGTAACAATAGGCTTAGCAGGTTCTCTGGATTCCCAGCTTTCGTTGCACGCAAAAAAAGTCTCTAGCCTGTTCCCTTGTAGAGACATGCCTTTTCCCTTATACCTCTGCAAGGGAAATGTCTAGAAACTTACTTTTTTAAAATGAAAGCTGGGAGTTCAGAGAAACTGCTAAGCCTATAGTTACAACATTCCATCGATATATTGCTATTTTAGTGCAATTTGTTTAAACGGGGGGTGCTATGATGCCACCGATTACACCACTGATGATGACAGCACCCTCCCTTGAAAATCTTCATTATTGAAGGCGTGTGAGGAAGAAAATAAACTGACTCCACAACAGGAAAAATGCAGACAGAGGGCAAACGTGTGGAAGAACCGTGCCCAATGCTTGTGGACTGATTCTCAAGAAATCCCAAGAAAGTGTATCTTGTTATATTTTTCCTCCTTCCTTTCCCCTTTTCAATACAAGGGTAAAATTCCAGTTCACACTTCAAATGTAGAATAGTGTCATGAATGTAATGGAGTTATTGCATTGCATTGCAAATGGCATGTTGGATGAACCAGTTAAACCAAAGTCCTTATTTTGCTTGGCCAACACAGAAATCAAAACCTACGGCTACTATTTACGGGAAAAATTAGATAGAAATTCTCTCTGCTGAAATCCCAGCAAGTAATAAATACTAATTCCACTTTCGCTTTAGCTTCATGGCCACAACCAACAAGGGAATCTTCAGGGCCAACCATTACTTCACTTAAATCTTCAACTCATATTCATGTGCTAGTGCCCTGCAGAGAGCAAGAAACATTCACTATAAGCAGCATCCTGTAATGTAATAAGTTGCAGGCCTGTGGAGTCCTTTCATCTGCCAAGGAGCCAAGTGTATTGGTATGCATTACGCCCCCCTCCTGAGTCATGACTTTACATCTTGTTAAGATGTTTAAATTTTAAGGCTCCAGATTAGAGGATTGATTGCTGCATTTCTCCTTTCATTTGTAGCAGTGGGGATGCTTTTTCCTTGATGATGAAGTGCTTTTTCTTCCACTACTTTGAGAGGGGTGAAGGTGATGACATGATTTATTGATTACCCCCAGGAATAACTGCAGCAGTCTGAAATCGACTTTGACAATGACAGCCAAAACCAAAGGCACAGGTTTGGGGGGGGGGGATTAAGTACATGCTTAACTTTCCCCCTGAAATCTATGGGATGAAAAGTACTAAACTCTGAAATGAGCACACAGCAGCCCTTTGTACGAATGTATACAACATCAGTGCTTTGAATTATAAGATATTAGCAGAATAGATAACATACTTTTATTTAGTTTGCATTCTGAACAGATAATATTAGGGGATGTCAGTCAGGCAACAAGGCATGTAGTGGGAAATACATAAGATAATGGATTTTTGGCAAGCAACACTGGCACATGTAGGAACAGAGACTAGGGCAGGTAGAATGATAATCATGCCCTGGCCACATAATAGTGTTGCCAGACTGCCCCCCCCCCCGGTGAAGGCAGGGGTCCCCTACTGGCAGGCTCCATCCCCCAGCTGCCGATCAGCTGGCCGAGGAGTGACTTACCAGAAGAAAGAGGAAGGCCCAGGCTATGATGCCCATGCTGCACCGGAACTGATGTCATCACACCAGCAAACTCTGGGTGACACTTTGATATTTGGGCAAAAACTCTATGGTAGAAGCCATTTTACCATAGAGTTTTTGCCCAAATTCCAGAGTGCCGCAGTGATGTTGCAGCTTGATGATGTCACTTCCTGTGTGACACCGGTGACATGGCCCGGGCTTTCCTTTTTCTCCTGGTAAGTTCCCCCCATCCCCTGCCAGTGCTAGGAAGGACCTGGCAACAATACCTCATGAAGGCCCAAATGTAACTCAAGTTACATTTGACTTCTGTAATGTTGGCAGACATTGCCTTTGCTTCAAACATTTCCACCTTGGTAATGAGGGGCAGAATACTTCCCTATTTAAAACACAGAAGTTGCTTGACTCTCAGGGCTCAGGAAGTAAGGTCAATTTACCACACTTAGTAGCAGGATGGAAGCTGTATGGATTTCTAGTCACCCTGCACAATCATTCATATACAGTGCTATACTTTAGGAAGATTTTTAGATGGCTGTAGCACTGGAAGAGCACTAGGGAAGGTTAAGACTTGCCAATAAAAATGTCACACTGCCCACAGTAGAGGAATGCAGACTCTCCCCTCTTGACCCACGAAAGCTAAATGTGAAGAAAAACCTTTCTTAAAAGTGTCTGCCCTTGGCCATCTGTGGTTCTTACACTTTTGGTGAGGTAGAGAATATACTATTTCCTAAGCCCAGCCAAATGTGTTAAGCCTAAGTTAAATACTGAAATACTGTCATTCACACTACTAATAGATTTTTCTTTCTTTACTCGGGCAACTGAGCAGATGGTAGACGGTCAGCCTTGGGAGCCCAGCTTGGACAATGACAGGTGGCTATCGATACCGCATGTCACCAATCCACTTTGGCCGCTGCCACTAATTCTTTGCTACAAGAAGGCCTGTGCTGTGAAAAAAAAAATGTTTCAGTTGCCACAGGAATCCCAATGTTTGACCAAATCAAAGTTCCTTAGCAATCCAAATAACCAAGTATCAGTGTTGGCAGTTTCTCTCCTTATTAGCTATCATAATGCTCTGTAACAAGGGGAAAAGGAATCTGAAATTAAACGCCTTCACCAGAAGGTGGCAGAGCAATACTGAATGTCGGAAGGGGTGGAGAGGTTCTAAACAAGCCCAAGACGAGGCTCTTAATGAAGAACGCAGAGGGAGCACCCCTAAGCAGCTTCACTGGATGATACCCTAATTAGATCAGCACCGACTGCCTTTTTACTGTTGCCCTTTATCCTTTTGGGAAAGAACATAATCCTAAATATGCTGATTTTAAAAAACAACAACACCCTCCTAAGTTTGGTCTTGCAAATACAAATACAGTTCTTGATGCTAGTAAAGAAATCCATTCACAACAAACTCATGAGTTGAGCCATGTTCTTAATCTACGCCTTGGAAACTGAAGACAGTGTCTTGCTATCTTACGAATGAGTTCCATGCACATAGTGTTGCCAACTCCTGGCTAGAATACTTCTTGGCATTTAGGAGTGGAGCCTGGGAAGGGGAGGGTTTCGGAAGGGATCTCAGTGGGCTATGATGCCACAGAGTCCACCCTCCAAAGCACGCATTTTCTCCAAGGGAACCGATCTCTGTGGTCTGGAGGCCAGTTGTATTTCTGGGAGATCTCCAGGCCCTACCTGGAAGCTGGCAACATTACAACCGCCTTGCAATTAAAAACCTGAATGACATTCTCAGAACATATTTACCCCTTTCTAGGAGTTCACAAGCAGGGGTCATTTCCTGCGGGAGCGCGCAGGAGCGGAGCGCCGGCAGTAAAGAGCCCAGGGGGCGGGCACATGCAACAAGCCCCGCCCCCTGCTCCCAGCAGCCCTCAGTCAGAGCAAGAAGCAGCCAGGTAAGTTGCAGAGCTCCCCCCGCCCCCCCGGTCCAAAACAGACCAGTGCAGCCCCGTAGGTAGCAACTTTTTGCTGGGGGGCCCAATTTTTTGCTCAGGGGGCCAGTCTGTATGGAGCTATATGTCTGTATGGAGCTATGAGCATTCTTTCCTCCCCACCCCAGACTGTGCTGGTTCAGATGGGGCTGATCGACTAACTGCAAATCAGTGTACTTCAGAGCTGTGGAGCGCACAGCTGGAATCCTGTGCCTTGTCTCGCACAATGACTTCCCTGCGATCCCATGCGGCCCCCATTTCACTGACAGGCATGTAGCTACTGTGGAGCTCAGGGGGAAGAGAAGCCAAGGGCCCTGGAACAAACGTTAGGGGGCCGGGCCCTGTGGGCCCCACGTTAGCTATGGGCCTGGACCAGTGGCACCTTTAAGGCCAGGGTTTATTCAGGTGCAAGCCCTCCCTCCTCTGCGAGGACAGATCTGCTTGTCCCCCCCCCCCCCAAACGCTGCCATTCAAAACAAGTCAAGCAGTGGAGCCTGAGCGGTGGGTGTTGCCTTCTGACACACTTCCGGTGATGTCAGGGGTGTGTGGCATATGCAAATGAGTTATGCTAATGAGTTATGCTAATGAGTTCCTGCACCTCTTTGTCTACGAAATGACCCCTGTTTACAAGTAAACTATTCAAGTTACAAATGGGGTTGGTTCATGTGTAAAGACAAAGGATCACACATACTCCTGTCTCCACTGGCAGCCTTTGACTGCCTCCTTTTTTCACTGCACCCAATCCAGCCAACTATTGCTTGTGCAGAACCACTTCAAGACATGTTTCCCAATTCTGGCCCTAGGGCAAGGGCAAACCATAATTTGCCGATTCAGATATAATGGCAACTTTGGTTTGCTGCAAAAGGAACAGAAAGGAACTGGAGGA
This sequence comes from Gekko japonicus, assembly GCF_001447785.1. Taxonomy (NCBI): domain Eukaryota; kingdom Metazoa; phylum Chordata; class Lepidosauria; order Squamata; family Gekkonidae; genus Gekko; species Gekko japonicus. The sequence goes on along the minus strand of NW_015176457.1, from coordinate 1,192,600 downwards.
TTCAAAGGGAGGATGAAGGAAGGAGTGCACAAGCCTGAAGCAAACTTGGTGGTGGAAAGTACTGTCCAAGTCCCTGCCAAATTATGGTGACCCCCATCGGGGTTTCAAGGCAAGTAACAAACAGAGGTGGTTTGCCACTGCCTGCCTCTGCATAGGAACCCTGGACTTCCTTAGTGGTTTCCCATCCAAGTACTAACCAGTACCAACCACGTTAGTTTCTGAGATTTGATTAAATCTGGCTATCCTGGGCCATCCAGGTCAGGGGTGAAGTAAGTTTACATTAAGGCTGATTTCACACAAGGAGCTGCGCTGCCGTTGGGCCTTCCTTTGCCCCGTTTCCATTGGTCAATTTCCCACTTGAAGCAGTGTGGCTGCATTTTGACCCGCGGCTTTGCACAATTTTCCCCACGGTTTTGTGATCCTGTTTTTTTTAGGATCACAAAACCGCGGGGAAAATCGGGCGAAGGCGTGGGTCAAAATACGGCTGCACGGCTTCGAGTGGGAAATTGACCAATGGAAACAGGGCAAAGGGAGGCGCGACGGTAGCGCAGCTCCTTGTGTGAAATCAGCCTAAGTCAAATCAAGCCACAGAGCCATAAAAGAGATTAAGCAGCAAGATGTACATCCACATACCCGTATATTAAATGCAAGTTTCCCGCGATCACATTTTTACCTGCACTTCTTGAAGGTGATGTGATCTGTCTCACATTTTCACTGAGGTCTTTATCATCTGCCAGGGACTGAGAAGATGTCCTGGTTTCGGAGTCCGACAGCATTTGGTTCTCACAGAGGCTAATGCCTGCAAAATCGCTCGGCAAATCGCAGTCTTCAAAGTCTGCTGTGAGGTGGTGCAATGGAGAGTCTTGAGGTGGCACTGAGAAGGCAGCTTCTAAAACCAAGGGCGATCCAGGAGGGGACAAGGAGGAAAGGGAGGATCTTGAAGACAAGGAGGTCACTGATTTTGGAGGTTCAGTTAATTTGGGGATATAGCCTGCTGCCGAAGAGCCAGAAGAATCACTATAGCCTATTCTCCCGTGGGAGTTGACCACCTCGTTCTCATGTATGGTAGTGATAGGGCCTGATGGAATGTAACCACATTTCTCTTGCAGCATGAAGTCCAACTTATACTGATAGTCCAGGTCTGTGGTTTGATCACCTTGGTTATAATACAGGTCTGTAGAGCTAAGGGAATTCAGCGATCCCCTGCTAGATGTGTTCAGAGACCCACGACTGGATGCCAGGGACCCCAGGCTGCTCCCGGAAGATACAGATAATGTACTGGCAGAGAGACTACAAAAAAAAGAGATGAAAACAAGCTGCGCGTCATCTTGAACATTTATACGCCTGATTATTAACAGTTCAAAATAAAAGGTAAAATATTAAATGTAGTCCGATCTGACCATAAAGCAGACAAGCGTAACAACACATTGTAAAAATATGCTTTGTAGTCTGGATATTCAGTTATAGCTTGGTGAGAATTTCTGGAGTCTCATTTGTTAACTATGGCAAATCTGTTTCAACCTGACAGCGCCCCATGAGAGTGTACCAACTGTGCAGGATTACAGAATGTTTTGTACCTTTCAACAATTGTCATTTTTAATGCAATTGGACTACAATGTGTTATGAGGCTCCTCTCATCTTTTACGTTTCTTTGGGATGACTTCTCCTTCCATCTATGGTATTTTGTGTTCCTTTCATTAGAGGAAACAGACAATGCATAAGCACTGCAAGAATGCCAGAACCTTAATTGAAGAGGAGGATGAGGATGAAAAGAACTGTTAAAGTGAAAAAGAAGACTTAGATGGCCATTTTTTTTTAATGCAGTAAGTGCCTTCTTTTCTATCAGTCTGATTTAGATTAGCCTAAATGCATAGTTACCTTGAGAAAATACTGTTGTGCACACAAAAGGCTATTCCACACACCCAGGTTCAGACAGTATTTCAGCTGCCATAGAAGAGTGGCCCTTGTACTGAGTGGCCATTCTGGTCACTTTGTTTAATGATCTGATAATCTGATTTACCAGTCTACAGTGGAAGGTCAGTAGCACCTCAGAGACCAACAAGACTTTCAGGGTACATGCTTTTTAGATTCTACGCTCCTTTCGCTTGGTATCTGAAAAAGGAAGCTTTGAGATTCCAAAGTGTATATCCTGAAAATCTTGACCTCTAAGGTGCTACTGGACTCCAACCAGGGCCGGCTCACCCACTTGGCGAACTAGGTATTCGCCTAGAGCGCCGGGCCCTGGATGGGGCGCCAAGCTGTGCCTCCCTCCTCCTCCCCCCTTTGGTGGGTGGCGGGGGCGGGGATGCAGTGGTGGCAGCAGCAAAAGGGCGGCTGGCTCCAGAGGGCTCCAGGTCTCCAGGCCCCACCTGGAGGTTGGCACCTGCGCCATAAGGCAGCCTCGCCTAGGGCGCAGAAACACCTCGAGCCGGCCCTGACTCCAACCTATCTCTTCTGGAGCAGACCAACATGGCTACCCACCTGAAAGCAACAGGACTACCCAAGGAGAGAAAAGGGCGCAATTAGTGTTGCTTTAAGAGCAGTGGCTTAAGAGAAGCTCCCATTGTTGGCAGTCCCCAGGCAGGGAATGGAGATCTCCCAGAATAACAACTGATTTCCAGACTATAGAGATTAGTTCCTCTGGAGAAAAAGGCTGCTTTGCAGGGTGGGCTCTATGGCCGTATCCCCTGCTTAGGTTCCTCCTCTCACCAGATGGTGACCTTTATAAGCTCTGCCTCCAGATCTCCAAGAATCTCCCAGCCCAGACCTGGCGGCCCTAAGCCCTGCCCTGCCTGTGACTGTTGACAAGTTTTCTTGGCAACTGCACCTGAAGGCAGGGTTGCCACCCCCCTGATGGGGGCGGGATCTACAGTGGATTGATCCTCCTCGTCGCTTCAGTGTAGCCTGGAGCACCATGAGAAAGGGACGTCTGGACAGTTTCAGCAATTGTTTCAGGGGAGTCGGTCCCCTCTACTCCAACAGCTCTAAGTCAGCTTAAATGTGAACATTTCCACCAGCATGTGAATCACACTACCTGACTCAAGAAAATTCTTCTGGACTATTCAATACTAATGATAAAAAGGAATAAAAAGTATTTTACATCCCGCCTCTCACCTATAGCTTGCGGTTTTCCTGTAGCACAAGCCACAGCAGCAACAGGAAAACCCAAGGAGAGAAAAGGGCGCAATTATTGTTGCTTTAAGAGCAGTGGCTTAAGAGAAGCTCCCACTGTTGGCAGTCCCCAGGCAGGGAATGGAGATCTCCCAGAATAACAACTGATTTCCAGACTACAGAGATTAGTTCCTCTGGAGAAAAAGGCTGCTTTGCAGGGCGGGCTCTATGGCCGTATCCCCTGCTTCGGTTCCTTCTCTCACCAGATGGTGACCTTTACAAGCTCTGGCTCAGATCTCCAAGAATCTCCCAGTCCAGAGCTGGCGACCCTAAGCCCTGCCCTGCCTGTGACTGTTGACAAGTTTTCTTGGCAACTGTACCTGAAGGCAGGGTTGCCATCCCCCTGATGGGGGCGGGAGTTCCCCTGATTTTGGGCCCCCCAATTCGCTGCCAGGCAGCTGGCCCCGCCCCTGAAGAGCCCCATCCCACACAACATGTCCAGCACAATGACGTCACCTGGAGGTGAGATCATCGCACTGGGCACTTCATGCAGGGGACACTCTAGGCGGGCTCTATGGCCGTATCCCCTGCTTCGGTTCCTTCTCTCACCAGATGGTGACCTTTACAAGCTCTGGCTCAGATCTCCAAGAATCTCCCAGTCCAGAGCTGGCGACCCTAAGCCCTGCCCTGCCTGTGACTGTTGACAAGTTTTCTTGGCAACTGCACCTGAAGGCAGGGTTGCCACCCCCCTGATGGGGGCGGGAGTTCCCCTGATTTTGGGGCCCCCAATTCGCTGCCAGCCAGCTGGCCAGTGGGGGGAAGCCCCGCCCCTGAAGAGCCCCATCCCACACAACATGTCCAGCACAATGACGTCACCTGGAGGTGAGATCATCGCACTGGGCACTTCATGCAGGGGACACTCTAGCATGTGACTAGCCCAAATGCTACAGTGTCCCGCCCAATGTGCCTAGCATGATGATGTTACCTCTGGGTGATGACATTGTGGCACGCGTGCTTTGCGTGCGTATCAGAAGACTCCCGGACCCAGACTGGACCCCCCCCCAACTAGCGGCCAGGTAAGACCTGGCAACCCTACCTGAAGGGCCTATGTCCTGGAGAAATGGGACAGGGAAAAGAGTTCAGGTTTGTTACTACCCCCATCTTCTCATATGTATTACTTTAATATATTAGGTTTTGCTGTAATTATTTTTGTTTCAAATTGTTTTATTAACTGTTGTGATGCCCACAATGATTTAATATGAAGTTAAAAGGCTCTAAATGAATGAATAATCCATAAGTAACTGTGCGCAGTAGAGGCAATGCTGACACAGGGCAGACCTGATAAAAGCAGTAGGGAGCCAAACATTCCATAGCAGCTACACAGCACATTTTTATGTGACAAAATGTAAAACTGTTCACAAAATCTCATCCTGAATAGTGATATTCAAATGATCTTGCAAAACAAGCAGCACACAAACAGCACGAACAGTCCAAACTCACCTTTTAAGCTGCAAATGCAAATAAGTAGTTAGTTTAGTGGTTTCTTCAAGTTTTTTAACTAAGGTCTTTCTTCTCTCTTCCAGTTTTAACCTAGAAAATACAAGCATCATTGTTATTGTATAAAAATAGCTCTGCCTAAGCAGTCAAAATCTATGTTGCAGATGGAATACAAACTTAAAACCCTCTCTCATTGGCACACTGCGTTTTCGCTATGTTAATCCATCTGTAAAAGGCCAATTTTGCAAGTGACTAGCCATAATTTAGATCACGGCAAGCAGAGAGGGGGATTTAACCCTTTTATTCTGCTTCATTATGCTAATCAAAACCAGGTTCCCTCTGCTTTAAATAGAAAAAGACTGTTTTTTAAAGGATGCATCTTTTTTCCTTTAAGGTACTAATAACAGCATAGAAAGCCCAGTTTTGATTAGCAAAACTGGGAGCGGCTGAAGAGCTAAATATTCCCCCCACCTGTGTGGCTCCAAATCTGAATGGGGGCCATGTGTGCACAGCTTACCTTTACAGACAGATATATGACTTTTCCCATGTCAGTTAGTGCTTCAAAGCGGGAGCTCAAGGAGAGCTATAGTGTGGTATAGTGGTTAGCGAGTGCTGGAGTAATACTGGGAAGACCTAGGTATAAATTCCTACTTGACATGAAACTTCCTGGCTGGCCCTGGGCCAGTCATTGTTTCTGAGCCTATACATCCTCAAAGGGTTGTTACAAGGATAAAATGCAGGACTGGAGAATCATACATGTTGCCATGAGCTCCTTGGAAGAAGGGCAGGATAAAAAGGCAGGATTACTCAACAGCTTTGCACTGCTACAAATGGTACCCGATCAAGAGATGTTTACATCAATATACCAAGTTTTTCCAATGCAATGCAACTTGTATAGTCCACTGTGGCATAAGGGTATAGAACATACAGCCAACAAGGAAAGACAGCAAGGTCACACATCGCTTTTATATGTTCCTCATACATCATACCGTTCCTCAAATACCACCAGTTTCCATTAAAAAAACCCAAAACTTTTCATAACTAACTAGATAACCCTGACAATGTCTTTCCACTAAGGGCTGTAAAGGTTGTTCAATTTCATTGACTTCAACCAAAATCATGGATTCAAAGCACAAATATCCGGAAAGTACTTGATTTCCCGGGTGTAGGAAAACTCGCTAGGGAACCGGGAGGATTGAGCAAGTGAGCCCACTTCGGTGCGGGAGACGGATGCGGCCATCTGATCAGCAATTTTAAATGCGAGAGGGAACAGCGGTGATACCCGATCAAAATGATCATGTGACCACAACCTAAGAGCCAAGGCCATCAATGCAGACAGCACTGCAGCCCAAGGAGCCAAAAGCTGGATGAGCAAGACTTCCGGTAGGCAACAGGTAGGATTACTTCTGCAGTCTAGAGATGTTCTCCCTTTCCGTTCTCTGCTTTCATTGCCTTCAACTCCCAGGATGAATTTCAACCCTTTCCTCCCATTCTCCCTTGTAAATTTTAACAGTTTGAAATGTTGGAAAATAAAAAGAACACACACACAAAAATCTAAAGTTGCGTAAGCTTGAATTCAACTACAGAGTAAGGATTTTGAAAACAGAATTTATGTTCTTTTAATGCAGAATCCATTGCTAGTCTTCCCTCTCTCCCAATAATTATTCTAGCTCTAGGGTCATTAGGCCCGGCCTGGCAACCAGCAGAAGACCCATGAAGGGGGACATGGGGGGGCCAGCCATGTCCCTAGGCTCCACTCTCAAAATTTCCAGTAATTTCCCACTCTAGAGTTTGCAACCCTATTTATAAAAGACCTGCATACATTAAATACGGGGCAAGGGGAAAATGGCTATTTAATTAATGCAGGACTCTGCCATATAGCTTTGCTGTTGTAGTACAGTTGTCTATAGGGCTGCCAAGTCCCCCCGGGGGGCGGATTTCTCCCCACTTTGGAGGCCCGATTTCCACCGCCGCGGAATCAGGCCCCGGGGGAAAACCCACCCCGGCGTGCACGTCAGCCGGAGGTGATGTGATGATTGGCCCCGCCCCCAGCATGCCCGGCGTCATCACGTCACCTCCAGCTGACGTGCACGCGGCGCGCGCGCTCGGGACACCGTCCGGGAGCCCCCTGCCACAACGAAAAACGGACTTGGCAACCCTAGTTGTCTAATATCTAAACATATCACATCGTTCAGCATCAATGCTTCTTAAAAGCAGGATGAAATACAGGCAAAAAGCATTACAGCTCTGCTTTTAATAATGCCCTTTTGTAATTCTACATATCACATCTTCTGTTTTGTACCCTTTCTCTCCCCAGTGCTGTTTTTAAGTTGCCAAAATTATTAGAACGATTCTGTCTCCTTTTAGTTGCTGTTTTACTATGCAATATTCAGATATTAAGTCTGAATAAAAAGTATGCAGTTGCTCCCCTCCCCCCCTTACAAAGTTTTAAACTTGTTTTAGAAACTTTCCCTTCGGGAGACTTCTCTCTGAAACTGCAAGTACAAGGGCAGGTTTCAAATGCACACATCCCATCAAAGGTACAGCTCGGCATGCAAAATAGACATTTAAGCTCTGGGGGTCTTAGCACTAAGGTTTATTTCCTTTGTGATGCAGACACCTTAAGGGAGGGGTAAAGGCCTCCACTTTAGTATAGCACTAAATACACATTGAAATCTACTCTTGTTCCGTGTAGGATTCTAAATGCTCCATTGGTACAGACCTACAAAGAGAAGGTAGAAATGCCTCAGTGGAGAGCACTGAGACTTAGTTCCTTAAATATCAGGTTTATGTTTTTCCCCCCTCACTTTTCTCCCACGGGCAATGCTCCTTTTCGCCACATGCATGAAAATCAGCCAAGTGGCCATAAGAGTGTATCTGTGATGTCTTTTATTACATTAAGGGATTTCTATTAGATCTTCTTCTTATTCCAGAATATAACAACTGTATAAAACCTAGTGGATGCCTCTTATGCTGAATGCTATATGTACTCTCCTCATTTTAAAAGTTTGATCTGGCATTCCAAATGGCTATAAAGAGATCCCTTGAAATATTCAGGGCCAAATTGTAGGAAAAGGTCAGATAAAAACAAAACAAAGAAACCACACAGAGAGACTAATTCATTCCAGTTAGCCAAAAGGATCGAGTAGAATTTTCCAGAGCTTTCTGGTATTTTGGCTAATGCCATGCCAGTTCTACAAACTGGTGTGTATGAGCAGATTCCTGGTTTTACAAATACATCGCAGGGCTCTTTTTGTAGCAGGTACTCATTTGCATATTAAGCGACACCCCTAATGTAGCCAATCCTCCAAGAGCTTAGAGTAGCTCCTATAAGAAGAGCTCTGTAAGCTCTTGGAGGATTGGCTACATGAGGGGTGTGTCGCCTAATATGCAAAGGAGTTCCTGCTACAAAAAGAGCCCTGCGATTTACGCAACAGTATAAAATGTCGATGGACACAGCCAGAGGAGTAACAAAGAACAACATAAATTTGCATGCACTATGCAGGCAGGGGAACTGGGAGGTTGCTTCATTCCTTCCAGGTGCCCGGACATTGCCAAATGTGCAAAGGTTCCCATTGTGACTGTGCCACTAAAAATTCTGGTTTTCTCTGAGAGAGAAAAATAACTATAGGTGACTGACCAAGATTAACATTGATTTAAATGGCTGTGCAAATGTGATAACTGGGTTTTGACAACAAGATTCAGGGCTCATATCAATTAATATTTGAAGACTATTTTGAAAAGCCAATTTCCCTTTAGTTGGTCTACAGATGAAAGTCAGTTAAAAATGGGCAAAGCACCGTTTGTACACACACAGAGAGAGAGAGAGACACATCCTGGATGTTCTAGAACACGGGTGGCCAAACTGAGGCTCGGGAGCCACATGCTGCTCTTTCCCACATATTGTGGGGCTCCCGGCAGGGCAGCTGGGGAACCGAAGGGAAAGCATGCCTCCCCGATCGGTCTTCCCTTCCCTAGCCAGTGTTCCCCTCCCTGGGTAGGCTTGAGGTAGGGGGAGGGGTGCAGCGAAAGAAAGCAACTTTAACTTTAAATATGTTCTCAAAGCCCCCCCCCCCCCGACTTGGAGAAGGCATTTGTCTCTTTAAATCCCTTCGCCAAGCCAGCTAGCGTGGGGGCGTGAGGGGGTTAGAAGACACATTTAAAGTTAAAGTTGCTTTCTTTCCACCCCTCCCTCCATTTATTTGCTTTCTTTCCAATTTATTTCTTTCTTTCCACCTTTCTTTCTTTATCTCTCTCCCCTCCTTCCTTTCTCTTTCTCTCTTCTTTCCTTCCTCCCTCCCTCCCCCATCTGCTTTCTTTGTTTTTCTCTCTGTCTTTCTTCCTACCTCTTTCATTCTTTCTTTCCACCTCTCTCTCTCTTTCTCTCTCTCTTAGACAAATAAATATCATTAGCAAACAAATAAATATCATTGGACAAATAAATATTATCAATATCTGTTTTTACCCCTTTTGTTTTATTTTTGACAGTCTTATTTAATGTTAATAAAAAGCAACTCTTCATATTTTCCAATAAAAACATGTAATATTTGTTTATTCTATGTGGCTCTTACATTAAGCAAGTTTGGCCACCCCGTTCTAGAACAATAAGCCAAGGGACAGCTTTGGCTGTGGTAGCAGTCAGAATTACATACTGAATGCCTACAATGATGTGGGAAATTTACAAGTCACGTGGCACACTCTAATCATGGAGGAAATGTTTTATTTGCTTCTGTATAAAAAAGGCTTTTATTGGTAGTTTGATACCTGAACCAGAATTCCAGCTCTTGTAATTTGATGGCCATAATTTTAATTTTCTCATGGAATTGTCCACAAGAAATAATATTTACGAACACTATTTCACTGAAGAAGAGAGATAAGTGAAAAGAGATCGGATTTATACCCCACCCTAGCTTTTCCAAAGTGTAAATTCACTCTCTGTACCTCAGTGGTCACTGGACATCTCCTGTCCATCCTTCCTTGGGTACTACTGCTTTAGAAGTTATGGCACCCACTGTGATATTCATTAGTAGGAGACCTGATGTCCTGTGGCAAAGGAGTAAAACTTGTTCGCTAAATCACAAGATTTCCCTTTGAAATGGCTTGTGCCATTCCCTATCTAGAATCTCCTCCCGCAAAGGATGGATGGAAGGAAGGAAGGAAGGAAGGAAGGAAGGAAGGAAGGAAGGAAGGAAGGGAAAGTGGGTATGAGGTTAATGAAAAGAGTTCCGGAGCCCTTGGAAAGCTTCCTGTAACATCAGTTCAGCCATTTTCTTGTGTTAGTTGCCCCTCCTCCAACTCAAGATTCATACTGAGATAGTAGCTGTACTGTGGATTTTATTATGTTCTAGGATCCAAGGACTTCTTCCTCTGCAACTTGATGTGTGCAGTGAGATGGTTCTAGAAGATTTTCCTTTGTACACCTCCCTCTTACTCTTTCCTAAGAATGCAATGTTGCCCAAGCTGGTATATTATGGACATTTTAATTGTAGGACTCTTTGGGAGCCAACTGGACTGAAACAAGGGCTATAAATATATCAAATGCAGGCTCTAGAAAGGTAGTTTTTCTGTTTTCTTATGTCTATTTGTCTGAGCTCTTTCACTTGTGACTTCTATTGATTATTGTCGGTTTTAGGTTTTGGGTTGATTTTAATTGTTTATTGATTCTGCCGGATGTCACCTGAGGCATCTATATGGAGAGACTGCAAATAGGCACCCTGAATAAATAAATAAAGTCTTCCAGCAACAAGTCCTGTCTTTTGAAACAGCAGCTACTTATTTTTCTCATGTGGGTAGTAGAACCAGTATGGGCTTCTCTCATAGTGATTTACAGGACAGAATTCAATTTTTTAATACTACCTTGCATCTTTCCTACAGGCCTTGTCTGATAACTTCCTGAAGTATCCCCTTTAAATTTGAATCAGGACTTTAATATATGACAAAAAGAGCTAAGGGAATTTGTGCTGTCACCACCAACTAGTTGAATGGTGCCATATTCACAGGAGATATTTCTATTAGTGAAATAAATATGGTCTATAATAGCCTTTTCTTTCCCTCTTTTAAAAACCCTGCCTATAAAACTTGTATTCTGGGACATTGTTGGTTGGGGAAGAGGAATACAGTCTGATTCTGGCTTTAAACCTCCCCCCTCCCCAAGAGAGGAAAAAGTATATTTTTTTTACTGAGATTTGGGTTGAAGGGAAAGTAAGTACGGACATTGCTTTTCATGCCTCCAGAAATCCCAAAACCTAGGGGTTTTTAAGCAGAATTAAATAATATTTTTGAAAAATCTGTATCTTCATTCCATATCAATTTGTATTAATATTTGCATTTTTCCTAATAGTTTTAAATATTATATACAAGGTTGCTCTGGGGAAAATTAGATTTCTTAAATTAATTGCTTTAATTTGAATGTTATTTTGGATGTTTGTCTCACATGTATACATGAAGTGTTTTGTACTGATTGTTATGGCCTGTGGCTGATAATGAACTGAACTGAAGGGAATGAATTGTATTACTGTTTTTGTTGTTTTAACAAGGCCTGATATACGGTAGATATTATGCCCAGGGAATGTTTTATAACCCACAGTTGCATCCAGAGCAGTCCTTTTCTGCATTTGTGCAAGTTATGAGTTGTCTTCTTTCTTTGCTATCTCACTTTCCACTTTATCCACTTCGGCTTCTTAGTAAACCAGGCAGCTTGTGCTACATTGGAACTGGATGAAGATGCCTGGGATCAGTAATCCTGTTGGCTATACCTTGCTGCAGGGGTCGTTTCGTAGAAAAAGAGCTAGGGGAACTCATTAGCATAACTCATTAGCATATGCCACACCCCCTGACATCACCGGACATGTGTCATAAGGCCACACCCCCTGACATCACCGGAAGTGTGTCATAAGGCCAATGTGCCCCGCCCCCGTACCTCACCCGGGGGAACTGTGATCCCCCGCGATCCCCCCCGAAATGACCTCTGCCTTGCTGCAATATCTACAAGTCAGTCAGCTACTGGAATAGCCACCAAAAATATAGGGTAGATGCTCCAGAGAGTTCTGCGTTTCCTTTGGTACTATGCATCTCTGGGAGCACACTATCTCAGTGGTTCACCATAGGGTCATGATGTGAATGCTTTTACATCTTCCACCATTACAACAGCATCACTTCTCATTTACAGATACACAGCTCCAGAATTCAGCCCCGCTTCAGTGCTAACAGACCTCATCCTCTTCCTCAACTGAATAGCTCTGCCTGCTTTCTACACGTACAGTAAATGCAGAGAAAAGTGCATGGAAAACATGGTATTATTTACTTTCAAGACTGGCCTTTTGTTCCTCTGTGACTAAGCTAGTACCCCGCCAGAGGCAGAACTGCACATAGGTTTGTAAAGCACTAAAGGAAAATGTTTCCTAAAACGGAGACACACATAGAGAGGGGGGGGGGGAATCATACCCATTAAAATATTTCCTCTTAAAGTAAATGATCTGGTTCCTATGCAGATACTTGAATGCACCAGAACCCTTAGGCTTAAATATCCAACAAAGCACAATGGAGCCTTTCTTTAGTCCAGTGGCAAATAGCAAAGTCCACTAGCAAACCCCGCCTTCTCCTTGGTTCTCAATAATGCTTTAGGGCTCACTTGATCCTCTTCCACTTTGAGGCAAACAGTGGCTTTGCTGAGTGCTTTTCATAGTCAGAAAGACCTGCGTCTTTGGCAGCAGAGTCCATAAGGGAGCCTCGCAATACCTTTTCATTCTTGGCCAGTTTACTGCATCTTGTTTATTAGTACAGTCCATGACAGACAAAGAGGAAGGGCAGATGATTTTTACTTTGAGCTTGTTATGTATTATAGGCTGTTATGCACTGTTGTGGTGGTGGTGGAAAATACCGTCAAGTCACAGCTGACTTATGGCAGCCCTGCAGGGCTTTCAAGGCAAGGGACGTTCAGAGGCGGTTTGCCGTTGCCTGCCTCTGCATCCTGACCCTGGTGTTCCTTGGAGGCCTCCCATAAGAACATAAGAGATGCCAATGTTGGATCAGGCCAAAGGCCCATCCAGTCCGAACACTAGTCAGGGTCGACGTCTGCTTAGCTTTGGAGATCTGATGAGATTGGGCTAACCTGGGCTATCCAGGTCTGGATACTGTTAGCCTATGTCATTTTAGGGATTGTTTCTTCCCTTAACCGATGGTGGATTTAGATTACTGTAGTGGTTACACATCAGGGCTATTTTGGGGCAGGAACGCACAGGAACGGAGTTCCGGCTGGCTCCCGAGTTGGCCACACCCAGCAGGAACTCATTAGCATAATAGGCTACACCCAACAGCAGAAACTCATTAGGATTGGCTACATTAGGGGTGTGTGGCCTAACATGCAAAGGAGTCCCTGCTACAAAAAAAGGCCCTGGGTTTTGACAACAAACAAAGTAAACAGAATAAGAAGCAAAAGGTGGGTGTGGCTGGATGACCACACTTCTTGCAACAGGGGGCTGCGACCTAATATGCTAATGAGATGTGGTGTCAGGGTGTGGCCTATTATGCTAATGAGTTCCTGCTGGGATTATCACACGAAAGCCTGATGGTCTGGAGATTTGATCACACATTGACTCACTTTTTGCTTGCACAGCAAGCAAGGGTTACAGAAAAGTCAGGTAACTTCTTATAATTACCTTTGCATGAGGGTAGCAGTTGGGACAGCCACTTCTGCTGTAGATTCATTACCCTGTATCTGGGCCCTTAATCGTACACTGCTAATACTGACAAATAGAAATTGAGCTATGACTCTTATATGAATCGTATTTTCCCCTGTCACAGATCTCAAGCTATGACTCTTGAATCGTATTTTCCCCTGTCACAGATCTCCATCCTTCTTTCTCAGACTTATTTGCCAATTTTGGAAGGTTGGTAAGTGGCAGGGCAGACTACAGGGCAAACGAGAGGAGCTCAGTCCTTGCAGGTCTCCTCTTTCAAAATAAAAGCAGTGCCTCTTTCCCCCTGCATGTGGGCACCTGTGTGGAATAATATTTCTATCAAACGTTAAGAGGTTCCAGTTCCGAAGCAAGGAGGATAACATTTACAATGCAGAGTTTATGCAGGTCGCAGCTATTATCCCAAAACCTGTCAATGACGTCTGAAGCGCTGCTGGCTGCCTTCAGCTATTTAGCATCCAGCGCAGGCATTTCCACGCTGGCCACAAATGTGGAGCAACAGATAACTTGGAATAATACCAACTCTGTGAGTTCTGTCACGGTGTGAAGGTCTCCTTGCGCTACTGCCCAGTGGACTAATAATAAATTTAATTCAAACCTATCCAGAACAGCTAGTTGAAGGGAAATGGCACATCAGGACACAGCTCAGACTGAAGAAAGAAGTACTTAATGTTAGAGGGGTGGGGGGGAATAAAAGTCTTACCGTTCTGTAAGTGCATCGCTCGGTGTGCTTTTCACAGACAGCTCCTCTTCCAGCCTTTTCCTTTCTGTTTCCAGATGCTCCAATTCATCTTGAGTGCGTTTACATGGGGTGACAAACTGAAGTTCTTTTAGAAGCTCTTCCTTTTCATTAATCAGCATCAGTTTCTCCTTCTCAATGTCCAGGGCCCCAGGCCAAGCTTCACTTTCTAGCTTAGACAGTTCAATCTTTAGATTGGCCATGCTAATATGAAAGTGCACAAAACATTTAGAGAGAAAGAGAGAGAGAGAATGGATGAGCAACATGTACTTAGGTGTCCCAAAGAATTCCCGTTTGGGGAGGAGGGACATGGTTCAGCTTGCAGTAATGCCACACAAAAGAAAAAGAAGACAGTGGTTGGTCTGAGGTTCACATTTAACGAAAAACTGTTTACACCATTACCATATGCACCATTACGGTATGCTCTTACCGTATCTTAAATGTTAGAGCTCCTTATCCAGATGGTTGATTTAGACTTCCATGCTATTCGTGACAGTTGCCATTATCACATGATAACTAGGTCATTAGAATATTTCACTACATAGTGAATCTAAAAGTGACATCTATTTAATCACAGATAAATAGTAAATGTATTGGAAGAAAAGTGCAGTTTCTTGCCTTCATGTCAGAACTGAGCTAGGGAGAGTTTTTCTCATATCCCCCCTCTGCCACAAAGCTTACTGGACAACCTTGGCACATTACATATAAGAACATAAGAAGAACACTGCCAAATCAGACCAGTGGTCCATCTAGTCCAGTATACAGTTGCCCTGAAGAAAACAGTGTTGCACTTACCTGTAACTGTTGTTCATCTAGTTGTCTCTGTGCAGGCAACACATGGGTACTGTGCATGCACACAGTCCAGCCACTGGAAGATTTCTAGTTAGCTTGGTAACAGAGCAAGAGGAGCCAACTGGAAATGTTGGAGCCACTTTCCCGCCCAATAGTCACGTGCTCCAGGGAGGGGATCCACACACTCCCTCAGGGCTCCTGAGCTGCCACCATGAGCCTATATATATATATTTTGCACCAGAGGAATAGCTCACAGTAGGGTAGGAGGGATGGATGTGGCCTGCACAGAGACAACTAAATGAACAACAGTTAGAGGTAAGTGCAACACTGTTTTCATTGTTGTTGTTCTGCACAGTCCCACATGGGAGACTAGCAAGCTGTCTTACCAGGCAGTGGGATAAGCGATTCACTGGAATATCAAATGCAGACCTGCTGTCCCCACTGATGTCTCCCTTCCTGTGTTAACATCTACAGAGGAGTGTTTAACAAAGGTGTCCGCAGATGATCAGGTTGCTGCCCTGCAAATAACAGATAATGGGATGCCTCTTCAAAAGGCTGCTGATGTCGCTTGGGCTCTCGTGGAATGTGCCCTTATCTGTAAAGGACACTCTACCGATGCCAGTTCATAGGCTCGTCTCTTAGTGGAGATAATCCGTCTGGATACTGTCTGAGCAGATGTTATTTTTCCTTTTGAGGGGCCAGCAAAGCAAACAAATAATTGTGGACCGTTCTAAATTCATCTGTCCTCTTTAAATAAAATAATAAAGCACATTTTACATCTAATGTACGTAGCCTTCTTTCAGCTGTAGACAATGGGTATGGGAAGAGGGTGGGAAGTGAAATATCCTGACTCAGGTGGAATATAGAAACAACCTTGGGTAAAAAAGCAAACACTGGTCTTAAAATCACTTTTTGGTAATGAAATTTTATAAAACAGTAGTCAGCTATCAGGGCTGTGATCTCTCTTACTCTCCTAGCAGATGTAATTGATACTAGAAAGAACCTCTTCAAAGAAAGGTTATTCAGGGAACAGATGACCAGAAGGTTCAAAAGGAGGTTGCATTAAATGAATGAGCACAAGGGACAGAGCCCATTGACATACAATGGGTGTCCTAGGAGGGTACAAATTATTAAGACCCTTGAGGAACCTCCTTGACACTTCATGAGAGAAGACAGATCTGCCCTCTACCTGAACATGAAAGGCAGAGATTGCTGCTAGATGGACCTTAACAGAAGACACTGATATACCTGAATTCTTCAAGGATCATAAATATTCCAAAATTAGAGATAACAGGCAGTTAGTAGGGGAGACTCCCCTGTCCCTTGACCAAAGAGTGAAGCACCTCCATTTGTAAGAACAGGAGAGCATGGTCGAAGGCCTACGAATATTAAGCAGAACTGATCTTAATGACTCAGAGAAGGGCTGTACATCGGAGTTCTCAACCAAGCACTCAGGTGCAGTCTCCCCACCTCTGGGTGAGATATACCCTGAATGCTCAATAAGTCTGGAGCTTGAGCTAGATGGGTAAATATGGCTCTCGATCTGTGTACTAGGACCTGGAACCAAATCTGTCTGGGCCAGAAGGGAGTGATTAGGATACAATGAGAGTTGTCCTTGACTAACTTGGCCACTACCTTTCTCTGTCAGAGGGATAGGAGGAAAGGCGTAAAATAAGGTCTGATTCCAAATTAATTGGGAGGCATTCCATAGAGAGAGAGGATCTAGACCCTTTTTTATAATGCTGTAATGTTTGGTTATACAGAGTCATGAATATTATTTGCTTGTACTATTTTAAGTTTGCTATTTATATGACTCGTAACTTTGAGTTCACTGTTTCTGAGAGTGAATTGGCTGGAACTCGCTGGAATAATGAAAATCATGTTCTGTGCCTGCTGAAAGAGTCAGGCAAGTTAAGGGTCTCTGGACTCCTTAGATATGCACAAAAGTGTGACTTTGTAAATTAGCCAAAAGAAAAATCCTTAAAACCCAGCCTGATGAATGCTCCAGAAGGAACAAAATGTCAGCAGCAGTTGAAAGTCAGTTAAAGGGACAAAAGGGGATGGGGAGAAATCAGGCCTCTCATGCCACTGAGAGCTCAGAGAATGCCGGATAATGCCCCCCCCCCCAATTCCTCACAGCCTCCGCAAGCGAAGGGAGAAGGCATTTTAAAATTCCAATTAATTTTGGGTTTCCCGATTATTTACCCAAATTCAGTATGTCATACTGATACTGGGATTCAGGAATATCGGGAAATACCAATGTTTTTCAGGTCCAAGAGACCTGAATAATTTTTTTAAAAGCCTATTTTTTTCATGCAAACCCCTAGTGCAAAACATTGACTGCCCCATCTTCTTGGGTCACAGACCAGGAGCAAAACTGTTTTATTCAGCACCCTTGATCAGCCTTAAAATCCTTGAAATTCTTTCCTCAGCTAAACAACAGCTTCAAAGAACTTTCTACATCTCAGATTATATTCTTTCACATAATCGTTTTTATTAAATAGGAACTTTTGCCCTTTGATGACAGTGACAAAATCACTTGGGGGGGGGGATTTAAATCCAAAAACGTTGCTGAGGAAGTGAAATCAATGCTTATATATTTTAAGCAATGTAGTTCCTGTGACATCTGTATATGGAGCATTCTGAAGAGAAACCAGATTGATAGCCTAAGACTGATAATAGAATGCAGAAGCTCTAATCTCTGGGTCACTGGTTCAAATTAATCCAGGCTTGGCATTATCTGAAAGCAGGCACTTTTGACAGCTGTTCAATGACTTACAAGATGAGATGGCACTCTCACAGGGACTCCTTTTTCTCTCTACAACAGTTGACAGTTATCTTCTGTCGTAATTGGCACCCTTGTTAGCCATCTCATCAAAAGGACCCAGGATAACAAGGACAGGGACACTAAAATGTCCTCTTACCCTCTGAGTGCAACATCTTCTTAACAGTGTCAAGGCCCTTTATACACATGGCATTATCAACATCTCACACTGCACTTGTTCTCTGCGAATAAAGATTTCAGCCCACCTTGCAACACACAGTTTGTCAACATCAACGTTCATTTTAAGGCAGATCTCTTTCTATCTCTCTCTCTCTGTCTTGTCTCTTTGGAGAGGGGGAAAAGTCAGTTGTGGCCAATACAACCTTTTCCGTAAATGCTGAAGGGTATTATTTGAGGTGTCTTGAAACATTACGGAAATTGTACCACAAACTTGTTAAAATGATGAGGGAGGGAAAAAGGACGATTACTTCAAATTGTACACTCTACTGTGTTATACACTATAAACAGATCCTGACCTTAGTCAGCTTGACTTGCGAATCTCCCCACATTCCCCTTCTCTTGCAAATCCTTCCTTGGGCCCCGCTGCACCCTGATTTTTGCCCTGCCGCTGGGTGACGTCTTCCCTAACTCCACCTCTCTCCTGCTTGTTCAAATATCACCCCCACCCCCTGTGTCCTGGTGTTTTCTGTGTTACCCATACTTCATAACTCAACTCAAACGTGGTGCTGGTGGGCAAGAGGGAATTTACATGTCTGAATATTCAAAAGGGCTTTGCACGCCAAGCTGTTTTTGTGTGGGTAGTGGGTAGTGGTGGCAGAGAGTGCCATCAAGTCACAGCTGACTCACGGTGACCCCGCAGGGTTTTCAAGGCAAGAGACAAACAGAGGTGGCTTGGCCATTGCCTGCCTCTGCACAGCAACCCTGGACGTCCTTGGTGGCCTCCCACCCAAGTACTAAACAGGGCTGACCCTGTGGGTAGCAGCCCTGTTTAAATTAGAAATGTGGCATGTACAAAATCACATCAGTAAGTTCTTCCTTCCTGCCAGTGTCATATTTAAATCAGGCCTAAGACACCGAGACAGACGGGGTCCTTTCTTTATTATGGTATGCAGTGACCGTCTATCCAGGGGCGACCCTCCCAGACTCCTCACCCAGCATACCGCTGACCGGGAAGCCCCGCAAAGTGAACCTGGCACCCCACAACTCACCTCCAGCGAGGGTGGTGGGGTTGCGGCAGTGGAAGGAGGATGGACTCTTCACCCCGAGCTAGGGGGAGAGGCAGCAAGGAGGACGAAAACAGTGGGGAAAATGGGGGTGGCGGACAAACAGGTGGCATCCACACTAGAGGCCAGGAACCTGACGGCAGCAACATGGCCTTCCGCGGCAGGCAGAGAAATAGTGGGCCAGCTGCAGATGCCGTCAGCCAAGTCAAGGGCCCCAGTGGGGCGAGAGGAGACCATGTTGTCTCAGGGGAACCGCAGTGGGGAGAACCCAAAGCTGGAACAGGCCCATCCAAGGCAGAGCAACTGTCTGGCCCCACCCCACACCGAGAGCAGAAGTGGGGGACAGAGTTACCAGGAGGAAACCCAATTGGAGGACAGCCCTGTCCTTGGGCACAGCATTTTTGAGGGTGGGGGCTCCACCCTTCAGGGAAGGATTTAAGGGGGAGGTTTCAGGCGGGCCAGGGAGGAAGAGCATGGAACTCTCTATGGAGTGTGTGGAAGAGAGAGAAGCCAAAAGAGAGCCCATGAGCAGGAAAGAGGGAGAAGGGTGCTCTTAACCTCCCTCCTCCTGCATCATCTGAGGCATATCCGCAGAGCCTACTGGCCAGAGATTGAGCCTGGGAGGAGCCTGCCCCCTCGAACACAGGCCCCAGGACCCGACACCATCAAACCGATGTTTAACTAACATGAAAGATGGTCAGTTGAATATAGGCACAGTCCAGAGAGTTCCTATTGATGCAGCCATCAGGACTCTTGTTGCTACTTGAAAGCACCTTGCCGAGGCCACAATGAAACTGCTTTCGAAATAACTCTGAGTTTCAAAAGTCGATTGCCGAGTAGAAGAAGAGACGGCTATTTGAAAAACAGGACTAAAGCCTCATGGGGTTAATCATATGATGTTTATCATACAGAGTTAATCATTTGGGGATTTGAAACTTTCTGAATTATTTATGAGTCTGGGGCTGGGCTTCCCATCCCTGCACTCACCATCCTGAGAGGAGAGGCAGTGAGGAGAAGCTGCAGGAGCCCGGCCTGCTGTGGCAGGAAGTTCCAGGGCCAGGCCAGCTGGAAAGAGCAGCTGCTGGAGGTGGTGGTGAAGAGAAAGCTGGAAGGCAGGCCGTGGTGCAGGTGGCACCGTGGGAAACAGGCCCCCACCGAGTGCTCAGCTTGGGTGGGGGGGTCTGAAGACAGCGCAGCCCCTGGGGCAGAGGGAGCGGGTGAGGTTGGAGGTGCCCCATTCCAAGGGGCCCCGTTAAAAGGTGGACCCTGGGAGATCTCACCTAAGGTATCCAATAAGAGGCCACTGGCAGGAGCAGGAGAGAGATCCAGGTGCTGACAAGAAAACCCAAAACCCTCCTCACCTTTTTTCTGAGGCTCTTCCCAGGGTGAGCCCCACTAAAAGGGAACACTGGAGGGTGTGACAGCTCTGGGCTCCAGCCTGGCCTAAGATACCTAGACATTTGTGGTGGATTCTAACAACATGTTTCAACTCTGATTCTTTCTAAGAAGTGTAGACTCCGTGGCTTTTGCCTAGATCCTTCTGGGTAGGGGTGCCAGCCTTCAGGTGGGACCTGGGGATCGCCTGGAATTACAGCTCATCTCCAGACTACAGAGATCAGTTCCCCTGGAGAAAATTGATGCTTTGCAGGGTGGATTTTATGGCACTGTACCCACTGAGGTCCCTGTTCTCCCCAAGCTCCATCCCCCAAGCTCCAGGAGTTTCCCTATCTGAAGCTGGCAACCCTAACCCCCACCCCACCCCCACCAATGGCCAGGAGGGACCTGACAACCCTACTTCTGGGCCACCTGTCCCAGCTCTCTTGCACTCCCTCCCTCTTTGATACTGGTCTCTGTCTTCTTGACATTCATATACCAGGTGCGGTACATGCTTGGCTACTTGTGCCCAATGTTAATATCTGGTTCCCTGGACTGTGGCCTAGGACTGCTTCACATCTTACATACTGACAACACGGAAAAGTCTGTACAAGTAGCATCCCTGTCTAAAAAATTAAATGCAAGACAGGTACATACAAACAATCAGAAACTGGGGTGACTTTATTTACCCCATTTATATCCAAGTTTTGGACAAGGGGGTGGCTTGAACTAAAATTCCTCCATCATTAGTTTGTAATGTGGAAACAGGCCATTTCAGCAAGAGGAAACTTGGAATAAGATGCCCCTTAGGATGTGCTTGGCTGTACAGGGACAAGGCTCAGCATCAAATGCAGTTACATGTCAAGAATTCTGTCACAGCTGGGAAACCTTACAGTCAGATGGCATTTATTATGCCCACAGATATTTTACAGAACTGGTAAGAATAAATTTTTATGAGGACTTTTTGTACCCCACAGTAGAATTATCTACTGGTTCTGAATAATCAAGTATGCAGAAAGCTGGCGCTGAAAGCTGACACTTGGTTAAATTGCTTCACACGGGTTGAAAATATTCATAGCAAACCGTTGCACCGTTTCCCAGTTAAGAATGAGACTAACTTATCTGTTCAGCTTGTAAGTAATGCTGTGTAATACTGTATGTTAATAAGGTGACAATATTTCTCTCATTATTTCAAGGGCAGTTCTACAAATAAAATTATTTTTACTAAAAGCAGTGCAGTTTCAAGATATATTTTGGAACTGGAGGCATTATAATGATTTACTGAAACAGTTCTTACCAACCCCCGCCCCCCAAAGAACTGCAGTTATAAGAGTCTCAAACCACACGCACCAGTTGAAACGGAGGGGAAGTGAAGCTACTCCCTCTGGAGGAATTTGAACCGCAGTTTCAAGAACACACAGCCCTTTGTTGCTGCGGACTTAGCCCGCCACTGTGTGATCAGATGCAACTGCGAGTGAGTTAGGTTTTTTTGCCATTTGTTTCCTATGCGCATAAATGAGGAATTGCACCTCTGCACCGAAGGCCCCTTATGGGTATGCAATGATGTGCATACTTGCAAAGAGGGGGTGGGGAGACGTCACCAAGCCAGGATAGCCTGATCAGACCATCCCAACGGTTCGGAAGCGTGCTTGTGCGATCAGACAGGGGAAACTCCGTCCGTGGCCCATTGCAACCCGTTTACTCCTGGATTTTCTCCAGTGTCTTTTTACTCCACTTCTGCGGTGGAGCTGCGCGGGTTGCCGATGGCTGCGGGATGCTTCCCAGATGTTGCTGTCTGATCACGTCCTTTTGATCTGTTGGGCACTCATGCCTATGTCTGATTTTCTGGCGTGGGTGATTGCAGCCTTACACTAGCATAATTAGATATGGGGTTATTTCATCTTAATGTTAAACAGGTTAACGATTGAGAGGCAAAATTCTGAAGCATTACCACTAAGGCACTGTTCTGAACAGTGCAAGCCTATGCAGGGGCACTCTGGTCTAACCCTACTGAAATTAATGGGTTTATACCGGAGTAACATTGCGTAAGAATTGCACTGTTAATCACACATTACATTGTTTCAACTAACATCATCTTCTATTGGATACAGTCAGTTCTGAAGTGCACAGTTAATGGTCCTCTTACTATGAGTTCAAGAAGCTGATGTATAAAACAGTAAAACAGAGTTTACAAATAAATTCCTGACTTTCTTACCCGAGATATTCGTTTAGTTCACATATGAAGAGCTGTGAAACTATTTCACTTCTGCTGAGCTCGCTGAGCAAACTGTGTATAGTTCTATGGTTTGAATACGACCATTTTTTCCACTCGTGAAAAAGGGTGGATGGGGGGTACCCCCTGACCAGCAAAAAAGTGATGCTGGGGATCCGGGCAGCTCTATGGACAAGAGCCATGTGGGACAGGGCAGTGGTAAGGAAGAGAACTGGGTGAGACTGAATGAGAAAGCTGGCTGGACCCAACCAACCTAGGGTTGCCAACTCTGGGTTGGGAAATTCCTGAATATTTGGGGGTAGAGACTGAGGAGGAAAGGGTTTACGGAGAGGGGCCTCAGTGGGGAATAATCCCACAATGTCCACCTTTTAAAGCTGCTATTTGATCCAGGAGAACTCCAGATAGTTGTCTGGAGACCAGTTGTGATTCTGAGAGAGATATCCAGGCCCCAGCTAGAGGTTGGCAATGCCAGCCCCAGGTTTTCAGCCCTCACAAAACAGTGCAATGTTTAGAATTTGTGTAGTCTAAGAAGATAAGAATGTTCAGCAGTCTTTTTACTTAAAAAGAATGTTCCACAATCTTTCTACAGATGCATCCAGTAGATGTCACTGCATGCATGAGATTGGTTGCAAAGCTACATACACTCAGATTTCAATTCACACTTTACCAAAGAAATGAACCCTGTCATTACCTTCTTTTGGCTTCTTCATACTGAAGACTCAGCCTGACCTTTTCAGCTAAATTGGACCTATTTCTGACACCAACCTGTTGAGAGAATCACCAAGGTTATTACGCAAATTATTTTAAAAAAAACAAAACCCACACCCACAGCAGAATGCGACTCGCAAATTAACGTAAATTTCTCTAGATAAAGAACACTAAATAGAAACACATTTCACAATAGTAGTAATTGGTTTTCTGCACAAACTCTAGTAATTACTCAAATATTTTCAAGCAGAATTTACATTTTCAACTGCAAAATCACCTCAGGACAAAATTCAGTAAAAGCAGGTGCAATTCTGTTAAAGGCCCACTTTGAATCAACGTTTAATTCATCCCAAGTTGTTGCTTACTACTTTGAACTCAGAACTTTGCTGGAGATCAATGAAGTTCAAAGTAGAACTTCAATGAAATTGAGACTGCTAAAAAACCACATTCAAGTTTGGAGTCTTCTCAGAAAATCCCAGTACAATCACTGCCACAGCCTTTCATCACACTACCTTAAAGGAATATGCCAGCATTTGGAAAACATTTGTGGATGCAAACCAATGGCTGGCATATAGGTCGATGAGATCCCAAAGATCTTTCAGTTGCTGAAACATTAATTCCATCAGTCAATGTCAGAAGTAGAGAAATACATTTTCGATGAAATATTTGCTCACCACTTTCTGAAACTGGGTAGCTTTGAACTTGACCTTTACATTCATTTACCTTGACAATCTCCATTAAAGGAAAAACAAACAACATCCACATAAATCTAAGAACTGTAAGATAATTATGTGATCTCTCTAGGTCACTGTTCAAGGACCTTTTTGATTAAATTAGCTTTTGAAGGTTTTGTAATTATTTTTAGTTTTAAAATTACCACAAAGATAGTTGACATTTCAGAGAAAAGACCTCTGCTACTAATTTAAGTTTTTAAAATACATTTTCTGAATACTTGTAGTTATTCTCAAATGCATGATGGCAGGTTTTTGCAAAGTTCTTCAAAGGAAGGGCCACATTTTTAAAACCTTCTCTCCTGAGACATTATAAAGGATGTTTTTTGGGGGGGAGTTTATAATTTATACTGCTTTTTTCTGCCTCAGCTTCTTGGCAATCAGAAAGACCATAGCAAAGTTATAAGGAGGAAGTCCAGTTTCCATTGCTCTAAAAATATTCCTGTGAAATCTACCCTTCAGAATTTCACATATACCACAGAATATTTTACCTTGCGCAACAGTCCATTTTTCAATGAGGAAAATATTTCTGTGTGGAACGTTCTACCCATTCTACTAGCAACATGTTTTGCTAGCCATTGGATTCAAAATCCTTTCAAAAACATTCTACATTTTTTTTGTCCCTTTACTACCTTTAGGTGGCTTGGAAAACTTACATCACCAGAAACGTCTGTCTGTGAACCTGCATCCAAAGTTTGCCTAGAAAGGGAGAGCTGAGAGTGCGCTGGGCTGCAACTCAGATCTGGTTCGGATCTGCCAATAGTTTGGTCAAAGAGAAATCTTCCTCTCAGCTTTGCAAGACTCTGGGGGGAAAGACAAAAAGTGACATAGTGTTATGCTATAAGGTCATTCGTACGAATTTATGTGAGCCGCCATGAGCCCGCTTACGGGGAGGGTGGGATACAAGTCAAATTTATATATATATGTATATATATATATACACACACACACACACACGGAAAAAGACCCGTTGTGGAAATAAATACAACAACCTCTAGAAAGAGGCTCTGGGTGGGTGCCCCGGCCTTGGACACTCAGTGTGAATTTGCTGTGGCGACCTCAGCAGGGTATAATGACACTGAGTCCACCATTTTCTCCAGAGGAACTGATCCCTGCTACCTAAAGAGCAGTTGTAATTTCCCCAGAAGGGAATAGTTGGTTTGGATGGTTTGGATGGTGGAGTCTATGGCTTTGTACCTGTCTGAGGTCCCACTTCCTGAAACTTCACCCTCTCCAGGCTCCATCCCTCACATCTCCAGGAATTTCCCACCTGGAGTTGGCAACCCTATCTTCTTCCCAGCCAACCATCAACCTACCTTTATTTCCCCCCACTCTTCAGCTTTCCACCCCCCACCCACCTGCAGCCTCTCCCGTGCTCTGAAGCCCTGACTGCTACGTCACATTGCCTGTCATACGGGGGCCACCTCAGCAGCATATAAGGATACAGAGCCCACCATTTTGTCCAGGGGAACTGATCTCTGCCATCTGGAAAGCAGTTGTAATTCTGAGGGATCTCCAGCCCTCACCTGAAGATTGGACACATTTTACCTCAGAACGGAAAACTGTTTAAAATGTTAGAGGCAAAAGCCAATCAAGTCACATATGCAAAGGACCTCTGTGTTCTGAGGCAAAGGCCAATGAGGCTGCATATGCAAATAACCTCTGTGTTCTGACTAGCTATGGGGGGGAGAGGAACAGCAAAATGTTTAGAATGTTGGAGGCAGGACTCAGGCAAAGCAGCCAGTGGATAGGGAGACCCTCTGAATGACAGATAGAGAGCGACCTGATTTTGGAGAGTGTGGAATGTTCTAGAAAAGTGCCACCACCATTCGGCTTTTATGTATAAGGGAGATATTTCCCCCCTGACAATTCACTACATCCATATTGAGAGTCAACACACCTCAAGGGTATCTTTACAGTATGGTAAGAATTATATAAGCATGACAAAAAGTAAGCTATAACAAGAGGGTAGGTGTGACAATCCTCCTTGTCACGGCTGCATTGCCCTTGTTCTTCCACAGTGGAAGGCCTGCAAGGCCTCAAACAGGAGAGGGGAAGGGATTGTATCATCTGATTCCTCCTCTTTTCTATATCCTCCACTCTCACATGCTGTCTGAGTGAGGATACTTAGGGCTGCCAGTGGGAGATGGTGGGCACCAACATTACACTTGGCTTTATGTCACTTCCAGGGAAAATCAGACGTGATGTCACATTGCTTTAGGAAAAACAGGTTGCTTACCTGTAACTGATGATCTTCGAGTGGTCATCTGTGCATTCCCACCCATGGGATCTAGTGCGCATGCGCTGGATCGATCGGTGCTGTAGCAAGCTCTTTTAATGGATTTTTGCACCCAGTCCCTCGGGCATGCGCTGGAACCCCATCGCGCATGTCCAGAGGGGTGGGCGCGGACATCCCGCCAGTTCCTTCAAACTGCCGCAAATCAACCCCTATTAAAAATGTAGAAGCTGACAGCAGCAGGGAAGGAGGGCGGGTGGTGTGAATGCACAGATGACCACTCGAAGATCATCAGTTACAGGTAAGCAACCTGTTTATCTTCGACGTGGTCTCTGTGCTTCACACCCATGGGAGATTAGCGAGCAGTGGACTACCTGGAGGAAGGTGCTGGCAGGTCCTTTACTGCGTAGCCGAAGACAGAATGTGACGTCCCATGCTGGTATTGGTGTTCTTACGGACGTCTAGGGCGTAGTGCCTAATGAAGGTGTTAGGCGTGGCCCATGTAGCGGCTTTGCAAATGTCCATCAGCGGCATTCCCTGGAGGAAGGCAGTGGAAGTTGCGACAGCTCTGGTAGAATGAGCCCTGATAGGGCCAGACAATGGCTGTTTGGCGATCAGGTAACATAGACGGATGAGACCCACAATCCACTTTGACAGGCGCTGAGCCGTGATGCGAGTACCCAGCCGTGCTGACGCGTAAGAGATGAACAGTTGCGAGTCTTGTCTAGTTGGGTGTGTTCTATTGAGGTAGAACAGGAGAGCCTGCTTCACATCTAAAGTGTGTAATAATTTGTCCTCCGCTGATGCTGGATTAGGGAAGAAATCAGGGAGGAAGACCTCCGCCTGCAGGTGGAACTCTGACACCAACTTCGGCAGGAAGGAGATATCTGGTACGAGGTGGACTCCGTCTGGCAGAAAGGACAGGTAAGGTGTATCGTGCCGGAAAGCCAATATTTCTCCCACTCGTCTAGCCGAGGTGACAGCAATTAAAAAGGCCGTTTTCCATGTTAGAAGTTTTAGGTCGCATGTTACAAGCGGCTCAAAGGGCTTTCTCGTGAGCTGGCGGAGAACTAGAGGAAGGTCCCAGGGAGCGACTGGAGTTTTGACAGGAGGGTAGAGATGCAATAAACCTTTTTAAAAACGTTTTGAAATTGGATGGGAAAACAAAGTACATCCGTCAACTGGAACATGGTAGGCCGAAAGAGCGGCCAAATAAACTCTCAACGATGAATGGGAAAGTCCCGAGTCAGCTAGGGAGAGGAGGAATTGGAAAACTCTTTCGAGACCCACTGAGGTGGCTCGAGGGGCGTCATCACCTAGGGA
>NW_015176457.1:1148453-1164008 GCF_001447785.1 Gekko japonicus | reverse complement strand
CTAGACCGGGCACAATTGAGACTTTTGACGATTGACTTGTAGGCCCAGATTCTCCAATAGTGCCAGAGTCTTTGTGACGTTTGAGACCAGGGCGTTCTTGGAAGGCGCTACCAGAAGCCAATCATCGATATATGGGTAGATGGAGACACCCTGGAGACGGAGGAAAGCTGCAACCACAATCATAGTCTTTGTGAAGACTCTTGGGGTGCTGGACAGGCCGAATGGCAGGGCCGTATACTGGTAATGCTGTTGACCAATCGCAAAGTGTAGATATTGGCGGTGGGAGGGGTGGATGGTAAGGTGGAAGTACGCGTCTTGGAGGTCGAGGGTGGCCATCCAGACATGTCTCCGAAGCAATGGCATGATCTGTTGTAGGGACACCATGTGGAAGCGGTGGTAGGTCACAAAACAGTTCAGTTCCCTTAGATCTAATATGGGTCGAAAGCCTCCATCTTGCTTCGGGACTGTGAAGTATCAGGAATAAAACCCCGTCCCGTGGAGGTGTGGTGGTACATGTTCGATGGCTCCTTTCTGCAGAAGGACGGGCACCTCCTCCAGGAGAGGTGGGGAAGGGGGCGTGGAGATGATGACAGGAGTATTGGGGTTCTGGTGGAACTGGATTCGGTAGCCTCGGGTCAAGATGGACAGTACCCACTCGTCTGAGGTGATGTGACGCCAAGTGTGAAGAAAAGGTGACAGACGGGTTTGCGCTGACTCAGTGACTGGGAAGTCAAAAACCCTGCTTGGAGGGTTTGGTCTGTTTGGTGTGGGAAGATTGTTGTCTGGAACCAAAACTTGGTTTCTGGAAGGCGGATTTTTGGCCTCCCGAAGATGTTCGCGGTCTCCATTGTGTGTCCGGAGACTGACGACGTGCGGTACGCCTCTGCCAGGATCTCGACCAGGTGCGGGGACGGTATTGTTGCCTCGCAGAGGATGACACTCCTAGAGCTCTAGAAGCTTTTATGCTTTTATCTAATTCTTGTAAAGTAGAATCAGTAGTGGCATTGAAAAGTCCCAGGCCATCAAAGGGAAGGTCTTCCACATAAGATTTAGTATCCATGGGCAGATTAGTATTGCGGAGCCAGGAATGTCTCCTAAGAGCTATTGCAGAGGCCATCGTTCTGGAGGATGCCTCGAGGAAATGCTTAGTAGTGTTGAGCTCTTGTTTTGCCAACACCATGCCTTCCTTTTGGATGACTCTGGCTGCCCGGAGTTTGTCTTCTGGGAGGTGGGTCAGAAGTTCGGAGAACCATTCTCAGAGTGTATATTGATACCTATTCATGCAGGCCAAGTAGTTAGTGGCCTTGACTCCCAATGCTCCTGTGGAGTAGAAGCGTCTGCCAAAGGCATCTAATTTCTTACCTTCCTTGTCAGAAGGTGCGGAGTGGATTTAGAGGAATGGATTTAGAGAAAGATGTTATCACCATCAAGTTTGGCTGAGGGTGCGAGAATAGGAATTCGGCATCTGCCTCTTGGACCCTATACATGTGGTCCAGTCGTCTTGTGGACACTAGGGCTGACGAGGGTTTTAGCCATGGTGCCTTTGCTGCCTGCAAAAGGACTGAAGACATGGGCAATGCCAAGGTGGAAGAGGTATCAAGCTGGACTATATCAAAAACGGCATCCGTTGCCTGCGGATTTTGCTGGACTACAGAGAGGCCTAAAGAGTGGGCCATTCTTTTGATTAAATCTGTGTATGACATAAGGTTGTCGGATGGGGATAGGGTTAGGTCCTCAGCGACATCCTGGTTGGGAGATTTATGGTCAGGAGAGGTATGAGCCTCAGATGCTTCCGTATCCGAGTCTTCTTCCATGGAGTCAGAGGAGTCTTGGTGTGGTATTTGGACCGAAGTGTCTTCTTGACAAGCTATAGGTTTTGGTGGAACAACAGGCTTGGAGTGACCTGCGGGTTGGGAGGATGACTTGGTTCCAGACTATGGTGGGAAGGATCATCTGCAGGAGGACGAGACAGAGATGCCGAAGGTCTCGATTTGTGGGTCGACCTTGATCTATGAACGGAGCGATCCCAATCAGAATAGCCCATCGGAGTCAACCACGGCATAGATGGTGGATAAGCCCCGTACAGGTAACTCAACTGTCGTTGATACCAAGATACTGGTGGTGGAGGGGGCAGGAAGACACGGGGGGATCGACTTCTGGACCATGGACATCTGGGAGACAAAGCAATAGCCTGTCTGTGAAAACCGTCCCTGTAGTCTCGGTCGTCGATATCGACAGATTGGACATGGAGACGTGGAGGATGACATTGCGTACTGCAAGAAATGTGTTGGTACCAACGTGTTTTGACATCGGGAGCCTCCGATATCATCGATGCCAGCGAAGTAGAAGGAGAGGGAGAAGGCTCAGCACCCATTTGGTGACTTAGGAGCTCTACCGTCTCAATGTCGGAGTAAGGGCGCTCCACTTGTTGGATGGGGCAATCCAATAGTTGGATGGTCGGTATCGGTGGAGGAAGTTGGGCCTCTGATATCGATACTGCCGTTGGAGTGGGAAGCACTTTAGGGGCATCACCCAGTGCAGGCACCGCTTCCTTCCCCTTCTTCGCCGCCTTAAGGGACTTTGAAGTGCCCTTCCTCGCGGACTTGTAATCCTTACTTGCCTTGGCCTTCTTTTTGATTGGCGTGGAAGCAGAAGATTGCATCTTCGATGCCGGGAGCTTCGGTGTTGGGCGGTCGACATCGG
The DNA here is from genome assembly GCF_001447785.1 of Gekko japonicus. Taxonomy (NCBI): domain Eukaryota; kingdom Metazoa; phylum Chordata; class Lepidosauria; order Squamata; family Gekkonidae; genus Gekko; species Gekko japonicus. The sequence continues at coordinate 1,161,305 of NW_015176457.1, read as the reverse complement.
AGGCAGGTCTCGATGCCAGAGCTGTCAGTGTTGATGGTCTCTCCTCCATCGCTGAGGTAGGAGTAAGGGCCAATTCAAGCAGCGCTACTTTAAGACTCGCAGCTCGTTTTTTCCGTTTCTGATTAGAAAAACGAGCACAGTGACGACAGGACTCTGGCCGGTGAGACTCTCCGAGACAAAAAATGCACAGGGTATGACGGACGGGAGGAGCAAGTTTGCTGCTGCAATCCTTGCACCTATTGAAAAAACCCCACTTCTTCTCCATAAAAGAAAGCAAAGAAGAGGGGACGTTCGAGGGGGGGGGGAATAGCCCAAAGGCCTGAGGTAATCGGTAGACTCCCCCTCAACAGAAATAAATGTTTTTTTAAAAGAACAAACAAATAAAAAGAGAAAAGACAAGAAAATTAAAATAAGGAAATAATTCCCAAGAGCTGAGGCGAATAGCCAAAAGTGAACTGATCTGACCGACGAAAAATAGGTCTACTCAACGCGGCGGTAAGAAAGGAACTGGCAGGATGTCCGCGCCCACCCCTCTGGGCATGCGCGGTGGGGTTCCTGCGCATGCCCGAGGGACTGGGCGTGAAAATCCGTTAAAAGAGCTTGCTACAGCACCAATCGATCCAGCGCGTGCGCACTAGATCCCATGGGTGTGAAGCACACACGTCAAAGATTCACCAGAAACTCAATTTACCATAAGGTTCCCACCAATTCCTAGAGAACCGTGATGTCACGATTGTTCTATCATCACCCGAGGGAATGGTGGCAGGAAGAGCAGGTTGCTAGTGGGAGGCCTCCTGCCACAGTGGGAGACTCGGTAACCCTGGGGACACTCCATTTTCCCTGGCCTGCTACCCTTCCAATCCCCTTTCAGGGCTGACTTCTTCCCTCCACCCTTTCACCCAACCAAGAATTGTCCTGGAACTTGGTATCAGCTGCAGCCATCTCCTGAGTTGTTCCCTCCCCTGGATGGGGCTTGGTGATGTGATAGACTTTGTGCCCGACTACCAAACTTGATTACTTAACCCAGAGACTGCAGTCTTACCCTACCAGTTCTGAGCACATCCTGTCTGGGAAAATGTGTCTGTCAGCCATGTATGGCTTGCCTTAGCAAGGGCAAGGTGTGTCTGCAAGTCTGGGACAGGTTCTGACACTAGGTGGGTAACATAATTAGCAAAATAATCCATAAAAATGCTACTACTGCAACTCTGGGATATAAATCATATCCAAATACCTGCATTAAATCCTGCTTCTCTTTCTCGCCTGAGTTTATGGCCTTTCTGATAGACTTCAGCTCGTTCACAATGGCTTTGGCTTCACTTAGTTCATACCCACTCTGGCCTCCGGACATTTTTTGGTCAATTCTGTAGAAAGAGAGAATAGTGGTAACTAACCCCTCAAACAGAATGTTGCTCTTTTGGGTTCAGAAAGAGATCACCTTAGACGGAATGGAGAAAAAGTGGGTAGTATATTTTCTCCCTTACTAAAATAGCCAACCCGACAAAGAAGGTGTCAATTTATGGAATCTTCATGACGATATACATGAGAAGTGTTTTCCTCTCATATCCGATCCCTTTCTTGAATGACTTCCAAAATAACTGATTTTAAAGGAAAGTCCCACAGATGCTGCTGCAAGAATTTGGCAGCACTATTGGGATCTCTTTAATTGGCTTGATGTCAGAGACTCAAGTAATGTAGAAAGTGAAGCTGGTACAAACTGAGGATCATCTAGAGAAATCAGTTAGTAATGTTTTTGTTAGAACTCACCCAAAAGCACAGGCTGCAACTTGAATAAAATACACAAGAATTCTACATTCTCATGAAAACAGGGATGTAACCCAATGCAGTCAGACAGACAAAATGCTAAACTTGATCCTTGTGAACATGGACTCTTTTTCCCAGCCACAAACTTTCAGGATCTTTACAAATGCCTACATTTAATTGAAATATTTATATATAGCTTTTTGCATGCTCAAAGCAGTTTCAGATTACAGTCCCCTTTTGTAAAATGGCTTTCTGTGGAGAGAAAATGCAGTAAAGATTACAAAACACTGTGCACATTAAACAAATGTTGATTTTTTTTAAAAAAAATCATCTCTAAGTACAGTGGATACCTCCAGATGAGTAGTTTAATAAAACTAAGTTGTAAAAAAATATATATACTACATTTTAGAAGAAATACACTCAAAACCACTCACATTGAAAATAAAATAAGCATAGGGTTGGATCCTATGAACTGCTGGCAGAGGGTGCTCGCAGGTGTTAGAATCCATAGGGACCTCCTGGTCAAAATGCCACAGGGCAGAGAAGGCTGCAGTGAGGAGGGTGCAACCTCATCAATGGAGCCTATTGTGCCACTGGAAGAGCAAGGAGGAGGAATTTCTCCTGATTCTCTCCCCTCCCACATCCTGTCCCATTTTAGTCCACAAGGTGCCTAAGATGTCTGCATCAGCTTTTTGGTGGTCTCAGGGAGCTGTTGAGGAAGGAGGTAGTCCGTGAATGCTACCTAACTTCTGGTTCGTTTAGACACTGTTTTGAAATCAGAACTAAAAACTAGCTTCCAAAAGCTGTCAATAATAAGAATGACAGCTGTATATTAGGAATCAAAACTTCTCCAGAGAACTGGACTCAAAGGCTACCATTTATGACAGCATACAGAATGCTTTTTTCCTTTCCTTTTGGTCATCTACCATCTTCAGTTGCAGATTACTGTTCAAAGAGAAGGATGCACTAACAGTTCAAAGATAAGAAGCCGTCTTCCAACAATATATCTTACATCGAATTTGTGTGCAGAAGACGCAAGGTGTTTCTTGACGCTGAATTAAAAAAATTAAATTCTCGACATAATTTTTATAGTTTAGTTTAGTTTCAGAGACAAGATTAAGTACACTTAATTATGTTATCTGTGTATGGAAAGGGAAATAGTAGTTTGCACTGAACAGGAAGTCAAATCTGCAAAAAGACTGCTGACACCCAACAGGGTGAGAAACTTGTCTGAAAGAAATCCATGGTGAAACACCTACTGATTTTAATGAGCAAAATTACAGCCAGAATACAGACATGCAACTGGTACAGATGCACTGTTCATTACCCACAGGGGCTTGTCACATACCTGGACAGCAGTGGCCTGGATCTAGGAGAAGCTGATGTATATAGGCTATGTCTGGCCAGAAGTATGCTGTGCACCAGTGATGCTGCCTGCACCTCACAGACCTGCCTCAAACCTGGGCAGCAGCAGAGTTCTGGGAAACAGCAATGGGCATAGGCCATGCTCATGTCTCCATGGATGCCACAATCAGCTGGGAGCAAGCCAAGCCTCAGCAGTGTGTTGGCACCCTCCTCGGTGGAGAGCCAGCTCTGCACAGCAAGACCTAGTCCATCTGCACTGCAGATGGAAAGGCACAAGGGGAGACGTATTACCAGGGTCAGCCCTTCGGAGGGAGCCCATGGAAGAGCCGGAGCAATACTGTTAAGCCATTTGTGTTCCTCAGTGGATATCTTTGTCCATTCTAGCTTCTGACACTAAAAACAACCCAAGCAAATGTGCCCCAAGATAGGCGTGCTTATTTTGTGATTAGGTAGTGAGAGAGGATAGCACTAATAGCACCTAGCCCTGAATAACTGCATACAAAACCAAGAGACATGGAGAACCGTGATGTCACGATGGAGAAGTGTTACAGCACAAGGCATGCCTGCTGCTTCACAATCCAGTGTTTCATGTTTCTACCTGCAACTGTTTGATTATCTTTAAGGTAGAAATGAATTTTTAAAAGGGTCTCCAACATAGGAGATTTTGACTCCTTGTTTTTAATAAATGGAATTAGCGCTGACCAAAGAGTGACTGCTTGAATCTTTCCAGTAAGTGCCCATTGTTTGCTTGCAGTATGCCACAGAGAGTTTCCCAAACATGCTTTAGATTCCTATCAAAATTGCTTGTGAGCAAGGTGCTTTAAAACAATACTTCATTGTTACATTAATGGAATACAACCAGCATGTTTGGCTAACCTTTAATCTTGGGATAGTAGCAGGTTTTAAGCTTCAGAACTAGTTTTCTTGTTAAAGAGTTTGTTTTAAAGTGAAACCTAAATTAAATAAATACCAGTCCATTTTCCCACTTTCTCTCTCTCTGACATTTATTTAAGTGAGAAGACTTGCTACTCTGCATTATGTGTAAATTTCAGTCGTACTGGACTTCATTGCTTGGCAACACACCGGTTAAAATCCCCTGTGCTGATCAGAAACAGATATCAGTTTTGTTGTAGAATAATCACGGCTTCAGCAATAGACGGATTTGGAATTCTTGGCCTCCCAGATTGCTATTCTAAACATCCTGAATAGGATTTACTTCTGAGTAAACAGATGTATGCAGGGACATGCTGTTAAGTTGGAGGAGTTGAAGTCAAAGGAGGAGGAGCACAAGGGCTCTTGGGAATAATTTCTGCATTCCCTCAGCCAGCCCCCATGACCTCAAAAAAGCTGACGGTTTTCAAGTTTGTGGACCAAAATGAAGTGGAAATCCCCCCCCCCCATCCTAGCAGAAGTGCTTTTTTGGGTAAAAGGAGTGCTGATAGTGTAAGAACATGATGGGGGTGACTTTACCTAGATCCACCTCCTCATTGCACCTCGGCAGCAAATGACAGGTGGAATCAATTAATGCTACTGCTTTGAAACAGGGTTATGGTTTTGTGTTTTCACTTTCTAGTGAATGTGTACATTTTTAAAGTTTCTTATTTTAAAGCAGCAGTTAAGATCCCTGAAAGTAGATTTTTCTCAGCCTTCTCCTTATCTTGAAGCTTTGCTCTGTAAATGGATGCAATAATTCTGTTTGATTTGGTCCTAACCAGCAGACTGAATTATTCAAGTCCATTTCAATTATCTTCTTATACTTACTGTTGCAGCGTTTCAAAGCCTTGCTCTTTATACAGTAGTTCTTGCTTCATCTGTGAGAGTTCTCTCTTCAGCTTTTTAACCTTGTACACAAATTTTGTTAAAAAAAAATTAGAAATTTGAGGCAACTGAGCACATGGTTTATAATAATCAGTACCCCTACAACGTGGAGATATGACGTTCCCTGTTGGTTCCTTGTGGCTTCTGAAATAAGTCTTGCTCTGACTTACCACGCACCACAACAACTCAACCCTGTACCACAGCAGGCTGCCTTGTATATTATGTTTTGTGTATGAAATGCTTCCCTTCCCAAGCTCTGTTGTAACAGATCTCAAAGAAATAAAAGGGCTCTGAACCAGTGGCGTACCTAGCCTATTTAGTGCTTGGGGCAGATAATTTTTAGCACCTCCCTCCTCTATTTTCCCCACATCAAGTCAAAGCTGATTTACGGCGACCCCGTAGAGTTTTCAAGGCAAGAGACGTTCTGAGGTGGTTTGCCACTGTCTGCCTCTGCATTGGCCCTGCTTAGCTTCTGAGATCTGATCAGGCTAGGCTGGGGCTATCCAGGTCAGGGCCCATCCTCAATAGGACAAAATTATTTTCAGCAATAATCATGAAACAAATAATAATAATGGCCAGAAAAGAAATGCAGACAGTGAAAATTTTCTTTTATTTAGCTTTGTATACATAATCATGTCAGAAAACAAAATTCAAATTCCAACATGCTGTTCTATCACGAGAGCCAGCATGACGTAGTGGTTAAAGTGTCAGAGTAGGATCTGGGAAATCCAGGTTCAAATCCCCAATCGTGCCAATCGTGCCATGGAAGCTTGCTGGATGACCTTGGGCCAGTCACATTACTCTCAGCCTAGCCCTGACCTGGATAGCTCCCGGACAGCCTGATCTCGTCAGATCTCAGAAGCTAAGCAGGGGCAACATGGAGGCAGGCAGTGGCAAACCACCTCCAAACATCTCTTGCCTTGAAAACCCTACAGGGTTGCCATAAGTCAGCTGTGACTTGACAAAAAAATAATAATTCCATCACACCACTTGTATTCTGAGCAGGGACTTGGGAGGGTTTTTCGAAGCCCAAGAGCTGACCATCCCAAACATCTACAAGGCATTTTTGAGAACTAGGAGTCTGCCTTTGTACTAACTTTGACTAATACTAGCCAAAGCCTCACAAAATAGTGGTCGCAAGCTTCACCAGATTGGATGTTAAGAAACACGCTACCCCCCCAAAGAAGGGGGGGCCATCCTCCATTGTTTCCAAGGGATTAAAGTCAAACCAGAGAATCTCTGCAGTAGAGGCTGAAAGGGGGGGGGCTTTTTGCAAGCCCAGCAGTACCAGTGCAATCACAGGGTGCCCAGTAGAACCTGCTGCTATTGTGACAATACCAGCTCAACAGGACTGATGTCAGGCACAGAATCACAGTCCAAGCAAGGTGGGGAGGTTTGGAAGCCCAGCAGCAGTGTAATGTACAGTGCCCAGCAAACCCAGTGCCTTCTGTTCATAATATTAACAAAGGTTTGCTACTCTGCTACTCTGAAATACATTCTGTCACCAAGCAAGACAGGGATGAGAAGGTCTTGAGACCAAGAATTGAAAATAAAGTGGGGTGGGGGCATGGAAAAATTCCGTGAAGGAAGACAGAAATGAATGAGAAAAGTGTGGAAAAGAAGGAGAGAAATTAAGAGAGGGAAAGGATGTTTTATCTTGCTGCAACACCCTAACTACTGCTTTTCAAGATTTGGCTGAGCTGTGTGCAAGGAAAGGAAGAGAGAATGGCTAGACTATTGGAGAAAATGACCTGCAGGCTGGCAATTACTGTAATAGTGATCAGTGTGCTGCCTCGATTGTTACACAAGTTTGCTTCAGTCTTGGAGCAAGGGACGTTTACCCAATCCTAGAGTGTTTTTTGCTATGCTCAGACTTCCCTGTGCCCCTAGTGGCTGCAGCCAGAAATGCATTTTAAAAATTAAAGGAAAGATGTTTGGCTGGACACGGCATGACGCTGGCTTTGAGGGGCCCCTTCAAAGGCCTTCCTCAAGCTGTGCCTGGGGCAGACCGTGCCTCTGTCCCGCCCTTGGTATGCCACTGCTCTGAACACCTTTCTCCGCACATCTGTCCTTTTATTCACTGCAGCCAGTGCCTATCACAAAGTCTCAATGAGGTAACAAAACCATTTTTTAGAAAGCAACAGGGCTATTTTGGGGCAGAAACACACAGGAACGGAGTTCCGACTGGCTCCCAAGTTGGCCACGCCCAGCAGGAACTCATTAGCATAATAGGCCACACCCAACAGCAGGAACTCATTAGAATTGGCTCCATTAGGGGTGTGTGGCCTAACATGCAAAGGAGTTCCTGCAACAAAAAAAGCCCTGGGTTTTGACAACAAACAAGGTAAACAGAATAAGAAGCAAAGGGTGGGTGTGGCTGGATGACCTGCTAATGAGCGGTGCAGTCAGGGAGTGTTGCCTAATATGCTAATGAGTTTCTGCTGTTGGGTGTGGCCTATTATTCTAATGAGTTCCTGCTGGACTTTTTCTACAAAAAAAGCCCTGGAAAGTAATACATACAAAATTAAAATAAAGACCATTTAAAATTATTTCTTCATTCTTTAATCACTGCCAGTCAAACCTTTAAAAATCATATACGAGTTCTATAGTTTTGTTTGTTTGTTTATTAGTTCCATTTGTATCCCGCTCTCCCCGCAAACAAGCTCAGGGCGGCTTACATTAATCAGTACAAAGTACCTTAAAACCTATATAAACATTTTAAACATTTTAAAACAATCAAATAATCAAAGTGCTCACAGTAATAATTATTCCTTTATTAATTAAGATGGCGTGCTATGTGATATAATAAGCAAGTTTCCGATTCAGCCATCTTCCGGCATCACGCAATAGTATGGCTCGATCTCCAAGCTGGAGCCAGCCCTTTACCACAGATGTTCATATGTTGTTTAGAAGTCAGATTACCAGCTTTCTGCTGGGGGTGGGAGATTTCCCATCCCCAGCTCCCATTCCCCTGACACTGCAGGAGGAAATATCCAGGCAAAATTGGGGGGGGGGGGTTAAATCAGATATCCCAGAGTGATGATGTCAATTTTGGAGTGGCCTGGAAGTAGCATAATTGTGGCAGATGAAACTACAACATCCCCTCCAAAACTCTATGGTTCATCCATCCACATTCTCAGCCGAAGCAGGGAAGCCTCGGCTCTGTGTGAATTCCCTGACTACTGCCAACACGGCTCAGCAAAACAGTGACATGTCTACAGCCATGAGAATGTGGCAGAGAAAGAGAGACTTATATGAAAGCTCCGGAGGAGCTGCTCCTTATTCCGCCACATGCATGTGCTGGATTGCAGCTCAGAAGTTCAAGACAAATGCTTTAATTTTGCAAGCTGCCTTGTGAAATTTGGTTAAGAGTGAGACAGAAAGATGCCGCAAATAATAAATAAATAAACAAACTGATGCCTCAGAAGGTGTGAGTGTTCAAATGGTAGCTATCACAGAGTTGACACAAGAATTCAGGAAGAGAGCAGTACACTCTTAGTATACTCATGGAGTATACTCAGCAAAACAGTGACATGTCTACAGCCATGAGAATGTGGCAGAGAAAGAGAGACTTATATGAAAGTTATATGTTTGAACATCCTCTGCTATTAAAATCCCCTTGCATTTGGAAAGCTTGAATGTCAGTGAGAACCTTTCTGCCTAAAGACCTAGCTTTCCACATACAGGCAAATTCACAATAAGGGAAAATAATCAAACATACCACTGGACACATTTGCATTCTTTGCAGCGACAGTCCCTCTTCACCAATTTATATATGATGCAGGTCATGGAAAAAAGCACTGGCTTAAGTACACTTTCCCAATGGACAACATGTCCCTGTGGATAACATGCCCTCCTCATACATAACTTCGGCCTAAGTATTTTGTATTTGCTGTCTTATCTCCACAACTGATAATCTTTATTTGTGTTCACACAATGTATAAGGAAATGAGCATTTTGCAGGGGTAACAGGGGTATGCTAATGCTTATTCATATGACAGGTGAAATAACTGGTCACAAAAAAAGAACCAGTTGCTCTGTAGAAAGTACAGCATGTGTCAGTATTTAGCTGTGTCTGCTAGCATAATTTCTCTGTGTCAACACAACCAGCCTTGCTATCACATATAAATAAACCCTTGTTAGTATTTGTTGAACACAAAGGAATTCTATCTTCCTCTTGATGTTCATGAACAAGCAACTAATGTAAGAGACGTGCCAGATTAGAAGACATCTCTTTATTTGGATAACCTCATTACAGTAATTAAACTTGAAATCCACATTTAACTCACTACGTTAATTTGTCATTGGCTGGGTGTGCATGCCACCTGTTCCTATTAAAGAGAGAGAGGGAGAGGGAGAGAGCGCACCTACTGGCATTGTTTGAAAGAGAATGACAGTGTACATGCAGGGGAGGATTCTCAACATTCACTTTCAAGGAGCCCAGTACACTGTAATCTACATGGCAACAGCTGAGGAACCACATATTTCCCACATCTCTGGGCTTGCATTCTGTACCGTTGTTGCTCAAAAGGGGGCCCAAGCAACAGCCTTTCAAATAATTTATTTCTGGACCATACAACTCTATAAAATATTGGGGTGTATTGTTGGCTTTTTCAATTTCACTTAACTCCATTCCTTACTTCAGCTCCTGTCCTTCTTGTCCATGTAGACCCCATGATTCCCAGCACAGCCTTTTAGCAGTCAAACGGATCACCCCATTCTCCTCAAAGACTGCCAACTCCAGGTTGGGAAATTCCTGGAGATTTGAGGGTAAAGCCTGGAGAAGGCAGAGTTTGGGGAGAAGAGAGACCTCAGAGGGGTATAATGCCGTAGAGTCCATCTGTCAGGGGGAAGGAACTCTGTAGTCGAGATGAGCTGTAATTCTGGGAGACCTCCACGCCTCACCTGGAGGTTGGTAACCCTACACTACTCTCTTTTTCAGCACAGATCCAACCCATCAAGAAAACTTAAAATCAAGTTCATGTTATTTGTGTTTGTTCATTCATCTGCACAGGGAATATTTATTTCAGACACTTAGGACATTTTAGTGCCCAGATACAAACACTGATTTCCAGTATGGTTTTGGGCTTGAATCTTCTTGACTGGTGACATTTTTTGGTGGAAAAATAGGAGCAGTATGATGCTGTTAATACCATCCGTCATAGGGTTGCCAAGTCCATCTTCCACCCCCAGCGGGGGACTTTGGGGGCGTTCCTGGAGGGGGTGGGGCATCCCCAACATGATGATGTCAAGTTGGGGATGTCTGCCTCCCCCCCACCCGCCCGTGCGCCGGATCTCCAGAAACGGCAGGTCCCTGCACTTAAAGTAGCCAGCAGCCGGCGTTTCCCCTTTAAGAGCAGCTGCATTTCCCTTTTAAGAACGAAGCTGGCATTTCCCTGCAAGCTTGCGGAGTTCGCGCTTGGGAGGAAACACACTTGAAGGGAGAGTGATGGGTGGCTGTGGGTGTTGGGGGTGGGGCTTCTGTAGACCCTCCCCCAAAACGGGGGACCCCTGGCAAACCCGGGGGTTTGGCAACCCTAATCCGCCATAGTATCTGGATCATTTGGCTGAGAGGTATATTGGGGGCATTACACTTCAGTGTGATACTGCCCCTGTGTGGCTGGCTGCTGAGAAACACTTGTACTACAAACTCCATCTTGTCCTGTATGCCGTGTGACATCTACATGGAAGTACTGGACGAGGTTGTCCAAAGGAGTGTTAACTACAGAGGCCCAGTGTGGTTATTAGTGTATCAGAATTGGGATCAGGTTTGAATCCCCAATCTGCCATGGAAGCTTGCTGGGTGATCTTGGGCCACTCACCCAACATTCAGACCGATTTCACACAAGAGCTGCGCCGCAGTTGCGCCTCCTTTTGCCCCGCTTCTATTGGTCAATTTCTCACTTGAAGCCGCATGGCCGCATTTTGACCTGCGGCTTCGCCCGATTTTCCCCGTGGTTTCGTGATCCTGTTTTTTGAGGATCACGAAACAGCGGGGGAAACTGGGCGAAGCCGCGGGTCAAAATGCGGCCGTGTGGCTTTGAGTGGGAAATTGACCAATAGAAGCGGGGTAAAGGGAGGCGCGACCGCGGTGCAGCTCTTGTGTGAAATCAGTCTACGCCACATCTACCTCACAGGGTTTTTGTGAAAGTAAAATTGAAGATAATAGAACAATGCACACTGCTTGGAGTCCCCATTGGGGAGCAAGGAGAGGTATCATGAGGTAAAGAATACTTAAATATTACTTCTCCTTTTCTGGTCAGTCAGGTGAGACTATAGATGTCCTAAGTGAGCAACTGGAATTGATACCGGACTAGAGGTAGGGCAATAAACTGCAGCTGATTCCAGTTAAGCCTGAGATGGTGTTCATTCACAATGTACCTAATCAAGGATTTCAATTTCAGCTATTCGGGATTTCAATTTCAGGGTTGCCAGATGCTCTGGGTAGGAATAAACATGAAAGTATAAATTTCCCTATGTGGCACAATAGTGCCTTTAGCAAGCTTTGGCTGGTGTACCAGAGACAGTCAACCATGCCTTGATGACTTCCAAGTTAGGCCTGTTGCAACGCATTCTTCTTGGGGCTGCTTCTGAAGACTCTTTGGAAGTTCCAATAGGTACAGAACTGCAGTGGCAGGATTGCTTGCTGGAATGAGCTACAAAGAATAAATTTCACCAGTTCTGACAGATTTAATCTGGCAGCGAATTCACTTCTGGACAGTATTCAAGGTATTTTATAAAGCCCTAAAAGATCTGGGATCAGACTACTTAAAGAATTGCCTTCTTCCATATGAGACTGCTCATCAGCTAATTTCTTCAGAGGCAACCCTGTGCCCCCCCCCCCGTCAGAAGCTGGGTGGCTACATACAAGGGCCTTTTCTGTCAACATCCCTTTCAGAAATCACTCCCCACAGTGATTCTTCTGGCACCCAGTTTGCTGAGCTTTAGATCCACACAAAAACATTTTTATCCCCCAAGATTTGTTGATTTAGTTCAGCATCGAGCGGTTTTTTCCTGGCTCAGTTTGATTATTTATTGTACTACTTTCTTTCTTTCCCCCCTGTTTTTATGTGGTGGACTTTAGTGAAAAAAAATGAGCTGCTTTTTTATTGATTGTTTTGTTTTCGATTTTTATTGCTGGTCTCACTGTCAGCTGCAGTTGATTATTGATTAACCTGTTTGTTCGGGAAGATGCATTATTTGCAAACAATATAGAATATAAATATGTTAAATTAAAAAAAAAAAACACCCATGCATTGGAAGTGCACAGACCTGTATCTTCCAATACACTACAATTAAGCACTCTTACCCTTAATCTTGTAGTGGAGATTTCTGCCTTCAGAATATCAGGGTCATACTTAGTGCTAGAAGAGGAGCTTGAGAATACTTATTAGAAGCATGGAAAAAAGGAGAAAAACATTATTCAGTCAGAAAATCGTTATTTCTCTGCTTGTGTAGTTTTAGAACTGCAAGGTTAACATAATATTAGGCATAAAGTAATCCTCAGTGCTTCTCTTTAAAGCAACATACTGAAAGTTCCTTTATGTAAATAAATATTCAAAACATTTTTGGTTTCTATCACAGCATTAGTACATAAAGGGAGGCAGAAGCATGACTAAATATTTCACAGCACAATAAACAACTAGGTTTTCCCTTAGCATCAACAACACGTAAGATTCAAAGTAAACAAAGGCATGTTCAGGGTTACAGACATACAAGTTGAGCAAATTCTCCAGAGATCCACAGTCTCAGAGCATTTCACGTTTGATAATTTATGATGGTATTCTTTTGACTTGTAAGCCATCCTGAGCAGAACTCTGGAGAGGTGGCATATAAATTCCCTATATAAATTCCCTAAACAAATACATAAATGATGTGATAGTCCTAAGTCTGAAACTGCTGCTTCCT
>NW_015176457.1:1109419-1148396 GCF_001447785.1 Gekko japonicus | reverse complement strand
CCCTCTTGGTCTTTCACAATGAATTCCCATTGGTCACTCAGGGGATAAATATCTAGGAAACTAAGGCCCTTTCTGCATGGGACGTTCTCCTGCTCCTGCAGTAGCTCCACTCCACAGTATATTTGTTGTTCTGCATTGCCTCCTGCTTTCGCCCTGCATTTCCTTCAGTTTATTTTTTAATTCTGCATGGCTCAGCTCTCAGTTCGGTTTTGGTACACTGTTTCCCCGGCTTTTCTGAATGCTGTTTTACCCTGGCCCTGCTTCCACATTGGAGTAATTCGAATGCAGAAATATTTCCTTGGATTTCCGCCCCCTACCCCTTCCCCGCCTCCCTTGGAGGAGACTCCTCTGCCTACCCCCTTCTGCGTCCTCACGGGGAGTCCTTTGTTGTGCTTGCAACAAAAGGGAAATTACGTGGGCGCTGCGTGTGCTTTGAACGGGGCTTTTTCTCAAGACTTCCCCAAAGACTTTCATGTTTGCAAGTACTGGGACAAAAGCCAAAAAGCTCTCTGCATTCTGTCAAATGGCCAAAGCTCTGAGCTTGCCTCTGCCGGGTACACCTGGTGCAGGGAGGCAATCAGCACCATGATTGGTCTTAAATCTTTCTTTCTTTTTTCTTTCTTTGATTCACTTTTTGGGGGAAAGCAGGGGAAGATTTCTGGGGGGGGGACTTTGCAAAAATGGGTTCTCTGCACTAGCAATGCCAGTTCCCGTTGCTGGGGGCTGCTGCATGCCCCCCCCACATGGTTCAATGTGGAGCTGGAGGCAAAAGGAGGGAGGGAGTGAAACATCTACTTTTTGTTGGACTCCTTGCTGCAAGTTGAAACACTCTGCTCTCTAGAAGTGTTTCGCTGGAAAGATCCCCCCTCCCTTCAGAGGAACTGCAGCTCCTGCCATTACTTATCCTCAAACAGATTGGCAGCCACTCTCAGGCAGAGACCCCCCCCCCCAAACATCTTACACCTCAGATGTCACCACCATTTGAACCTGGGACCTTATGCATGCAAAACAGGCACTCTGCCTCTGAGTAAAGCAGATACTATGCCTCTCCCTTCACTGTTCTGAATTATCACACCATTCCATTTTAACCAAAATAGTGTAGGACCAGAACATGGGTGATTTGGGTTCACATCCCTACTTTGCTATGAAGCTCAACGGATGATTTTGGGCTAATCAAATATTCTCAGCTTAACCTAACCCAGCAGGTTATTTTGAGGGCAAAATGGAGGTGGGGGAGAGAAAACCACCCTGAGCTCTTTAATCTTGCAAGGGAAAAAGGACTAGACTCCATCCCTTCCAGTCGCCATCGCCTCACTTTCTGCTCCCTTACATCTTCTTGCATCTAATGTGCAGATCAGACCCCACAGCACAGTCTGCATGAAACCTCTGTCTCCTCGATAAAAAAAAGAAGAGTGCACAATTTGTCACCTGGTGGTGCAAGACTGATCCCTGCTACCTTCTGTCCAAGAAACAAGAAGCCTGTTTCCCAGACCTACTGCCAGACAAGTCAGACCACATTGCAGAAGATTAAATATTGGTTTAGTTGTAAATGCCAGTGCTGGATATTCTCAAACTGGCTCCAGCTATGAGCATGGAGTGATGCCAACCAGACCCTAGCCTGGAAGCCCACATTAGATGTGTAAGGGTACAAACAGACCCCTTCTTCTCTGGCCTGTAGCTAACATGGGGCCCAAGGGGCCTGCCCCCCTAGTGTTTCTTCTGGGCCCCCTCCTTCCTGGGCTGACCCCAAAGTGCTCCAGCTTACCACCTGCACTGTACTTTCATTTAATTAGCTGGTGGGCCCCCCCGAGGCCCCCTCTAAAAGAATTCCCTAGCTACGGGGCTGCTTTTTCTCATGTAAAGTTGTACTTTCATGGGCCAGTATGCAGAGAGCCCTTGACTTACCCTTTTTTTGGCACTCCAGATGAGCAACCAGATTCTAGAGCCAACTGCGGCAGCCCACAGAATCAGGAGGAAACCATCTTAAGCTGCGGTCACACATACTAAATAATCCACTTTCAATCCACTTTCAGTGCACTTTGCAACCGGATTTTACTTGTGTGAACGGGCAAAATCCAGTTGGAAAGTGCATTGAAAGTGGATTATTTAGTGTATGCGACTGCAGCCTTAGTCACTGATTCTTGAGCTGATGATGGTAAATGAGACTCACTAAAATAGAAGATGCAGCACATTATACTTACAGCTTGTATGAGAGCTTGACTTTTCCTTGTAGGCATCATTCAACCTCACGTACTCATCCAAAGCAAGTGCCAGTCTCTGTTCTTTCACATGATACAGTTCTTTTTGAGTGCTTAGGGCATCTTGTGCTACTGTGAGATAATCTTTTAGCATTTTCTCTTGCTCTTGCCTCCATTGTTTTCTTGGATCTTCTATTTGCGTGGTTTCTGCAGAAATACAGTTGCATAGGCTTTCATTTAAAGACTTAATACATGTACAAGTCAGTAATAATGTCTGAAACTTTAAAAACTTTTTTTTAATCTTGCGAGTTTTGAATGAGCTGCACTGGAATGAACCTTCCAAAGTCTTTTACCATCTTCATCTGCGCGTACACCACAAATTACGGTAAAAGGGTCTGGCCCATGAACATTTAGATATTTAGTATATTTCATAAGATGCTTTAGAAATATTCTCAGGTGTAAGATATTCTCCGCCCTGACCTGGATAGCCCAGGCTCACCCGATCTCATCAGATCTCAGAAGCTAAACAGCACCGGCCCTGACTAGTATTTGGATCGGGGACCTCCAAGGAATACCAGGATCAGGAGGCAATGGCAAACCACCTCTGAGCATCTCTTGCCTTGAAAACCCTATGCCTTGAAATCCATAATTCACTTGAGAAAGTGACTTGAGAACACTTTCGACCACCAGGATATTCTCCAGATATCATAAAAAACCCCAGCAATTTTCATTTGCCATATGTTTTACTAATCGGGTGCTAGCTATGTAAAGCACATACAGCCAGTATATTCTTAACAATTCATATTGCGAACACCTGCAATTGGCCTTCCCCCCCCCGCTTTTTCTACAATTCATAGCCCAACTTTCTTGATTATTTGAAAGTACCCCTTTTGTTACTTAAGAACATAAGAACATAAGAGACGCCAATGTTGGATCAGGCCAAAGGCCCATCCAGTCCAACACTCTGTGTCACACAGTGGCCAAAAATACCAGTGCCATCAGGAGGTCCAGCAGTGGGGCCAGGACATTAGAAGCCCTCCCACTGTTGACCCCCCCCCCAAGCACCAAGAAGACAGAGCATCACTTGCCCCAGAGCCCCTAGCTATACCTTGTGGCTAATAGCCACTGATGGACCTCTGCTCCATATGCTTATCTAATTCCCTTTTGAAGCCGTCCATGCTTGTAGCACCCACCACTTCCTGTGGCAGTGAATTCCATGTGTTAATCACTCTTTGGGTGAAGAAGTACTTCCTTTTATCCGTTCTAACCCGACCGCTCTGCAGTTTCATGGAGTGCCCACGAGTTCTTGTATTGTGAGAAAGGGAGAAAAGTACCTCTTTCTTTACCTGCTCTTTCCCATGCATAATCTTATAAACCTCCATCATGTCACCCTTCAGTCGTCTTTTCTCCAAGCTAAAGAGCCCTAAGCGCTTTAACCTTTCCTCATAGGGAAAGTGTTCCAACCCTTTTATCATTCGAGTTGCCCTTTTCTGCACTTTTTCCAAAGCTATAATATCCTTTTTAAGGTGTGGTGCCCAGAACTGCACACAGTATTCCAAATGAGGTCTCACCATTGATTTATATAGGGGCATTATTATATTGGCTGTTCTGTTTTCAATACCCTTCCTAATAATCCCCAGCATAGCATTGGCCTTCTTTATTGCAGTCACACACTGTCTCGACATTTTCAGTGAGTTATCCACTACAACTCCAAGATCTCTCTCTTGCTCAGTCTCTGCCAGTTCAGACCCCATCAATGTGTATTTATATTTAGGATTTTTGGCTCCAATGTGCATCACCTTGCACTTGGCCACATTGAACCCCATTTGCCATGTTGATGCCCACTCGCCCATCCTTGACAGATCCTCTTGGAGTGCCTCACAATCCTCACTGGTTTTCACCACCCTGAACAACTTTGTATCATCCGCAAATTTAGCCACTTCACTGCTTACTCCCATCTCCAAATCATTAATGAACAAGTTAAAAAGCAGTGGACCAAGTACTGATCCCTGCGGTACCCCAGTTTCATCCACTAGAATCCCTCCCCTTCCCAAAGACTGAGAGTGTCTACTGAATAATGGAGATAGGAAATGCATGCTGGCAGCCTCTTCCTTATAAAACAGCGCATTGAGAAAAGGTGCAAATTTATTTATTTATTTATTTATTTATTTAATTCAATTTATACCCCGCCCTCCCCGCAATGCGGGCTCAGGGCGGCTTACATAGGGGCAAACGCCAATATAAAACATAATTAAAACCATTTAAAATCCCAACAGTATAAAAACATATAGTACAAAAACATTCTTAACAAGTTATTGACTAAAGTGCTCAAGGTGTTCAACATGAAATTTCAAAGATGGCATATTTCAACTGTTCAGCATCGTCTGCTCCAGGGAAGCACTGATGTTCCCTCATCCAGGGCCAGGTGAAGATGGAATAATGGTGATGGTAGTGGCGGCTCCTACTCATACGCCTGGTGGAAGAGCTCCGTCTTACAGGCCCTGCGGAACTGCACAAGGTCCCGCAGGGCCCGGATCTCCTCCGGGAGCTCGTTGTGTTCTTTCTTCCCAAATGGAAGGAAGGACAAGAGAACTGAAAGAGGAAGAACTACACTGCAGTAAATCTAGAGACTTTTGTTTGTTTGTTTGTTAATATTGGTACAGATGGAGGGGAGGTGCCCCCAGCAGATCTCTGCATCCCATCTGCTTCTACAAGTCATTGTAGTGCATTGGTTAGAATGTCTAACTAGTATCCACAAGATCAGGGTTCAAATCCTCACACTGCCCTGAAACTTACTGGGTGATCTTGGGCCGGTCACACACATTCATTCAAACCCACCTTACAGGGATGTTATGAAGGTAAAATGGGATTTGGAGAACTATCTGAAATGAAAGACAGGATAAAAATGGACTAGACAGATAGATATGCAGGGACTAACAGCTGAAAATATATGGACCAGTCCTCCAGTTCTCTTATTCCATCTTTGCACAAAGGTACTGCAGGGGAAAGAATGCTCATGAATTCCTTTGAAAATCTGCAGCTTCCTGGTCATACTTACCATGTTTAAGATTTTACCTTGTTCTAAATCTGAAGTATAATCATTTTTTTGGTAATAAACGTTTTCTACTATTCATGTTACTAAAAAGCTGTACAAATTTCTCTGACACTGGTGCGTCATTATAAATACTAGGCGAAACCTCAGCAGACTATTCCAAACCTCTGCAGCTCCGTTACAAAAATCAGAAGCGTATTTAAACTCTTGGGGCATTTCAGAGAAAGATTTTCGGTTTCCAAAGATTTCCGTCGATGAGTTCAATTTCACCTGATGAAAGGCGATCTAGCGCATAGCTCTTATACAGCACTTTACATCTTCAAAGCTCTCTAGGAAAACATTAATCCGAGCTACTGATTTAGGTTCAAGTGCTTCTCCTCGCCCCAACAACATTAGTTACATATCCCTCACTAAGACACTTTTCTCTACTTTTGCCTACTTAAATTATCCAGAGCAAACAGTAACTCAAATGTGCCACAATGGAGACTTTAAACATATGTTTGGTTAGCTTCTGCTGTAGCAAAAGAAAGTCCCTGGTGGTCACAATTGCCAATAATGCTTGATAGCCCTACACATTTAATCTTCCTGGTGCTACATTTTCATGGGAACTCAAGAGGCAAGTGAAAATGAGAGAATAGCTCAAAAAAAGACCAGAATGCTTCCCAAGTGCCCCCCTAACTCAAATATATTCAGGTATCCTCATTTCTATAGGAATAAACTCCTTGCCAAATGGACTCTGAATTAGAGTACCACTACCGACAGATAGCTCTTGCATTAAAAACAGGCACATAAATGAAAATTCAGGAAAACCACTATGGATTTACTGTACACCCAGTCAGGGACCCCACTCTCTCCAAATAACTTTACGTAAAAACATAAAAACTTATGTGCTACTAGCCCCTGCTCTTCTGAAATAATTATGGGGGGGAAATGCCTCTTTTTAGCATCCCATGGGTCAATACATGGGTTTCCAGGCCTCCCGAGGCTTAGACCCTATGCTCAGGGATGCAGCCTGGGAAATTGTTAGTTGTCGGAGCAGTGTCATAGTTTGGTAGCATTTTGTAGTTCAGTTGTTTTTTAAAAAGGCATCTCACATTCTCTTCCAAACTCATCTCCAGTGCAGGATAACTGGCATCTTTTCTCATGAGTGTTTTCAAATACATTGTGCCTGTGGTGAAATGACACCTCACCTAAATAATTTTTTTTTTTTTTAATGACAGCCTTTCTAGATAAATGTTAAATTTTAGTTCTGTAAGGTTCAGGGTGCCTTCACCTGGATAGCACAACTAGCCTGATCTTGTACCACCTTGGAAGCTAAGCAGGGCCATCCCTGGTTAGTACTTGGCTGGGAGGCCACCAAAGAAATCTAGGGCAGCTACACAGAGAACGCTGAACTCTCTTGCCTTAAAAACCCTAAAGGGTCACCATAAGTCAGCTGCGATCTGATGGCAAAAAACAAATGAGAGACAGATGGGCCTGTTTCCTGGGGAACCAGGAACTGTGTATAATCAGTGAAGACTGCAGAGAACCTACTGGGAGCTTGCTGGTAACTTTCCATTTGGTAGGATGGGGACGGGGTGTATGTCTGGCGGACTATAGTACAAAACCTCTGTCCTCTGTATGTGGAGAGAATGACTGGAGAATTCTTCTGCAGAAAGAAGTGAGTCAGCCCTCAACGAAGGAAGGCAATGTAATGGAGGCCACAGAAACAACCATGAAACAGAACCTGGAACAAAAACTGTTTTTTAAAGGGGCCTGGAGGGGAAACAGAGAATTACAGGCCAGCAATGCTCTGTCTAAACTGTGGAGTCTTGTGAGCAAAAATTCTGCTTTGTGAGCTACTGGGATTAAAATTGTGAGTGAGCGACTTGGCTACTGCATAAATTAGTTTGCTCTGGAGCCAGCCTTCCTGAGCGAAGACAAAAATGTGTGAGCCAGAGGCTAAGAAACTGTGAGCTAGCTCACACTAACTCAGCTTAGAGGCAACACTGCAGGCCAGTTAGCCCAACATCTCTCTCTGGCAAATTAGAAGAAACTATAATCAAAGATAGAATTATTAGGCGCACAGAGCAACAAACCTTGCTGATGGAAAATCAGCATGGCATCTGCAAAGGGAAGTCCTGCCTCACCAACCTTTTGGAGTTCTTTGAGAAAGTGAACCAACATGTAGACAACAGTGACCCATAGGGCTACCAACTCCCCCCGGGGGGCGGATTTCCCCCCGCTTTGGAGGCCCAATTTCCACTGCGGTGGAATCGGGCCCCGGGGGGAACTCCGCCCGCCCCCGAAGCTGCGTCACCTACGGCCCGTTGGGGGTGTGGGCCCGATCGTTGGGGGGGGGGAACCATATGGTTCCCCCCCAACGATCTGGGCCACGCCCCCAACGTGCCCTACGTCCTGCGTCACTTCCAGTGACGTTCTGGCGGCGCGCGCATCCGCAGCCAACTCCCAGACCGAGCAAACGCTTCCCCGCCACTGAGTAAATAAGATTTGGCAACCTTAGTGACCCAGTAGATATTATATACTTGGACTTTCAAAAAGCTTCTGTCAAGGTAACCAAAAACTCACCAAAAACTCCTAAATAACCTTAGCAGTCATGGGATAAGAGGACAGATTCTTTTATGGATTAAAAATTGCTTAAATAAAAGGAAGCAGAGAGTAGAAATAAATTGATAGTTTTCTCAATGGAGAGAAGTAAGCGGTGGGGTTCCACAAGGATCAGTATTGGGGCCAGCGCTGTGTACTTTGTTCATAAATGATCTGGAATGAGGGGTGAGCAGTGTAATGGCCAAGTCTGCAGGTGACACAAAATTATTTGGGACGGTGAAAACCACGGCTGACTGTGAAGAGCTCCAGGAGGGAAGCGGACAACAATGCGGCAAAGGAAGTTCAGTGTAGGTAAGTGCAGGGCTATTTTTGGGCAGGAACGCACAGGAACGAAGTTCCGGCTGGCTTCCAAGTTGGCCACACCCAGCAGGAACTCATTAGCATAATAGACCACACCCAACAGGAGAAACTCATTAGGATTGGCTACATTAGGGGTGTGTGGCCTAACATGCAAAGGAGTTCCTGCTACAAAAAAGCCCTGGGTAAACAGAATAAGAAGCAAAAGGTGGGTGTGGCTGGATGAGCACACTTCTGGTAACATGGGGGTGCAGCCTAATATGCCAATGAGTTGTGCTGTCAGGGGTGTGGCCTAATATGCTAATGTGTTTGTACTGTTGGTCGTGGCCTATTATGCTAATGAGTTCCTGCTGGGCTTTTTCTACAAAAAAAGCCCTGGGTAAGTGTAAGGCATACTGGAATTGGAGGGGGGGGGGACCCTCAACTTCAAGTACATACTAACGGGGTGTGAAATTGCTGAGAGTGAATGGGAAAGAGACTTTGGGGTCACAGTGGATGGCACAGTGAAAATGTCAACCCAGTGTGCCACAGCAGTGAAAACAGCAAACTCCGTGCTGTCAATTATTACAAAAGGGATTAAAAATAAAGACAGCAAATATTATAATGTTTCTATATAGATCTTTGGTGAGCCCTCATTTGGAATGCTGTGTGCAGTTCCAATTACTGTATCTCAAAAAGGTCATCACAAAGCTGGAAAAAATACAGAAGAGGGCAACCAAGACTATTAAAGAGTTGGAGCATCTTTCCTATGAGGAAAAGGTGAAGTCGGGAACTTTTCAGTTTAGAAAAAAAAATGAGTAGGGGAGGAGATGATAGAGGTTCATAAAATCATGCACAGGGTAGAGAGATTAGACAGAGAGAACTTTTTATCTCTCTGTCAAAGTACTAGAACTTGGGGACTTCCAGTGAAGTTGATGGCCAGTAGATTAAAATTAAGAACTGCTGCTAGAGAATGTTGTGATAACCACAGGCACAGATGGCTTTAAAAGGGGGTTAGACATATCCATGGAGGACAGGCCTATCAGTGGCTACAAGCCATAGTGACTAAAGGGAACCTTCACATTTGGAGGCAATAAACCTTTGACTACCATTGCCAGGAGGCAGCATCAGGGGAAGGCCTCGGCCTCTGTGATCTGTTGTTCCTCTGGAGTAACTGGTCGGCCACTGTGTGAGACAGGATGGTGGACTAGATGCACAACTGATGTGATCCGGCAGGCTTTTTCTTAAATTCTTATTCTCATAAGACTATACTGCCTACCTCTTAATTCACAGGAAGTAATTTTTAGACCTGGGGTGAGGATACACTTTTCGTTTTATTTCCCTTTACTCATTATTTGTTAGATAGTTTTTGCTCAACTTTGGCCCCGGTCACACGGGAGGTTTTGCCCCGCAAGAGGGACGGATCGGGGGTGCAGCAAATGGGCACGATCACACCGCAACATCTGGGAAGCGGTGTGCACCCGTCCCTGATCCGTCCCTTCAGGCCGAAAATGCGCATTAAAAAAAACCTAAGAAAGAGTACTACCAACCTGAAATGCCGCAGCAAGCGCGCCCGTGGGATCGCCGGCGCGCCCGTCTTCAGCAGCATTCAAGGCTCTCGGCCGAACTGCGCATGCGTACACATGTGCAGCCGGCTGCCTCACTCTCCCTTCCGTGGCTTCCCCCCCGGCATCTGATCGTGCTGAGGAGCAACTGCGTGGCGGCTCAGGGGATCTGTCTGATCCCACCGCCGCGCATCTCCTTTGGTGCGGCTCTAAAAAGCCGCACTTTGGCCACGCCAATTTCCCCCGTGTGACCGGGGCCTATATGCTCTTCTTTCTTGTCAGTAATGACTACATATACAACTAACGTTAATCCCCACCCCCCGAAGTGGGTGTTAGGCTATGCACCGACTTAAAAGCCTAAATTGGCTCACACCAAGATACAAAAATAAGGCAGGGGGATGCCCGTATGAATCTGAATTACTCTAAGAGAGAGAGTTCAAAGATTTTACTGCGTCCATGGAGGTTTGAAGTAGGAAGGGCAGATCTTAATGTGAAACTTAATCTCTTAAGAGACAAAGGCTGCAATCCTAAAAACATCACCATGGGAATAAGGCCAACTGAATAAAACAGGTCTGACTTTTGAGTAGAGCTGATTAGGACTGCTCTCAAAATAGAGTTGTTGTGGGTTGCTGGTTAATATAGACAACATATTTCTAACTCTTAACATGCTAGTACCAGAAAAAAGGAATTATATGGTTCTTTTTAGGGTGAATAAAGCTGGAGAAGTGAAGTCCTCATTGAGGTCTACCAGCTTGAGGACTGGGCTGGGTGAGTAAATTCCACATTTTCCCTGTGGCAGAACAAGGTTCCTGTGGGATCCATTCTGCCACACTCTCTTCAGTGGCGTCTGCTTCTCTGTCATTCCCATGGGAGCACGTAATGCTGCTATATGCTGCTGCAGCTGAATCCAGACAAGACAGAAGTAATGTTGGCAAGGCTGATAGTCTAGAGGGGTTGAATCCACAAGTCCTGGATGAAATCATGCTGGCCTTTTCAGAGCAGGTTAAGACCTTGGGGATGCTCATGGGCCCTGCCTCGCTCTTTGAAAAGCAGGGTGGTATGGTGGCCAGGAGTAACTTCTATCAGCTTCATCTGATTTGGCAACTCTCCCGTTACCTAGACCCAGCTGATCTTGGCTTGTTGATCCATGCTTCTGTAACCTCACGGTTGGATTACTGCAATGTGATCAATGTGGGGCTGCCTTGAAGACAACTCGGAAACTACAACTGGTCCAGAATGTGTCTGTTCTCAGGAGTTAGCTACTGGGAACATTAGTTGCCCATTGTGAAACTGCTACATTGGCTGCCAGTCTTTTTCCGAGGCTATGACTATCAAAGCCCTTCACAACCTGGGACCCACATATTTGAAGGAACGTCTCCTTCTATATGTCCTTGTGCACTAATTACGACCGTCCCATCACTTAGTGTAGCCTGTCTGGCATTGGCCAGAGCCCAGGACTTTTCCAGTGTAGCTCTGGCTCTGTGGAATGAGCTCCCCGAAGAGGTGAGGGGGCCCCTCCTTGGAGATCTTCAGGAGGAATTGCAAGGCTTGTTTATTTGGCAGGGCTTTTGAGGGGGTGGTTGAATGGAAGGCATCTTTTCAGGGGGGGGAGATGTGGGGTTTGCTATGTTTTTAACTATTGTTGTAAGCCATCTTCAACCATGAGGAAAGTCGGAACAAAAATGTTTAAATACATAATTAAACAAACAAACCAAGTTAGGTCATTGGTATATTGTATTGTCTACTGTGACTGGCAGCAACTCTCCAAAATTTCAGGTAGAGGTCTTTCACATAATCTACTACATGATCCTTTTTTAAAAACTGGAGATGCCTTGGATTTGACCTGAAGCCTTCTGCGTGCAACGTATGCACAACCACAGAGCTGCAGGTTCACCTCTTCTCTCCACCAGAAAGATAAAGACACAAGGCTGAAAGAATATGCTGGAAAAGAGATGGCGGTGGGTTAACCTCTGGAACTGGGATAATGCTGGGTAGGGTTGCCAAATCGACTTACCTCGCCGGCGGGGGACTCTGGGGTGGCTCCCGGAGCGCGCACGCATGCCGCATGCACATCACAGGCAAGTGACGTCATGACGCCGGGCACGCTGGGGGCGGGGCCACAGCCATTTGCCTGTGACATGCACGTGGGGGTGGGTTTTCCCCGGGGCCCAATTCCGCGGCGGCGGAAATTGGGCCTCCAACGCGGGGGGAAATCCACCCCCCGGGGGGAATTGGCAGTCCTAATGCTGGGCAGGGTTTCTACTGAGAACACTACACCTTCTGGCTATTTCCCTTACATTTATTGCCTTTCTTAGACCCCAACAAATAAGCAAAAGATTACAATTTTGGGTTGGATTCAGAGGTCTGAAGGGTCCAGAGCCAACCCTTATTTATTTTCTTCTTGGTCTGATGAGGTTGTGAAGAGCTGCTACTTTTATTCTCTCTTTCTTGAAGAGAAATAAAGATGAACAGACATGCTGAAAGAGGTGGTATAAACTTTAGAATGGAGAAAAGAGTAGCGATGGCTGTGTGGAAAAACCGCTTGCTCCTTCACTTTTGGTTCTGCACCCTACATTTGCACTACTTCCCAAGGGCATCTGAAAAGGGGACTAACAGTGCCATCCTAAGCAGAGAGACACTTTTCTAAGCCCATTGACTTCAATGGACCTAGAAGTGTGTAACTCTGTTTAGGATTGCAATGCCAAACTCTGAGAATTCAGGCAACCTTAACACAGAAGGGGCCCCATTCTATTGCTCCTGTGATTCTACCATCTTTGCATGCATACCAATTTATGGAAAAAAATAATAAGTAATTGATTTTTTTAGGCATCAAGGACTCACAAAGGCAATCACAAAGCATCAAATAGCTTTCATAATGAATCAACAATCAAATAGGATAAAGGCAGTTCGGTTGGGCTTTGGGGATGGATGTAATGACTGTAGTTGTACTTTAAGAGCAGCACTAGTCGTAATGGAAAATAATCTCACAAGAGGGGGAAGCCATATCTGCGAACACATTTCAGGTAATTGCTCAGTAGGTTTAAGTCAGGATTGCTCAATGTGTGGCCCAAACTGCAGGAGTAGCCTGCAGAGTCCTAAAACGTGGCCCACAGAAACACTGTCCTTGTGATTATAGGACAAGGACAAAGCTGTTCTTTACTGCAGGGTGATTTTTTGAGTGTGTGGGGAGGGGGGTTAGCCCTTACATTTTCAAATCAAGAAATTTTATTTTTATTTATTGCATCTCTGAGAAACCTTGCATAGCCACTTCATTTGTTTCTGAATATGGAAAAAAAAAATCAGGTACGACTTTCTACGACACAAAGAAGTGGTAAAAGTGAAAAGTGCCAGGGTTTTTTTTTTTTTAAATTAAGATCCTTTCAGTGAATAGTTTGAAATACACACATTCTCTCATAATGCCTTTCACTCCATGGTCGTTAACTGAAAACAGATTCACTGTCTGTCAGGTGGCAAACAGGTCTATAAATTAAGACAATGTGGGCAAATTTTGGCCTACTGGTGGTTGCAGAGGCCATCTCTTCTTAACAGCAGGCTAATGTACCTTTACATCCGCAGAGCAGCAGGATGAAAACTTGTCCTGCTTATATTAAAGGTCACGCTGCTTCTTCAAGGTAGCCAAAGTCAAGCCTAGATATTCTGCTCTGCAAATATCTGCAGAACATTTGCCGCACCCTGGCTTTTCTCAAATAAAAGCAATTGGAACAGGTCAGACAGACTGCAAGTTTCTTTCTTAGGTAACAAAATAGTAAGATTTGCAGGTTCAAAACTGCTGTGATTTGAAACATACTGAGAGTAAGGGCAACAGGAAACTATCTTATTCTGAAACAATTAAAAACTCTGCCATTTAAATATGAATCTATGGATTAAATCCATAAAGCCCCTTCTTCAGTTGAAGATGTCTATATGGTCACAGTATTTATTTATTTATTTTGCATTTAACTGCGGTCCACATAGCCTGATTGGGCACAACAGTTTGGTGTAGTGGTTAGGAGTGCAGACTCTAATCTGGGAGAACTGGATTTGATTCCCCACTCCTCCACATGCAGCTGCTGGTGTGACCTTGGGTCAGTCACAAGTTCTCTCAGAGCTGTTCTCTCAAGGGCAGTTCTCAGGAGAGCTCTCTCAGCCCCACCTTACCTCACAGGAATGTTCCCTCTAAGCTGTGGAGTCTTGTGAGCAAAAATTCTACTTTGGGAGCTCCTGGCATTAAAGTTGTGAGCGAGCAATTTGGCTACTGCATAAATTAGTTTGCTCTGGAGCCGTCCTTCCTGAGCTGAGACAAAAATGTGTGAGCTCGAGGCTAGAAAACTGTGAGCTAGCTCACACTAACTCAGCTTAGAGGGAACACTGCTCACAGTGTGTCTGTTGTGGGGAGGGGATTGTAAGCCGCTCTGAGACGCCTTCGGGTAGTGAAGAGCAGGGTATAAATCCAATCTTTTCTTCTACAATCTACCTGAATAAATTTCAGTGCAATTGTAATTCTATGACAAAGAGTATTTCTCTCAACTCTGTCAGGCTTGATGGAAATGTCATACCAAGGAATCGATATCTATTCTTTGAGTAAACTGGCCTTTTGCGTAATGCATATGGTCTTCCTGGGGGTCATGAACATATTTTGTATTCTTGTTCTCCAACAGTGGGGACCAGCAGGACAACCTTCAAGGTGGATTGTCAATTCCTCGTATTGGGGGGGGGGAACCCTTTGACTTTTGGACTTACTTGCTCAGTGAAGCTCCTGGCTCATATAAAATGTGTGTGCAGTTAAAAGAAGCAGTGAAGGACCAGAGCTTTCCCTTCCTCGGAGTAAATAGGACACAGGCAGCCATTTCTCATCTTTTAAAACAAAGATGACAGAAATGAGGCTCCGTGAGTAGGGTTCCCAAGTCTGAGTGGCGCTGGAGTGGGGGACTCCAGCGCTGCTCCGGGAGTGCGCGCACGCCACAACCATGTCACCCGGAAGTGATGCGACCACGCCAGGCATGCCGGGGGCGGGGTCACGGCCATCTGAGGGAAAACCATAGTTTCCCCTCGGATGACCGTGGCCCCGCCCCCAGCGTGCCCGGCGTGGTCGTGTCACTTCCGGGTGACGTGCACGTCGCGTGCTTTGGGGGTAGGGTTCCCCCTGGGGTCTGATCCGGCGGCGGCGGGGAATAGGCCTCTGGGGCAGGGGTTTCCCCGCCCCCTGGGGGGACTTGGCAAGCCTATCCGTGAGATATAAAAGACTGGACATGCATTGCCACATATGCCCTTTCTTGGTGGAATATAACCTTTTAAAAATTAGGAATCAAGACTTGCAGTTTTTAAAACAGTAAAGAAACAAATAAAATACCTGTGACTCACACGTTTAAAAGCTGGGTTTTTAGGCATATGTTTCAAAGCTGTGTGTTCCTTTTTAATGCTCCTCTAAGCTGGGGGGGGAGAACCGCAAGCAAAACAATTAGCACATCAGGTATAAAGCTCATGGACCTACCTGTTGTTTAAAGTTCATACTTGCATTACATTCACATGTGTGAGTGTTCAACACAAGAAAGTTTGAGAGGGCTGCAGCTAAGTGGTAGACCACCGGCTTCACACGCAGAAGGTTCAAATGTTAATTCCTCACATCTCTAGTGAAAAGGATTGTGTAGGAGGTGATGTGAAGGACTTCAGCCTGAGAGTGTGTTGTAAGCCTCCAGGTGGCATTGGGAGATCTCCTGCTATTACAACTGATCTACAGGTGACCAAGATCAGTTCCCCTGGAGAAAATGGTTGCTTTGGAGGGCGGACTCTACAACACTGTATGTTGCTGGGGTCTCTCTCCTCCATAAACCTCCCCCTCCCCAGGCCTTGCCCAATTATACGATTTAGTAAAAGGCAGTTTCATGTATTTGAAAAAATGGCATGCTACAGCTGAAGAGGCACAGACTACTGCGCCACCTCAGCAATCTACCACCACATTCTGCTGTTTATGAGGGGCAAATTTTAGACTACTTATTAACCCTACTTTACTTCTTTATTGTTTTATCTGTTGTAAAGCACAGTTCTAGTTTCAAATTTTAAAGGGAAAAGTGGGATTTTTCCTCCACTGGACTATTACTTCATTTTGGGTATGTACAGGCTACACCTTTATTATGCAGTAATGCAATTACTTTCACCATTCTCATTTGCAGAAGTTCTGAAACTCAGGGACACTGAAAAAGACAGATCAGGAATGCACAACTCCAAAGGCCCATGGCTAGAAGTTCTTGAAACAGAAATGGCATTAGGTGGCCCAAACTAAGGGAGAAAACAGGGAACCCAGCTGGCTGAACAAAAGCTAAACATCTTCCAAATAGTGAATTTTTGATGCTAAACCTGCAAAATCAGCCACAGGTCTTTCCAGGAAAATTAGCTTCCTTTCACTCTAACTTTTATCCAGGCATCAGTCAAAGGGAGTCAGCAGACGAGGGGAGTTTTAAAACAAATTCTCCACATATGAGATAACGAGGTTTTCATCTTAACTAGCTTGCTGCAACAAACAATCACACGGCAGCAACCCACAGAGCAAACTTCCAAGCTCTTCTCAGCAAGCTAGCCAAACATATAGTCTGAAAACGATAAACCATATAATAGTTTACAAAAAAGTTGCAGGACAAATTAAAGCTTATCCAAAAATACCCCTTAAAAGCTTTTTAAAAAAACAACAACACAAAAACCCTCGGAGCTCCCAGATAAACGTCTGCACCCGCCGATAACCTAAAGCCCAAACAAAAAGAAGCCACACAAAGTTTTTTAAAAATCATATAAATTCTTTATTATATGGTCAACTAGAATACCATTTACGAGAATACATACTATTCTTTTGCTTTATTTTTCTTTCCTCCTGTGTCAGGTTGGTGTCATGGTGACAAGTTTGAGACAATAAAGCATTTCATCAAAGAACCACAGTGTTTGATTCCTTTACATTCAACACTGAGAATTCTGGAAAGAAACACTTTTTGGTCACAAACTTGACATCATGAGCAGCAGACCTAAAACCACAGAGGGTAAAGGGAAAAATACAGGACAATATAAGGTGTTTGGCTTTTCTGGTGGGGAAACTCCTGGCCTCTGGTTAGATAACCTTAGGTAAAGATAAAGGTTCCCTTGCTCGAAAGCCAGTCGAATCCGACTCTAGGGTTGCGGTGCTCATCTCCGTTTCAAAGCCGAAGAGCCAGCACTGTCCGAAGACGTTTCCGTGGTCATGTGGCCGGCATGACTAAACACCAAGGAGCTCGGTACGCTGTTACCTTCCCACCGAAGTGGTACCTGTTTATCTACTTGCAATTTCTTGCTTTCGAACTGCTAGGTTGGCAGGAGCTGGAACTAGAGACGGGAGCTCACTCCGTCATGCGGCACCCGGGTCTCGAACTGCTGAACTACTGACCTTCCACAGCCTGCAGTTCAGCATCTTAACCACTTGAGCCACCGCAGCTTCTTACATATAACCTTATATAACCATATATAAGATAACCTTACATATCTTCTAATCTAAAAAATTAACTTTTTATTTCTACTTGTCGCATGAAGGAACACAAATCCTCTCCCAAACTCTCCCGTACAGGGCTCGGTGGAGGGTCTGTTCTCTTCTCTCCATGGATGCTAGTATGCCTTTTCTTTCCAGTGTTAAGAGATGGTTCTAGTAGCACTTTCTCTTCTGTGAAGGTTAGGCATCTTTATCACAAATGAAATGCTCGAACACTAGACTAAACCTCCAACTCAAATGTTTCATAGTTCAGAATGTAGCAGGTGTTCTAAATTGTGGCATGTCGTAAATTGGGAGATTCTGAAAAAAATTGAATGGCTAGATAAACGTTAACAAGAATAACTCTCTTATGATGAACTCATAATTAACCATGGATTTTTAGCATTCTTCACGATACAGAGTCATTGAAAACTTCATATACCACACTGAGGGCCCTCATTAGTGGCTCTCAGTGGGTATGGTTAAATTTCCGCAGTTTTGCTTACTATTCCCTTTCTTTTCCTTGCATAAAATAGAGTTGCACTTACCTGTAACTGTTGTTCATCAAGTGGTCTTCTGTGCAGGCAGATACTGTGGACTGCGTATGTGCAGGCCAGCGACTGAAAAGATTTCCAAAGCTTTTTAGCAGACCAGGAGTGCCCCATCTCCTTCTGGTGCTTTCCCACCAAAACTATCACATGACCAGGAGTAGGGGCACTACTTCCACAGTTTTCTCCATGCCGCCACCAGAGACCCCAAGAAACTAAGGTTTCAGAGAGTTCACAGTGGGGCAGGAGGGAGGCATGTGTGCCTGCACAGAAGACCACTCGATGAACAACATTGACAGGTAAGTGCAACTCTGTTTTCATCATCACGGCTTCTGTGCAGTCCCACATTAGGAGATTAGCAAGCTCCCAAAGTGGAAGAGGTGGGTGTGAATCTCTCAAAGGAAGAGACCATGGAGGACCGCCTTCTCAACAGCTGTTTAGCATCATATACTGACCTTCACCAAGACCTGTCTTATAACAGAGCAGGGATCTCTCTACAAGAGTCCCAGCTGAAATACATGCAGGAACGTGGCAAAGACACACGGCTCTCTTTTGAAGAGAGAGCTATGATACATAAAGTAGCATTGAACAGCCATGGAGTCAAGACAAGAGTGTGATAACCTCTACCAACCCACAGCAATGGTTTGTGTGAGGACGCTGACCATGTGTGACATGAGGACTCAGAGACAATCCCTGGTAAGGGATCCTGGCCAAGGCATCACCTTGTTAAACTTCATGAATGGAGGGGGCATAGGTTAGAACCCACAGTGTCCTCATTCTACAGTTAGAAGTGCTGCATACTAAAACAACAACAACAACCCTATTCTAAATGAAGCACCGGGGAAGTGCAAAAATAATTAAATGAAGGGTTATACCTCTGTTTTGTAACATCTTTAGAAACCCAATAAGGAAGATGAAAGCTTAGAGTGCTTGAGTCCAAACCAGTGGTCAAAACATAATCAAAAGCACAAGAAGTAGGATCCAAAACCTGTTACAGCCACAGTACAGACACTTTTCCACTTAGAGGTGCAAGATATAGTAGTGAAGGAGTGGTGCTGGCAAAGGGACTGTCTGCAGGAACGGTAGAGAGGTCAGTGAACAAGACGGCCAAGCACATAGGTCAAGATCTAGCTGTATCTGAAGAAGTGAGCAGTGACTCGCGAAAAGTCATACCCTGCCACATATTTTTTTTAGTCTCTAAGGTGCTACTGGACTAGGCTTGCCAAGTCCCCACGGGGGGCGGGGAAACCCCCACCCCAGAGGCCTGTTCCCCACCGCTGGCGGATCGGGCCCCGGGGGGAACCCCACCCCCAAAGCACGGGACATGCCAGGTGTCAGCACGTCACCCGGAAGTGACGCAGCCACGCTGGGGGCGGGGCCGCGGTTATCCGAGGGAAAACTCTATGTTGACCGCAGCCCCGCCCCCGGCGCGCCCGACGTGGCTGCGTCACTTCCGGGTGACGTGCTCGCGACACACGCATGCGCTCCCGGAGGAAGCCGGGAGTCCCCGACTGCGGATTAATTAGAACTTGGCAGCTCTATGCTGGACTCTTGTTCTTTTCTACTATTCGAGGCATCTTATTAGGGTTTCTTACCTAAAAATAAAATGTTGAGGAAGCAATTGTAGTGTGTGGTTTCAGTGGTGGGAAAGCAACCTCAAGCACTTCTCCCTACAACCACTACAGCCAGAAGAGAAGCTTTTTGCTGCTTCTAGGTCACCATCTCCTCATCAGTGGTAGAAAGAGATGAGAAAAGCTGACCTTCCAAACTTCTTCAAGACTTTACCTTGGGCATACAGTTTGTTCCACTTTTATTGCGGGAGACTACAGAAGCTCGATTCTCTCTTGGTCTTTTCTACTGATACAGAAAGACTAGCATGGCTACCCATCTTGATCTAGATGCCTCAAAGAAAGACAATGCATTTTACATCCAAAGCAGCAACGGTACTGTGATCACAAAAGGTGGCTGTACTTGGCTTAAAGTCCATAAGGAATGTAAAATTATTAACAGCAAGGTGCTGCCTATGGTCAGACCTCCCGCCTCTGCACCTACCTCCAAAGAGATGGAGGTCCAGACTGCGAAAGGTGAACCATCAAGAGAGAACCACAGAAGCCAAACCTGACGCCGCAGGAGCAGCTTTCCAACTCGCCACAACGACCAGAGGTGACAAGCAGGCTAGGGTTGGCCATCAGCCAACCCCCGAACACCAGCAGCAGAGACATGAGGCACCAAGGCAGGCAGAGGAGCAGTAGAACCTGCCACTGGTGATGGCCCATTCCTTACCAGTTGTGAGGGCCAGCAAGGCTTCTTTGGAAAGGCATGGTAGGGAACAGTCTGCAGTGACCTCCTTAGGCCAGCAGGGGCTAGAGAATAAGCCCTATTAGGCTTCCTATGGAGTAAGGACAGCGGAAATGGGATCTCAGAAAGGCAGCAGCCCATTGGCCTTAAGGCCCGCCACTCCTGTAGGCCCATTCCCTGGGATAGTGGGTGAGGCCAGAGTTGTCTCACCCCTAGGCAGCTCTTTAAAAGGTGCACCCAGGGAATGCCAGGGGGAAGGGCCAGACCTCATCTAAGGTACCCAATGAGAGGCTACTGGTGGGAGTAGGAGAGGGTGCTGTTTCGAGTCTAGAATTGGGTTTACAGTCACTCGAGGCCCGTGGTTGATATAGTAATGGGCCTTACTCTGATAGGATGGGCTTGTGTGGATTGGGGCAGATAGACACATTGGAACACTGTCCTTTAGAGTGTAGCCTGTCCACGCGCATAAGGAAGAAACTGATTTCTCCTTGTTTGCAAGGAGTTATTAATGCGCCCGTAGGTGACAAAGCGAAATTTCTGCTGGCTGGGTCAGATGCTAATGCAACCTTATCAGTTGCAAAAAAATTTCCAGGGTAATGATAGAAAATGATTGCTTGATTTTATCTCAGTGGTTTTTATTGTGATTCATCTCACAGTCTTTAGGCTGATAGAACTGTGTTGTCCTGGAACAGGCTGGTCATGGGGTGTGATTGCATAATCAAGATGCAAGCTAGGCAAGGCACAAACTGGTATAGTGTGGTCAGAGCCCAGTTCCTAAGTCAAACACAGGGTCGGCGACAAGTGCAGGTTCGGGGCAGATCCAAAAGACAAGGTCCAGAGGCAGTCCAAGAGTCTAAGTCACAGGGTGGTGATGAGGTCAGGAGTAATGTGACACATTACTTCCACAGCCCGTCTCTCCCTCTCTCTGCCCTTTACAGGAGAGACACCCATCTTGCAGCTGGGTTGCATTATGCAGGTGTGCGCGGCCGCCTCTTTACTATCTAGACCCAAGTATCTCCAGGCTGCTAATTGTGCACTCTGTCTTGTCTCCAGCATTTCATGGTGGACCCTCCTTCACCTACGTTCCAATGGTTCTGGAGACAAGGGAGGCAAGGTGGATGATGGGGCACTATCTGGCTCTGAGCCCTGGGCCTGAACAGTTGGGATGCGACTGTCAGTATTGTCACTTGGCTGGGTAGCCGTAGCTTCCTGCAGCAGGTTGTCAGTTAACTGGCTGCTAGCTGGGATCTCTTTTGCCTGCCTGTTCCTCTTCCTCAGAGTCTTCTGCTTCCCCAGGGTTGGCAGAGCCTGGCTGATCCACGTGTATCATTAAAGTAACGACTCTAAAAAACTGAGTATCTGCAAAATTAAATGTTTCTTAAAACATCAGGAATTGTTTTTCAGGAGTTTAAATTTCAAAACATTCTTATCAGCTAAGGAACTCCAGTTGTTAACAAAAAGGGACGAGAGGAAGGGAAGCTAAAACCCATTCAATCTGACCAAGAACATCTATTTGGGAATAAATTAACATGACTGATAGACAATGTGATAATCTACTCAGCCATCTAATCAGCACCTTGTAAAAGAATATGACATGCCATTATCAACCCTAAAGTGTGATTCCCACATCCTTTCCGCAACATTTTTTTTTAAGCTGTGAGACACCACTGCACAATTCACATTGTGCAGACCAAGGCACACTATAATTTTGTGCTGTAATCACCGCTCCTGGAGGTCTTGCTAGCAATGTGTTGTTGCATATCTTCCCACAATAAAAAAAGAAAAAGGAAAAAAAGAAAGAGGGATTTCTAATCCTGGAGTATTTGCTTCTGAATCTAGAGATTCCTTCACAAAGTGAGTTCAGAGCAATTAGTCACAGAAAGTTATTTGCTTATCAAAGAATGGTAACAGTGGGGCAGGATCAAGCCCGGCCTCACCAAGGTTCTGTGAATATCAGAGAATTCTAGAGAGTATACTGGCCCCATTACTCCTTGGCAAACAGAAGGGGAAGTCATGGAAGCAGCGACAGAATTCACATTCCTGGGATCCAAGATCACTACAGACGGTGACACCAGCCATGAAATTAAAAGACACCTGCTCTTTGGGAGGAAAACGATGGCAAACCTAGACAGCATAATAAAAAGTAGAGACATCACCCTGCCAACAGAAGTCCGTATGGTCAAAGCAATGGTATTCGCAGTAGTAATGTATGGCTGCGAGAGTTGGACCATAAAGAAGGCCGAGCGCCGAAGAATAGATGCTTTCGAATTATGGTACTGGAGAAGACTCTTGAGAGTCCCTTGGACTGCAAGGAGATCAAATCAGTCAATCCTAAAAGAAATCAACCCTGCCTGTTCCCTGGAAGGCCAGATACTGAAACTGAAGCTCAAATACTTTGGCCACCAAATGAGAAGCGAGCTGACCAGCAGACATGCCTGGCTGTTAGGTTTAAATGGCTGTGAACCATTAAACTCCTCAGCTTCGCTCCCCCCTTTGAAGGGAGGAAGTGAAACCAACTGCCAGCCATTTAACCCTTCCTGGGCATTCTGCCCCTTTCTCTTGGCCCCAGCGAGCCACAGCTGGGAGAAAGGTGGAAGGCATGGAGTTTCCAGAGTGGTCCCTGCCCCCTTTCTTCTGTCAGCAGCTTGCCACAGCCGGGAGAAAGGGGGAACCAAACTTGTCAGACTGGCTCAGTTTGGGTGGGGCCTGTTTGGGTCAGTTCAGTTTGGGGGCCAACCTGAGCCTCGAACTGAATCACTTTTTTCGGGTTCGTGCCAATCCCCAGTAA
The DNA here is from genome assembly GCF_001447785.1 of Gekko japonicus. Lineage (NCBI taxonomy): Eukaryota > Metazoa > Chordata > Lepidosauria > Squamata > Gekkonidae > Gekko > Gekko japonicus. Next base: position 1,125,581 of record NW_015176457.1, on the reverse strand, counting down.
TGACATCTGGATGCAACCAACAACCTACAGTTTCAGGATCTGTTGGGATGTGAATCAGGCACCTGCTTGTCAGCACATTCGTGCCCCTTGGGATTTAAGAGTTAAAAGGGAAAGGAGAAGTATTATTCTGCCAGGCTTCACCATGCCTGTATCTCCCCCTTCCCAGGCAGTCTTTTTTTTTTTACCTGAACCAACTATAAATCCTTCGAGGATGTGCCCATTTATGGTCTCATCTGTGTAGATCTCAGGTCTGGCTCTAGTTCTCCCTGCCTGTCAGACTGCCAGCTTCTTGGTACACTTACCTGTACCCTTGCATCCCTGTTCTAGCTTCTCTTAAAACATACTCCTCAACTTGCACCTTGAGATGGTGCTAAATTTATGCAGTACAGCCTTCCTGTAGGATCCGTCCCAGTGCTCCATCTCAACCTAATCCACCCGGGCTGGTTTGGTGTAGTGGTTAAGTGTGCGGACTCTAATCTGGGAGAACCGGGTTTGATTTCCCCACTCCTCCACACACAGCTGCTCTGATGACTTTGGGCAAGCCATAGCTCTGTCAGAGGTGTTCTTGAAAAGAGCAGTTTCTGTCAGAGTTCTCTCAGCCCCACCTACCTCACAGGGTGTCTGTTGTGGGGAGAGGAAGGGAAAGGAGTTTGTAAGCCGCTCTGAGACTCTGAGTGAAAGGTGGGGTATAAATCCAAACTCTTCTCTTCTTCTTAACACTTGGTGTGCCCAGCCATCTGCAAACTGGTCCTGACAGACACCAAAGAGGTAAAGGATATTGGGCAAATTAGCTTCTTGCTGCCACCCTGTGCTAACAAATTAAGCTTTAACAGAGTCTCCCAGGTACCAGTGAACAGTTTGCATCTTGAGCAAGACGGGGGTGTTTCTGATCTGTTTCCTCAGAGAGTCACAATGTCAGAAACAATGGATGCAAGCATGTGCATGGCCAACATGATAGGAAGTCATGAAAATCTTAACAGTTTATAATAATCAGACACCAGTGACTGGCACTTGGTGGCCATTTTACAAAGAGAACAGTTTATGTGTGGAGACTTCAAGCCACGATTTTTATGGGTGTGTGTTTTAATAACACATATATAAATACCCTATTTATCAGCAGAGCTAAAATCTTGCAGAGGTTTGAAAAATAAAACATAGGGGAGGTTAAATGGGCACGAATGATGTTACATAATGTAGCTCATTTTTGCTGATGATGGAGGAAGCACTTAGATCAGTCACCATCTCCAGAATGCTGTGAAATATTCTAGTTGGGCAAATAAATACTAGTTACCGTACTGAGGTTTTTCAAGAACCTAAGAGAAGACAAGAAAGAATTTATATGAGAAGCCATCTTTTACCGATCCAACTGAAAAGGTTTCGGAAGTTTTTGCCTAGTTTAGGAGCAATTATATTTGCCTTTTCTCATATTTTTAGGACTACCATTTCTTTGCAAAGGCACAGCCTCCTTTTGACTTTGGGGATAAATTCTGTATGGAGAATTAGAAAGGCAACATGACTTCTTTGCTTAGGCAACTCATGTTATAGGGTTCCAACTCTTTTTTTGTTTGTTTGAAAAAGAGCCACAAGGTGCTATTCTAACATAGGATTCTGTTCCATATTTTCCTTCCTAAATTTCTAGTGCCTGATCAAGCTTGCTTGCCAAAGACCATCAAGCTTATAGTAACTGTTAACTATCAATAATAGAATTAACTTCCATCAGACGCATTTTGAGAGCCAGGACTTGAGTACAAACACTAAATAATGATGCTTTATGATGGAGAATGTGCCATCTCCTACATACACACCATTAGATTACACATAGACACACGCCTCACATTCTTTGGGGTGACAGCATTCATACAGGGGATCTCTGAAACAAGAGGTGTTTGAAGAACCTACTCCTGGTAAATATGTTACTGTTTGCAATACTGTCATTCTAGAAGAGTTTAACATGAAAAACCTGAGGCAGTTTCTTTTTTAAAAAGGACAAAATTGCCTGGCTGTAGTTTATGAAAGCTTATTGTGCAATATACCTGTTAGTCTTTAAAATGCCCCAAGACTTCTCTTTGTTTATAGGGAGGGAGAAGGAGTGTTTACCGATCTATTGTGCTAAGACCACACTAAGAGGTAGTACAATGGAAACCACATTTTGAAAAACAAATAAAGGCTACATGCCAATAATAGATGAAGTTGGAAAAATGCACATACAGTTATTTAAAAACATATCAAGTAGCTTCTGTAAACAAAGATACTGACTCATATCAATCAGCAAAAAATAGCCCATCTATATCAGCCAAAAGCACTCTGGAATGAAACTTCCTTACATTTCTTTCTGAAAAGCAGAAATGAGGCTACCTTCCTGTCTTCTTTCGGCAGAAAATTCCACAGGGTTAGAGTTATAATCAGGGGTCATTTCCTGCAGGAGCGCACAGGAGCGGAGCTCTGGCAGTAAAGAGCCCAGGGGGCGGGCACATGCAACAAGCCCCACCCCCTGCTCCCAGCAGCCCTCAGTCAGAGCAAGAAGCAGCCAGGTAAATTGCAGAGGCCCCCCCTGGTCCAAAAAGGTCTAGTGGCACCTTTAAGACCAAGTTTTATTCAGGTACAAGCTCTCCCTCCTCTGTGAGGACAGATCTGCATCCCCCCCCCAATAGCTAACAATCCAAAACAGTCCAGTGGAGCCGGAGCGGTGAGTGTTGCCTTCTGACCAGAGGTCATTTCGGGGGGGGGGAACGCAGGGGAACGCAGTTCCCCCGGGTGAGGTGCAGGGGAAAACAGTCCAGTGGAGCCTGAGTGGTGGGTGTTGCCTTCTGACACACTTCTGGTGATGTCAGGGGGTGTGGCATATCCAAATAAGTTATGCTAATGAGCTGTGCTAATGAGCTCCTGCACCTCTTTTTCTACTAAATGACCCCTGGTTATAATCAAGAAGTCCTTAGCTCAGACTGAAGAAGAGCAAACACTCCTATGGAGTGGAACATGAAGCAGAGATGGCTGAGAGAAGTACAGTGGGCACACAGACACATATGGAGAGGGATGATACCTCAGATCAATAGGTCTTAGGCCTATTATGCACAGGTGTTTTCACCGTGCATGTCTGTTGGGCTTTCTTTATTGTTCTGCATTGATTTTCCTCCCTTCAGCACTCAGTTCACTTTCTGGTCGCTGTTTCCCTGGGTTTTCTGAGAGTGCTTTTGTGCCAATTTTCCCCTTGTTTCACTTCCAAGCTGAAGGTAATGCAAAAGTGTACAGATTTCCATGGATTCCCCCTGCTCCTTTGCTGCCTCTCAAAGGTTACTCCCCACCCACATCAAGGTCATTTTGCCCACTCTGTATCTTCTGCCATCCTCCCCCCTTCATCGGTGTACAAGCTCTATTTTCCCATTGTTTTAAATGTTTTTAATTTTTTTACAAGTGGCATGAGTCTAGCAATATGAGATTATCACTAGTCTCAGATCGCTGAACAAAAGAAATTAAAACAGGGAGGAAGTTTAAAAGGAACTGTGCGAGGTTTAGTTCCCTGCTGGTATTGTATTTATCTCTCACATCTGGTCATTGGATGCTACGCAAGGACAGAGGAGGGAGTAAGCTTATAAGGAGTAAAGGATCCAGTAAAGGTCCTCAACCAAATGCCTGGCAGAACATCTCTGCCTTGCAGGCCCTGTGGAATTGCATAAGATCCCACAGGGCTCTGATATTATTTGGCAGAGAGTTCCACCAGGTCATAGCCAGGGCTAAAAAGGCCCTGGCCCTGGTTGAGGTCAGCCAGATCTCTCTAGGGCCAGGGACCACCAACAAGTTATTCTGTGAACAGTGCAATGCTCTTCCGGGGGTATAACAGAGGAGGCGGTCCCGCAGATACATCAGTCCCAGACCACTCAAAGACTTAACGGTCAGAACCAAAAGCTTGAACTTGACTCGGTGCTCCACCAGAAGCCAGTGCAGCTGGCATAGCACAGGCTGAATATGTGCAGTCTGCAATGTTCCTGTTCAGACATGCGCTGCCCCATTCTGTACCAGTTGGAGCTTCCAGGTCAATCTCAAGAGAATGCCAGCATAGAGCGAGTTACAGTAGTCTAGCCTGTTGGTGACCATCATGTGGATTACTGTGGCCAGGTAGGAGCATGACAGGAAAGGGGCCAGCTGTTGGGCTTGGCATAGATGGAAAAATGCTAACCTGGCTGTATGTGTGAGCTGAGCCTCCATATTGAGGGAGGAAACCAGGGTCATACCCAAGCTCCTGACGAACTGCACCGGTAACAATGGTGCCCCGCCAAGGGCTGGTAAGCTGAACTCAAGTTCTGAACCCCTCAGCCACAGAACCTCCAAACCCCAAACCTCCAAACAATCTTAACCACCTGACATAACTAGTCAACAGCACAGGTGACAATAATGTACCCTATGGAATTCTACAAGTCAGGTCCAACAGAGCTGTTTCAACTTCTCCAATGGAAACTCTTTGTATCTGCTAAAAAAAAAAAGGACTGAGATCACCAGCAAGTTCCCTTTTTAATGCTTACCCCATTTTCCCTGCTGATCTACCAGGATGGGGTGATTTATCAAGTTAAAAGCTGCATATAAGTTCAAGAAGACCAAGACAGAAAGAGTAGCCCTATCTAGTTATAAACGTAGACTATCCCCCAGAGCAATCAAACTATGCCAAACCCATGCTAGACTGAACTAGACAAGGCAGATACAACATTTAAGTATATCCAAAATTGCGCTACCACCACCTGCTCAATATTCTTATCCCAAAAGAGAAAGGTTGAATACAGACAGATCATGTGGTACTTTGCCAAAGAAGGGCTTTAAAGCACATATCTAATCACTGACTGTTTGCAAACACAGCATTCCTGAATCATCAGTCCTTGTTTTTAGGGGGGAGGGAGGAAATTAAGCAGAATTTTTCGCTTTGCAGCCAAAGCCATTGTTACCTTTTTTGTTTTATCCTTTATTATTGTAATTTTGTGATCATGAAAAGCAATGGCTTTAGCTGCAAAGTAGTACTTAAACACTCTCCCCCACAATTGATTAAGAAATGCCATACCTGGAGAGAACAGGAAGTAATTAATTAGGCTTTTTTAAAAGGAACAAAGGCAAAATGTGGAACGTTTGATGAATGGATAGGTTTCATAGTAAATGTATACTTGGATCTTTCCCATAGGGATGAGAATTGCTGGATTTTTATGGGGATTATAATATATTAAATACCAAACAGAAACCCAGTTTCAGTTCTACTTGCTGTTGGTTTGGGGGAAAGGAATGAGTCTGACTGAGCAGCACAAAAGTATTCCATTATCAAAGCATTACATCAAAATTTCCTAACATTATTTACATACACAATTTTATTTATTTATTTGTTTGATTTGTTTGATTTATATACCGCCCTCCCCATGAGCGGGCTCAGGGCGATTTACATCAAGTTAGACAAATTAAAACAACATAAAATCACAGTGTCTTTCTTGTGTTTCCATACTGCATTCTTGCTCTTTACTTGCAGTTAAATCCATCTTCTCAGAGTCACAACTACTTTTTCCAGTCAAGTTGTTGCTACATATAACACATCTATGCACCCTTTGGTATGCAAATAGTGTTTCTAATCCTTCCCTTTGGAACCATCTTCATACATCACACAAAGAAAGAAAAAATGGAAAGAAAATCATCTCACTCTAAGATGTATGAAACAGATTGTTATATTTACATTCACATTCACAGAATTCCCCTTCTCTGGGATCAAGTCACTTGAACTGTATGTTGAATGAGGACAGTGAAAGGAAGATCAATTTATGTTCATACATATTTTTGCTATCTGCACTGAATTTAAAGCTATAATGAAAAAAAGGTTACAGACTATTACATGACCACTTTCACACCATTTTGTCAAATTTCTAGAGTGAACAATTCAAGACAGCGTTGTAGGTCTTCGCCTTTAATTTGGCACAAGTTTATGTGAATTGAATCATCAGAGGGCCTGTTATGTGCATTTTTCTAAGTTCATGTTGCTCCACATAGTAAAAGACTTTGAATATATTGGGGGGGGACACAGTTTTCTGAGTCTGAAAAATAATAGCTTTTATTTCAGTTTCTTTGAGAGCTTCCTCTTTTTCGCTCTCAGAAAATGTATTTTTTGAAAGCAATGGTTTGAATCCTAGGGATGCCTTGTGACCCATGAAATGGCATTGCTGAGGATCTGTGGCATCTTACTGCCTTCATTTTGGACCATTTTTGTGCTGAGGCCCGCTTCCTGTGCTTTGAGAGCAACATCTGATTATGACCTTTAAACCTTCAGAGGTCCACATATCTGAAGGACAGTCTCCTCCCATGTATTCCCACAAGCCAACTACAATGATTTTCAGGCTGCTGCCTGCTGACTGTTCCCCCTTTTAGAGTGGCTTGCCTGGTATCATGTGAGAGGGGGAAAAAAACTTTGAGACCATGTCTCATATAAAGGCCAACATTCAGAGATGACCAGGCCACAATTAGGAACCTCCACTGATTTTGCCAGTGGGCCTTTTCCCACAAAAGATACTCCATGCCATCATTAACATAGCCTTATGTTTATTACTTTGTCCATACCTTACTTATCAACATTAACATATTGCCGAGGGTTTCCGACTCTGAGTTGGGAAATTCCTGTAGATTTGGACATGGACCCTGGGGTTGGTAGGAGGAAGCAAAGCAGGGATATAATTAGTGTTGCCAGCTCTGGGTTGTGAAATTCCTGGAGATTTTTGGGTGGGCCTGGGGAGGGTGGGGTTTAAGGAGAGTCTTCAGTGGGGTATAATGCCATAGAGTCTACCCTCCAAGGAAGCCATTTCTCTAGGGGAACTGATATCTTTTACTTGGAGAACAGTTGTACTTTTGGAAGATCTCCAGCCACCACCTAGAGGTTGGCAACCCTAATATTACCTCACTTCGAAGCCATATCCATCATTTGGCACCAGTTACCTCCAAATTCCTATCTTCCCTTGAGGTTGAATTTGCCCCTGCTCACCCCACTGGCATAGTCTGTCTTCCTGGTACCCATCCTCTGCTCCCCTTTGTTTCCCAAATAAAAAAGAACAGAGTCGTTTCCCTATGTGCCCCACTTGTTTGCCCTACATTGCCTGTTCTAAGGCTGAATTCAGTCTGGCAATTTGCAGCAGGAGCCAGTCATGGCAAAAAAAGCCCCGGAATAAACTGTTCCAAATTTTCCCAGTCACACAGGGCCGACAGATGCGGGAGCGTTCAGACAGCTGGCCCGGAGGCACGGCTGTAAACGGCCTTTCCCTCTATGTGTGTATGGACGCATGGGCGCATATGCGCTCACGCGCATAAGCGCATCTGGCCAATTTGGGATGGACCCTGGTAGCACTGGCACCGCATTGGGCAGTAAAGCGGAGCACAGCCAATCCGGTCGCTGCTGCCTTATGCGCGGAAACACCCGGAGCACACTGTAGAAGCGGGTTGCTCCCGGCTTTTCGGCTTTGTGTTCACCCTTCCAGGAAGCGGAATAACGCGGGATAAAGGCGCTCTCCGCGATTTGCTACCACTTTTGTCAGGTATCTTTTTAACGCGGGAGTGAAGCGGAACAGCATGGCTTGCCTACGGGTGGGGAACGCCAGGCAGATGTGCCTGTGTGAATGCCCCCTTTAATCCGCTTGGGAAACGTCGCTGAAACGTGGCTGTAGCAGGGCAAATTGCCAGTCTGAACTCAGCCTAAGACTATGCTATTCATGTTTGGGGCCCCATCTGAAGCTTAACATATGGTCCTGTTTTCTCCCTTTTAGGATTCACGTTGCTCAGCTACCTGGACCCCTGTATTGGTGCTGGAGTCTCTACTGCATCACAGGATTGGTAGTTATATAGCTCAGTCTCTCCCTCAGTCACTCTCCTGCTTTCTTTCCCCTGCATTTGAGTTCCCCATTCCTCTGCCTGAATGGGTAGGTTACTCATGCTCTTGGTACATGCTCTTGGTATCCTGTTCAGATCGCTAATTCCCCTTTCTCTCTGATGCTGTGCCTCATTCCCCTTTTAATAAACTCTACCTCCATGTATATTCCTTTCTATCTTTATTATATGTATTTATTTACTTCATCTAGTATATTCTTCCATAGTATAGCCTGATCTCATCAGGTCTTGGAAGCTAAGCAGGGTCAGTACCTGAATGGGAGACCACCAAGGAAGACTTTATAAAGAAGGCGACAGCAAACCACCTCTGCTTAATCACTTGCCTTCAAAGCCCTATGCGGTTTGCCATAAGTCAGTTGTGACCAATGCTCTCTCTAAGCTGTGGAGCCTTGTAAGCAAAAGATTCTACTTTGTGAGCTACTGGCATTAAGTTGTGAGCAAGTGATTTGGCAACCACATAAATTAGTTTGCTCTGGAGCCATCCTTCCTGATCTAAGACAAAAAAAGTGTGAGCCAGAGGCTAAAAAACTGTGAGCTAGCTCACATTAACTCATCTTAGAGCCAACACTGGTAACACACACACTCACACAGAGTACACCTTTCTTGCTGAGATTCAAGGAGGCTTATACAATTTAAAATAGTGCAATAAGAACAACAGAAAATACACACCTATCAGTGACTAGGACTGTGTTCCTAAATTAGAGAGGGATGCATTACAATTGGACTATACATACATATAATGAAACAGAGTTCATTTGCACAGTTGGCAATGTAATGAACATTACAGTTAGCAATGTAATATCTCCATAGAACAAAGCAATGAAAACTGGCTAAATTTAACTGATATTAAAACAACCTTAATGCCTATTATAAAACTGCCCTACTGAACAGTTCTGCTTTACCCACTCAGTGGGATGATAACAGCCTCCCCAGAACTCAGGTATGAGAAGCTGTCAATCTTACCCATTTGCAAGGTAGAACCTCTAAAAGGCTTTGCTCAGAAACAATGCTGCCCCTCTGAGCAACCGTTTTTGACACATTATGCAGAATGATAGAAGCGTGGGAACTTTCCTGACCTCAACAAGCATGCCCATGCAACTGGTGGGAGCCATGGCAGAGAAGGCTCAGGACTGGGCAGATGTCGACTGAACCCATTTGCAGTATGCATCTTCAGAAGGTGTTGATCAGCAAAGCTGTCACTACGGAGCATGATAAGAGAGAGTAAAGGTAAAAGTAAAGTTTTCCCTCGCTCGAAAGCTAGTCAAATCCAACTCTAGGGGGCAGTGCTCATCCCCGTTTCTAAGCCAAAGAGCCAGTGCTGTCCAAAGACGTTTCTGTGGTGATGTGGCTGGCATGACTAAATGCCGGGGTGCATGGAATGCTGTTACCTTCCCACAGAAGCAGTACTTATTTATCCACTCGCAATTTCTTGCTTTCGAACTGCTAGGTTGGCAGGAGCTGGGGCCAAAGACGGGAGCTCACTCCGTCACATGGCACTAGGGTCTTGAACTGCCGAGCTACAGACCTTCTGGTCTGCAGTTCAGTGTCTTAACCTCTTAGCCACTGCAGCCTCCATAAGATAAGAGAGAGAGAATCCTGAAAATATGAGGGTCCTAAACCTCAAAAGAGCCCTGTAGATGATAACCAGCGCCTTGAAATAAACCCAGTAACAAAATATTATCCAGTGAAGGGACTGTAGGATAGGTGTAATAAGCATGTTCCACCTAGTTCTCAACAGTGTACTGTACCAGCTGGATTTTCCAAGTTGTCCTCAAGGATAGGTCCATGGAACATTACAGTAGTCTAGTTGTAATGTTACTGTGGCATGGATTAATGTGGCCAGAAAGAATGGATCAAGGTAGGGAGCTATCCTCCACAGAAAGTGAAAAGAAAAGAAAACTTTTTTGTGTGGCCAAATTAAGTTGCTTCTCCAACAATAATGTTGGATCCAGAATAGCCACCAGACTCTTAACTTAATCATCTGAACCCCACTGCAACTGGGAAGCACAATATGCCCCAAGATCTCAGCCTTTCTGACCAGCATCATCTTGTTGAGATTTAGTTTCAACTTATTCACTGTGATGGACAGTAAATGGTTAATGCTGTAACCTGGGCTGAGAACCTTGAGTGACAAGAGATTCAAATGGAATTCTTCAGTTGACAGTGTCAGTTAGGAGTGGGGAGTTGACAGTTAACAGTGGGAAAGCAAAGCATACTGTGAGAGGATCAAGAAGAAACCAGAGTGAGGGAAGTGGGAAGCTTAGCCCATCCCTAACAAGTCTGAGGGAAACAGCTCCTAGAAGGGGGGGCGGGTGATCCCTAGCTAGTGGATAACAAAGGAAACTGGAACTTGTGTGAATGTTCCTGCCTTCACCAACTTTAATGTCAGTGAGACTCAGAAACTTATACTTGTTTAGGTAAGCAGAGACTGCCAAGAAATCTCTCTCCTGAATAACAAAAACAGTTACTTGTTTGTGGCAAATTATCTGGTGTTTATTTTTATACAAAGTATATTTATTTTATACAAAGTATATTTCTGTTGCCTGTTCACCTCATAAATCCAAAACCTAATTCCTACCTGACCATTTCCCCTAAAGTGAAATAAAATAGTTGGTTATTTTTCATTTACTATCAACCTCTTGTATGCCATTATCAAACCAGGACAAAAAGAAAGATTTTAGTCTTTCCCTTCAGTTCCCTAGACTGGGAACTTCCAATTTGATCCATAATAATTTAAACCCATCCACAGCACATCCCTTGATATTTCTGCCTTCAAGCATCTCAACAGGACACTATGGTCTACTGTATCAAAAGCTGCTGATAAATCCAGCAACAACAATGTCTACATTCAAACAGAGATCACTGATTAAGGCCACCAACACAGTCTCCATCCCATAACCGGCCTAAAGCCAGATCAGAAAGGGTCTAGGGTAGATGTATCATCTGAGAAGACCTGGAGCTGTTCTGCAGCCACTCTCCCAGTTATCTTACCCAGAAAGGGCAAACAAGAGACTGGATAATAATTGGCCATTATCATTCTTCTCCAGCAATGTCTTTTTCAGTAGTGGACTGCTACCTTTAGTAACCAAGGAAAAATATCCTGACACAGGGACTGATTTATAATGAGCATCAGGAGAACATTAATCCACTCCTTACAATATTCCAGTAACCAGGATAGAGGACTCAAGAGAACATGTGGTGGTGGCCTTAATGAATACCATGTTCTTACCAACACTGGTCACTGTAACCATGTCAAAATTATCAATAAACGGATCAGACAGTGCACCAGTCATTTCTGTTTCCTGGAGTATATTATAGCCAGCATCCAAATCAAACATGTAATAGATTATATTGGCAAAACGTTTTGCACCTAATTCTGACTTCCTGAGGGTTAAAGACTCAAACCTAGGAGTCAGCAAGTTCCAAAACAACTGAGCTCGGTATGAACTAGTTAAAGCAATGGTAGTGGAAAAGGATGACTTCTTTGACACTATCACCACTGCCCCACAGACTTTCCCAAGGGCACCATAGCATGCTCTGTCACATTCAGTCTGAGTTTTCTGCCAATACCATTCTAGACCGCTACCAGCCACCTTCGAGTTACTCAGCTCCACAGGAAACCAAGGTACAAGATTCTGCCTGAACAAAGGGACAGATCATTGGGGGCAACCTTATTGATAGCTTCCAGGAACTTTGAGTTCCCAGTTCTCACCACAGCCTTCTAAACTTGCAGTTGCTCTTCATCTGCAAGTCAAAAGATCCTTGCAGCTGGTGTGTGGGTCATTAATTTGATTGGTGTTTTAGGGCCGTTAGGTCTGGGGGATGCATGTAAAAATATTGATCCCTGGGACATTTTGCTTCAGCCAATGATAAAGCCTGAGCTCTAAGAGTGAGAAGCTGCAGAGGAGAGGTCGTTTCTCCACGTTACCACTACTAATTAGGTTTTTATTAGTAGTAGTATTACTAGCAGAACACAAAACAGCTTTAAAAAAAAAACACCCTTTATCTATAAGCTTGGGTAAAAAATGTTTTCGCCTGGTGCCTAAATGATGGTAAGGTGGGCATCAGACAAGTCTGAGGGGGGAGGGCATTCCTTCTGCAGGCAGGGGCACAGAGACTAGGTCTTGGGAGGCAGATCTCAACTGCTGGGCTGGGCAATACAGCAGACCATTTTGTGAATGCATTTGAGGTACAGGACGATATTAACTGTCACATGCCTAGAGCACACGTGTACCTACCAACACTGTAACAATGGGGGACCCTTGCAAACAAAAAGCCACACAGGTCTTGAAGCCGCAATGGGGAGGAAAATGAGGCAAGACTGCCCCTCCTCCCTTTTTCGTCACTTGAAGGTCCATAAGGATACAACCAGCAGTTTGAGATACTTATTAATGAAGCAATAATACTTGGGATTTACATAATGTTTTCAGTGTTTATTTCTGTTCCCATAAACTCTCTCAGCAATCCTAAAGCATATCCTGTAAGACAAGCTAGCATGGTTTCTGCCATATTGCAGATGGGGGCGGGGTGGAACTTAAAAAACAGTTATTTGACTCACACCACCTCATGAATTCACAGCTGAGGCGACATTTGAACCAGGGACATCAGGGCTCAAGGCTCACATACTGAGCCATTACTTTACATCAGCTTTCAAACACAAAGAATGCAGACTGCACAAAAAGAGCCTGGGGTTATGTGTGCAACTTTATCCTCTCTTGGCTCTTAAAACAATACCTGTATTGTAAGGTGTTTTAATTTTTTAAAGCAAAATGCCCATGGACCAAACAAAGCAAGCCAAGAGGGAAGTCTTATTTGAAACAGTGAAAAGGCTGTTGCCACTGCAGCTGGTGCAATAGTTAATCTGTCACCTGTCCTGCTGCACAATTGATAATGTATATAAAAACAACCACCAAAATGCTGCATCCACCATTAAAGGTTAACAAAATGTTTAGCAGAGTCCTGTGTGCTGCAGTTTACAATGATTAGACCATTACATTCTAGTAGGTGAATTAAAGCTGTAATCTCAACTTTAGCATGTAAGACAAATGACCTTCTTTTGACCTTTATTGCAGGCAAGCTTACCTTCCAGTGACTCAAACAAAGAGAGCTCTCTTCAGAATACCAGTTCCTATACCCAACATACCTGATCTGTACTGCAATACAGAAGCATTTCACTATAATCACTGCATCAAAGTGAATGAAAGTACCCCCAAGCGAGCATTTTTTTAACACTTAATTTTTTTATTTTTTTGAAAATAACAAATACAACAGCAATAACAACTTCAATTTAAACAGTGGTAATAGATTGTGATACATTTCAAATAAGCAGTCAAATAGGTAGCTTATACATAGTAAAATCGTTCTCAACAGATAAAAGTGGATATTATTTAAATAATTAATAGAACACAAAGTCCAAATATTTCTTTGGCGTAGACCATTTCTTAATCGGAGATGAAGTAATATACTCAAAAAAGGAAACCATTTCTCCTAGAAATTTGGAGGATTTTGAGTCTTATGAAATGATAACATCTGGAGTGCTAATTTATCTGAGACTGCTAAATTCCAGAGTACATGGCAGTAGTCACTACATATGTTTACTTGCAACACATATGCATTTTTCCTCACACCAAAGACTGGAGCAGAGCATAATATCCTCCTTTGAGGATCTGAGTGCCCATTTTAAGCCTAGACTGTAGAACTTTGTGGAGTGGCTTCTGTGCTGGCATAGAGTATGTTTGATTGTGTGAATGACCACTCAAAGAATATCAGTTACAAATCAGCAGTCTGTTTTTGCCCCTTGTGAAGTGGTATTTTGATAGATGCAGGATGGGATGGGAAGAGAATTCTACACTTCACATCTGCAGTGTTTAATTTTCGCCATATATATAGAAGTTAAACCTACAAATCTCTCTGTAGTTCATATAGCTTGTGTGGTATTTATGTGTGCCTTGGGGACTTTGCTGTCAGGTGTTCCATGTACCTTTCAGATGTTAGGTTCTAAAGTAAAGACACGGGAAGATTAACTGTTGCTGATCAGTACTGCCATACTAAGACACTGTGTATTTGATCATATGCAGAGTTACCAGCTTCTGTAATGCCACCAGCTAAGACTGGTTCTTGCCTGTCAGTGGATGGGCACCGTCATGAAAATGAAGAAAGTTGGCATGATGGCTGCCGTGAATGTTACTGCCATAATGGACGGGAAATGTGTGCTTTGATCACCTGCTCTGTACCCAATTGTGGAAATCCCACCATACATCCAGGCAAATGTTGTCCATCATGTCCAGGTAAATTTATTATCTGTTTTGTATTGTAAAATACAAGTTTTCCATCTTTTTTTTTCTTTCCAAGATGCTATAGTAAAGACAGACCAGTCAAACCATGGGATACTTGTATATAACATTCCATTCTAGTCTTTGAGTCAACAATTTAATTCATTCTGAACATAATTTTACCCACAAACAGATGTATGTATTGCTTGCTACTATTTAACTTTTTTCCCCCTGGAGTTGGTGGTATTCACTTTTCACTCTTTAGACAGTTCACTTTATTTCACTCACTTGGATGATCCATCCTCCCCTCAAGTACCACAAGATAATTGGTTCTTCAGCTGATTTCCTAATCTTGCCATTTTTATGGCTATTTATGCTTCTGTGTCTGATATTGTTAATGCTACTGGATTCAGTGATAGTGTTACCTGAATGAATATGAGGACACAGTTGGGGCCTGGATTTGCTGCAGCACCTAGTTCATGGGTTAATGTACCTATTAGGTGGCTTTGTTATTGCTGCTGAGTAGCTTTTTAAGATTACAGACCTGTCTATAGTTAAGGATTAATATCATGCATATCACCTAAACTAATTCATTTGCTCATCTGCCAGCCTAATATATGCCAACAAATGCTCTTTTGGTGTCTGCATAGTTCCAGCAGATTAGAATCATGGTAATGTTAGAGATGGAAGGGACTTTGCAGGTCATCTAGTCCAACCCCCTGCACTCTGCAGGAGCATAGCCGAAAGATAGCCCTACAACATACCCGAAAGATGGTCGTCCAGCCTCCACATGAAAACATCCAGCGAAGGAGCATCCTAGGCCATGTACATGCTGACGGTGACAGGGAACCTTCTCACTGTGGCAGCGATCCAGACGGACGACCGCCTCATCCATACTCCCATGTACTTCTTCCTCAGCTGTCTGTCATCGGTGGATGTAGGCTTTACCTCAGTCATCGTTCCCACAATGCTACTGAGCTTAGGCAGTAGACATGGCCAAGGAGGGACCATTTCTTACACTGGATGTCTTACCCAGATGTACTTCTTTTTGGCCTTGGGGAACACGGATAGCTACCTGCTGGCAGCCATGGCCATTGACCGCTACGTGGCCATCTGCAACCCTCTCCATTACGCCACAGTTATGAGTCACCGATTATGCCTCCTGCTGTTGGCCGGGTCTTGCCTGGTCTCCCACCTCCACTCCCTCCTGCAGACAATGCTTGTCTCTTACCTCACCTTCTGTGCTTCCAACAGGATCCCCCATTTCTTCTGTGATATCCAGCCCTTGCTGAAGCTCTCTTGCACTGACACCAGCATCAATGAACTGGTGGGCATGACTG
This sequence comes from Gekko japonicus, assembly GCF_001447785.1. Lineage (NCBI taxonomy): Eukaryota > Metazoa > Chordata > Lepidosauria > Squamata > Gekkonidae > Gekko > Gekko japonicus. The sequence goes on along the minus strand of NW_015176457.1, from coordinate 1,110,082 downwards.
AAACTTTGGCAGTCATCATGACCCCCTGCCTGACAATCATGGTCTCTTACATCCGCATTCTCATGACCGTGCTGAGGGTACCTTCAGTCTCGGGAAAGCTCAAGGCATTCTCCACCTGTGGATCTCACCTGACTGTGGTTACCCTCTTCTACGGGAGCATCATCTGGGTATATTTCCGGCCTTTGTCTAGCTACACCGCTGTCAAGGACAAGGTGGCTGCCGTCATGTACACGGTTATCACCCCCATGCTGAACCCCTTCATCTACAGCCTGAGAAACAGAGACATGCACAGTGCCCTCAAGAAAGTGGTAGGGAGAAAAAGAAATTAGGACTGGGATATGATGCTGGGGAGATATTAACTAGCAAAGGAACAGAAGTATTTTTTTATTTTTAATTTACTCTTTATTGGTTTTCAACAGGGTTAAGGAAAGGGAAAACACACAAACAAAACAACAAAATACATACAGACATAAACAAGGTTTCCATCCCACCATCCTTCCACCTAAAACATGTTTCCCTTCTATTATTTGCAGTGAAACTGATTTGTTGAGGTAGGATTTGTTAATCAGGGGTCATTTCCTGCAGGAGTGCACAGGAGCAGAGCTCCCGCAGTAAATAGCCCAGGGGGCGGGCACATGTGACAAGCCCCACCCCCTGCTCCCA
>NW_015176457.1:1108841-1109045 GCF_001447785.1 Gekko japonicus | reverse complement strand
GAAGGGCGTATTTCAGCTGTGATCTTGGCATATGATCAGTGCATGAGTCACAGAACACAGTGCTGAAGAAAACATGGCTCCGCTCCATGTTACAAAAATTAGTGTGGATCAGTGACCATTGGTTTGCGAGAGGCAGCAAACAATTTTTAAGAGAACTGAGGGTGGCCTGATAAAGCTGACACTGACACTTCCACATTGTCATTT
>NW_015176457.1:1108174-1108292 GCF_001447785.1 Gekko japonicus | reverse complement strand
TAGGTTCTGAGCATTTGCGAGCCAAGTAGAAAGGAAGATTGCTAAATCAGATGTGCCTTCCGCGTTTTCTGCTATCCCACGGAATTTTAAGTTCTGCAGCCTCCATCTGTTTTCCAAT
>NW_015176457.1:1100499-1107728 GCF_001447785.1 Gekko japonicus | reverse complement strand
CTCTCCGGTTATGCGACTGTCATAATCGACGTCGCTCCGCCCCCCACCAAGCGAGCATTTAAGTACCTGATTCTTGGACTTCTAGTGGTGCGGCGCTGCACCCGGGCGCGTTTTCTCGGTGCTCCGGAGAACGCCTCTCTCCTGCGCGCTTCTTAGGAGCCCCCCGATGTTCGGGGGAGCTCCGCTCGCTTCTCCTGGAGGGAGAGCGAGAGCAGGAGGCTTGGCCGCCCCCCCGTTCCCAAGGCAAGGGCGGGGGGGCGAGTCCGGCTCGCCCCGAAGCAGGAGAGCCAGGCAGCAGAAACATGGCCGCCATGTTTCCTCAGCAGCAGCCAGCCGCGATTTTAACCTTCACTCTGGGTGATTATTCTGAGTTTTGTTTTGTCTTCACGCCACCCCGAAGGAAATTATCTAATCTAACTGAAGTGGACACAGTTACTGATTACCCCTTCTCTGCTTTTTCGGCGGTATTCTTTCCCCCATCGTTAAAGAAAGCGGCCAGGAAGATACTCGGGCAGCGTGATAAGAGGTTTGGGGTAAGAAAAATTGCCTGTTGGACCTAATATTAGAAACGATAAGGAACTATAACATAAAACTACAGAAATCCTATGGAGATGTACTCTGTTTAAACTACTTGAACTATTTGCTTATTTGTTTACCTGACCACCTAATTGTAAATACCTGGAGTAAACTGAGCGGAAGTTTTGAGACAGTGGAGCTGACTGCCGTATGCGATAAGGTGCGGGTCGTTATATTACATGAGCTTAGCTCCGATAAATTTCAAAATACATTACAAGCTGAGCTAAATAAAGCGCTTGACCAAGTATGGGAAAATTTAAAGTGCTCTTCTGTCAAAAAGAACAGTGTAAGCGAGCAGAAAGACGCTCCGGAGAGGAAATAATTTCAACAAGTCAAACAGGAGAGGGAACATCAAGGCAGCCCCTCTGGTCTTGGAGAGAGCGATGTATGCGAGCAGGATTCAGGGATCAGGACAGAGGGAAAGGAGGACAGAGTGGATAAGGCAGGACGGAAAACGAGACAAGTTGGAAAAGTTTGTTTGCTAGATGTACGGAGCAAGAAAGAAAAGAGGAAGAAAAAGGAAAATAAAATAAAGACAGAACCAAGAAGAACAAAAGGTTTTCATCTTAAAAAGGCTCTGAACGGGGACATAAAAAAGCAAAAAAAAGACAATGAATACAAAGGTCAGCGGCATAGGAGCGAGGATATGGAAAATCAATGCAGAAAAGAATTACAACTTAATGCCAATTTAGAGAACGGACAATTGGTATCCTCAGCCTCCTCATCAGAGAAAAATTCTCCCTCCTCTCTGTCATCCATTTCGCTTTCCCCCAACTGGGACATATCATAGGCCTGCTCTTCCCTCTCATGGCAGTGGTGCTCCTTTCTAGCTGCCTTAGTGGGCCAACGTGGCCTTTCTGAATCAGGGTACGGATCTGATGGGGTTCCCTGAATGTAGTGGCCAGTATGGGGATGAACGTGTTCTGCGCAGGCAGATTCTATGAGGGACATGCGATTAAGGGTGGCTACCTCCTCCCGCATAGCTTGTCTAATGAACTGCATCACCTCAGGAGTTAACTGCCCTTTCGCGCCATTTTCGGGAGTACTCACATTCGCGTCGGGGGGGTTCTCCGTCTGGGAGCAGCCCGCTACTTCAGCCTCCTGTGCGCTTGCCAAGTTTAATAATAATACATTTGAGCTCATGCTCTGGCATATGGGTGCAGCGAAAGCCGCCCCGCAGCCCCTCCCGGTTTCCTCCGGGGTTCTGTTGTTTGCCGGTTGATTTAAAATGGCGCCCGCATCGTGCGCCTTCGTCGGGGAATGAGGCCTTTTTCTGGATCGCTGCTCCTTCGGGTCTGAAGTGCGCGCATTTGCGGAGGGGGTGGAAGGGTTCTCTTTCCCTCTCCGTTGATCGTCTTTTGCCGGCATGAGGACGTTGCCTCTTTCTGAGTCAGAGAAGAAGCCGTCCGAGTCTTCTCGATCCGACATGCCCCAGATGGGGCGTCGGAGGAGGTGAGGGAGAAGAGAAAAAAGGCAAAGCAGAGAGCAGGGACGAAGATGGAAGCTTTTTTAGACTAGAATAGAATAAGGTAAAGTAGAATACAGTAGCTGGGTAGGAAAAATAAGCGTTGAAAAGCACTAGTGCTAGCAAGGTGCTGCGCTCCCTTTAGAGGCAGGAACGAAACTGGAGCTGAGGAGACCAGCCACCTAGTGGACGGGAAGTGAAGTTTCTGTTCCTGCCTCCCTAAGGAAGGGGTTGGAAACACCCACACAAGATGTCCTCCACTCAGTGGGAGAAACTGAAGGCGCATAGCCAATTTATTACACTGGCTTCCGAAGGACTTAACCAGGAAAAATAGCGACCCAGGAACGGTTGGACAGAGAAATTAAATATAAATATATGTATTGAAGATGATTCAGTTTTTCTTAAACACATGTTGGTGGTAGAGATGTTGGTGATAAAAAGCTACAGTTGTAAATCAGTTTGAAACCTTTTGAGTATGCTGGAGTGGAGGGTCTCAACAGGATTAGAAGTATATATTCGTCTTGAAATAAGAGGCCAGAAAATAAATACTTATCAGAGAGATTTAATTTGTTTTTAACAGAACGAAGATTAGCTACAAAATATAAAAATATATAATTAATTAAAGTGGTGTAGAAGTAAAAATATTAAATGGACAGGGGTTAGAGGGTGGAGGGTTTCATGTCTGTTGTATGTTTATGTTTATGTTTGTTTTTATATATGTGTTATAGAACGTAATAAAAAATTATATAAAAAAGTACCTGATTCTTTACTCTCTAACAAAGAAGATAAATCAGTTTACCTAAACAAAAGCACACCCATTCCACTGTCCTCCATCAAACACTTTTCAAAAAGAAAAGAAAAGAAAGAGCTGTGGTAGGTGGGTAGGGTGTGGAATTCATTAAAAATGTCTGTATTTCCTTGTGTTCAGGTGCGATATGTGATTTCTGGTAAAGGCTTGCTGTGCAACTAAATTCCAACAGGGTGTCTCGGATTCAGATTTGCTATGAGTTGTACGTACCATATACCTTGTTTGTTTCCTCATCCTTTGGGCCCGAAGTCTGTGATCTTTTAGTACACTACATGATGGTGCATTTTTATGAGGATTTGCTTTAACAGAAATTTAATTTTAGGTTCACTCTTGACCCAAGGTTATGAAATAACTGTCATGTATGATGTAGAAAGCCACCTTCCAACATTTATCAGGGTCAATTATCCTTTCCTTCTTTTGGTAAGAACTGCTATAGGCCCTAAGAAACCTATTTCATTTTGTATGAGTATACATACATGAGACTCTACGGTTGCAGATGCCAATGATAATTTTTAGTTTATTTTTCTTTTTTGCGGCTACAATCTAACACATATCTGATGAAGACAGCTCTGACTCTCAAAAGCTTATACCCTGAAAATCTTGTGAGTCTCTAAGGTGCTGCTGGATTGGAATCTAGCCAATCTAGCATGGTTACTCTTCCAGAACTGGTATAAAAAGAGTAACAAACAATATTTACTGCCTGGCCCATTGCAGGTCTAAGGTGTCTGGGAAATATAGATGTTTGTATACAAATGCTAGAAGAGTCTGAGGTAAAATGGGGGGGGCTGGAATGCTTAGTGTCAGAGAAGAATATAGACAGTGTAGGCATTTCAGAAGCTTGGTGGGATGACAAAAATCAGTGGGATACAGTGATTCATGGATATAAATTATATCAGAAGGATAGGGAAGGAACGGTTGGAGGTGGAGTGACTATGTATGTCGGAGAGAGTATATAGTCTGGTAAGACTGAGAGTGTAAGAGAAATAGATTTGCTTACAGAAACGCTATGGGTGGAAATAGTGTGCCCAAAAGGAGGTTTAACTCTGGGAGTTCATGATCGCCTAGCAGATCAAAGGTTCAATGTGTGCAAGTGCAAAGTAATGCATATTGCAGCCAAAAATCCTAACTATAAATATACATTGATGGGGTCTGAACTGGCAGAGACTGACCAGGAGTGACATCTTGGAGTCATGGGGGATAACTCACTGAAAATGTCGACACAGTGTGCGACAGCAATAAAAAAGGCAAAAGCTATGTTGGGGATTATGAGGAAGGGGAATGAAAACAAATCAGTCAGTATCATAATGCCCCTGTATAAATCAATGATGCAGCCTCATTTGGAATACTGTGTGCAGTTCTGGTCACCACACCTTAAAAAGAATATTATAGCTTTGGAAAAAGTGCTGAAAAGGGCAACTGAAATTATTAAGGGGACAGAACACCTTGTCTATGAAGAAAGGTTAAATAGCTTAAGGCTCTTTAGCTTGGAGAAACAATTACTGAGAGGTGACATGATAGAGGTTTACAAAATTATGCATGGGATAGAGAAGGTAGAGAAAGAAGTACTTTTCTCCCTTTCTCACAATACAAGAACTTGTGGGCACTCAATGAAATTGCTGAGCAGTTGGGTTAAAACAGATAAAGTACTTCACTCAAAGAGTAATTAACACGTGGAATTCACTGCCACAAAAAGAGGTGGCAGCTACAAACATAGACAACTTCAAGAGGGGATTAGATAAACATATGGAGCAGAGGTCCTTCAGTGGCTATTAGCCACAAGGTATAGACAGAATACTATGTCTGGGGCAGGAATTCTCTGTATTCTTGGTGTTTGGGGGGCAACAGTGAGAGGGCTTCTGGAGCTCTGGTCCTGCTGGTGGACCTCCTGATGACACCTGGTTATTGGTCATTGTGTGGCCCAGAGTGTTGGACTGGATGGGCCATTGGCCTGATCCAACATGGCTTCCCTTATGTTCTTAAGACCTAAAGTACAGGTGCCAGATATATTTTAAAAAGTTATTGCAATGGTCATTATTTTTGAATAGGTAATACTTGTGCAGCACAGAAAACAGAAATGCTTACATTATAGTGAAATAACAGGAATTACTTTGACATTACAGTGCACAAATGAATGTCTATGCCTCAGGTCAAAACTGGTGCACTTGACCACACCCAGGTACTTTTGCTTCTTGCTGCTCTGTGAAGTGTTACATTTGTATTTCTAAATTACTTTAGATTACATCAGTCCTTTGTGTTAAAGTCCAGATCCTATCCTATCCCGGCACCAGACTGTTTGTCATTATATAAAATATGCACTTATTTATTTCAGAAAACCAGTTTTCTGATAGCACAAAGCAACGAATAACAAATAACCTTCTATAACGCTTCATTGCGCTCACATCTGTCAGTCAATCAGTACTTTCCAAAAAAAATTCCTCCAAGGAACTTCTTGCACATCAACATTACCGAAGAAGCCCCTACAGGTTACAGATGGGCATGGGTCATGCTGTAGGGCATGTAGCCAGATGGCACAGAGTGCTAGTAAGGTATGCTGGGGCCCCATTGTATTCTATCCTAGAACAAATACAAAATCCCCCTGTGACTGCGCAATGCAGGGGAAGATTAGACAAGTGTAGAACTAGTGTGCTCTCCCCCTTGCACATCCTGATACTTTCTCTCTTGTCGTTTGCCATTACAACTGAACTGAGCAAAATGGTTTGTGCGAACCACAGGTCACCTGCAAGCTAGAACTGGAAACCCCAACTGAAACGCTGATCTCTTTGAAGACTCCATTGTTTGAAAACTGCTGCATTAAACTGATTCTGGCATGTCATTACTCAATAACGTTTCCTATAAAAATGTGAATTGTAGAGTGTTCCAGCACATCCTGATCTTTGCTTCGGGCTTTCAAAACTGTCTCACCCAAACAGCAGACACTCGCAACCAATTAGAACATTGCCTTTAGTCAAAGGAGGACAGCTATTTCTTATGTCTGAATATACACCAAAAAAGTTTTTAATTAGTAACACAGTTTAAAGGTTTGTACACTGTTGTGTAATTGTGAGCCCTCTTGTTTACTCCACCCCTTGTTCATAATGTCCTTGACAGGTAGAAGGATATAAAAATATTTTAATTAGGCATGGGGGGAAGCAGTGATAGACAATGGTTTATTTTCTTAGTAAATGTACTAAGAGAATTGCTGTGGGGAATTTCAACTGTCTCATAAGAAATCTTTCTTCTTCCAGTCCTTGTTAAAGAGTCTAACAACAGAGTCTAATCTGGCTAAGCTTTTCTTATATAATCAATACAGCACTTAGAGAAAACACTTACGGTTTATGTGGTCGATATAGTAGACACCAATCTGAGGGTCGTATGCGGCTTCCCATCCCCATGGTAGCTCATCTCCAACACAGTCTGCAAAGGATAATGGCTTTGTTAACCTAAAAACAAAATCAGAAAGCAATTGAATTAAGTTTATGGGATTTTTCCTAGACATCCAGAGGCAGAAAATTAAGCAAATTATTTCAAAAATGTCATTCAGGCACTATCCTGTTCGATATTCCTACATTCAAAGAGTAAATGAACAAAGACTGCTCAAGAAATATATCGATAAGGATAAATGCTTCTAAAAAGAGAAAGAAATAGCCTGATGTTCCCCAGCAGCATTAATAAAACCCTAAGTATACATGTCTTTTCTTCAGGCTAAATTAGACATTGACTGGAGCCCAAGCATGGGTGGGAGAGAATGGGCTCCTTTTTTCTAGAGTCCGGAGGAGGCCAGGACGGACTGTAAGTCCATTGCCATGATGTGGTCTATTTAGGTAAATTCAGAAATAAAACAGAAACCTCTTTTTCATGATAATGAGTTCATATGTATAGGATAGTATTGTGGAAGTGGTGAGCATTCTAAATGTGTATTGGATGCCAAGAAATTATGCTTGGGCCCCAGGACACAACTCTAGAAATCTGTTTAGTTTAAACCTAGGTCTGCCCCAATCACATGTCGAGGGGTTGCCAGATCTGGGATGGGAAATAACTGGAGATTTGGAGGGTGGAGCCTAAGGAGGGCAGGGTGTGGGGAGCACAGGGACTTCAATGGGGTATAATTCCATAGAGTCCGTCTTCCAAAGCAGCCATGTTCTCCGGGTGAATTTATATCTTTTTGCCTGAAGATCAGTTGTAATAGCAGGAGGTCTCCAGCCATCACATTAGGGCTGCCAAATGCCCCCGGGGGGGGTGGAATTCCCCCCGCTTTCGAGCCCCAATTTCCGCTCCCGCGGAATCGGGGCCTTGTGTCGTGGTGTTACTTCCAGGGAAAACCCAGAAGTGATCTGGGGTATGGTAAGACCAGGGCTTTTTTGTAGAAAAAGCTCATCAGGA
>NW_015176457.1:1074328-1100436 GCF_001447785.1 Gekko japonicus | reverse complement strand
CCACAGCTGCAGGGAGCCCAGGCAAGCCAGCCCTTGGACAGGCCGGGGGAGGCATTTAAATGCCTCCCCGATCCTTCCAGGGGGGGGGCCAGGCCCACCCACCTCAGAGTTGTGGGGGGGTCGCTCTCCAAGCCTTCCCCCTGTAGCCACGCATGCAGAGGTTTTGGCTGTAGTGGGTGTGGCCAACTCTGAAGCCAGCCGGAACTCCGTTCCTGTGCGTTCCTGCCTAAACATAGCCCTGATAAGACCACAGAGCATCCTGTGATTCCTAGAGCTACCCTATGTCACGTCTGAGTTTCTCCCAGAAGCAACATTGCGGCTTTCACTGGTTGCCAGGCACCGCATTTGGCATTCTGCCAAATAAAATACAACTGAGGTGGCTAACTCAACTGAGAGGAGTTTTTAAGGGAGACAAATGATGGGAAGAGGACAAATAGGGTTGCCAGTCTCCAGGTAGTAAAAATAAAAACCAAGAGGGGGTTCGCAGGTATCCATGAGGAAAATACAATAAACAACAAACACTGTGACATGAGTGACTAGAACATTTAGGTAGAGGCTGGAGAACTCTCAGGGCCGGCTCACTCACTAGGCAAACTAGGCGATCGCCTAGAGCGGGCTGGCCCTTAGGGGCGCCAAACTGCACCCAGCCCCGTACTCTGGGAGTTTCTTGATTATTTGTGTTTTTCATTCTTCCTAAAATGCATTTATTTTTGAAAATTGGTGGGTGCCCCGGGGGGGGGGGGCAGAAGGGATCCTCGCCTAGGGTGCAAAATAAGCTGGGGCCGGCCCTGAGAACTCTCAGAATGACAACTGGTCTCCAGGTAAAAGAGAGCACTTCCCCTGGAGAAAATAGTCTTTTGTGGAAAGTGGACTTGATGGCATTACCCCCCACTGAGGGCCCTCCCCTCTGCAAACCCTGCCTTCCCCACAACCCACCTCCCAAATCTCCAAGAATTTCACAATCCAAAACTGGCAACCCTAAGGACAAGATAGAAAGGTTATTTTTAAAATGCAGGAAAGGAAATGTGTGATCCTTTTCCCTCCCCTTCCCCTTTTTGGCAGATAGTTTTCATGACATTTAGACTAACAATAAAGCAGGAATATTCTGAATGTGTTTTTTCTTCTTCTAATAGAAATGACAACATTTTTCTTTTAGATATGTCCTAGGAAGTGTCAGTCCTAGTATGTGTCCTGCAGACTAATTCGTAGAGTAGTTTTGATCTTTCTCCAGCCAAAGTCACTTCCTTTGCTACTTATCTAACACCTTGTACATTTTTCCTTGGTTCCTATTTCTTGTAGAAAACATTCCATGCAGTAACAGAACACTAGCATGATGTAGCACATGACGAAATTATGAATGGAATCATTAAAGTGGCAAGGAAATCTAAGTATACTTGTAATGTTATATGGTCCACGCCAGTTGTAGCCACTCTTTTTGGCACGTGTGCTATTAAGTGCAAAGTGCTAGTCACCCCTTCGCTTCCCTCTTCTGCCCTTCTCACTTATCCAGTAGTTTCTTGACAAGACTGTACAACAATGATCCTGTAACAAGTACTGTACTGTATGGGGATCCCGCCTCCTGGAGACCTGGCCCTGGAGCTGCCAAGACAAGGAACAGAGGGGCCAGAAGCCTTGGAGGATACGATCTCAGGGTAGGCAAGTCCCAAAGCTGCAACAGGCGTCGTCAGTGCTGCAACAAGGCAAGAAGATGCAGACTCATGCAGCTAGTCAGCTAGCTATCCTGGCAACCAGTCAAAGGAACAGAATTGGGCCTATTGCCGGGATTAAGGGAGGTGAACCTAGGTTTTCAGAGAAGCCTGGCCTAGAAGGACAGGGCCAAAAGGAAAGGGTGGACCAGTGAGGTAGGGTTGCCAGCTCCAGATTGGAAAATACCTGGAGATTTGGGGGTGGAGCCTGGAGAGGGCAGTGCTTGGAGAGGGGAGGGACCTCAGCAGGGTATATTTACATAGAATCCACCCTCCAAAGCAGCCATTTTCTCCAGGGGCACTGATCTCTGTCGTCTGGAGATCAGTTGTAATTCCAGGAGATCTCCAGGTCTCACCTGGAAGCTGACTATAAGTGGCAGGGCCAAGGAGGACTCCCTTGCTAATTCTCTCAGTCCAGAGAGTCCGGGCGCGGACCCAAAGGAGGGGCAGGGCAAAGAGGAGGAGGCAACTGGCACAGAAACCCCCTGCCTTCTGAAACTGAGTCATAGGGGTACAGAGCCAGCCGTGGCCATGAAGGGGGAGACTGCAGCAAGGCCCTCTCTTTCCCAGCAGTGCCCCCTAGCACTGTCCTTGGGCAAGGCCACATGCAACCCCCGCCCTTTGTCTTGGTGTGACTGGACCAAGCTGGGAAGCAGAAAGCAGCTTAGGGTTAAAGAAGACTTTATGAGAGCAGGTCTGATTGTGCCATAGTCAGGTTTTGTGAGGTTTCCTGCTGTTGTCTAAGCAAGCCACCACCTCCACTGCTTATGCCATTTCTCGCACCATCACTGTGGTTTAGCTACATGTGGTCCATCTATGATCTTCTTCACTTTAGGAAACGGGACCCACTGATCAACCTAGGACAGCTGCATGCCCAAATCTGAAACTTTCTGAATCAGTAAGTAAAAAGGTAAAGGTTCCCTTCCTCGATCAATGTCAATTTTAATCCCAGCGAAGAGAGCATTATAATTGACTTTGAACAGGTCTTTCCAATTTAGTGGTATTTGGACACCTAAATGTATCCAGGTGTTCTGCACCCACCCAAGAGGGCACAGTGATCGTAGCACTTCCGCTGTTCCCTGTTTAATACAAATTGGGTAAACTTCGGACTTGCTATAGTTAATTCTGAGACCCGATATCAGGCTAAAGTTTTGTAGCGAGAGAAGGACGGGAACGGCTGAACTACTGACCTTCCACAGCCTGCAGTTCAGCGTCTTAACCACTTGAGCCACCGCAGCTCTGCACCTCTTCAAATCAAGGTGACAATCATTCTCACCTTCCTGAATGTAACTAAATCCAAAGATGGGATGTTTAGTAATAGCAAAAACCAGTGGCGATAGCGGACACCCCTGCCTCGTCCCCCTCGTGAGACCAAAAGCAGTAGATTTAATTCCATGCTTATGCCACTTCTCACACCAACACTGTGGTTTAGCTACATGTGGTCCATCTATGATCTTCTTCACTTTAGGAAACAGGACCCACTGATCAACCTAGGACAGCGGCATGCCCAAATCTAAAACTTTCTGAATCAGTAAGTGCACTTTTTCAAATCAAGGTGATAATCATTCTCACCTTCCTGAATCTAACTAAATCCAAAGATGGGATGTTTAGTGTGGTAACTCTTGCCTTCAAGCTGAGAATAAGCGGAGATAAAGAAAGGGAGTTGGAGCCGCATCAGGTTTTTAAAGGTCCTTGTGAGAATGATTCCAGGAAAAGTTAGGAGGGAAGCAAAAATCAAGGGTTGCAACACTGATAATCCAGAATTTACAATAAAGGAAAGGTGCTGCTGTCTTTCACTGTGCACTGACTGGGATAGAGCAGCCCACGGGCTGAGACTGCTCTTTACATAGCGTCACTCCATGTTGAAAAATAAGTGCACTGACTGGTGCTGCAGTGATAGGACACTAATTTGGTGCCTATGTTTAGGGCTACGATTCCAGAAAGTCAGAAGAGGAGGTTTCCAAGAGAAATAAGCTGTGTGACTCTGAAGTACTTGGCCTGTTTGCAGAACTGCACCTGGATAAACAAGTGCATAAACACAAGGTATTGACAGCTAGAGTTATTTTATTTCCAGGCTTACATCCACACAAAGGCTACTCACTCCTCCCCAGCTATTAGGAGGCTTCAGAAACAGATAACAGAGACACTCATTTTTTCAAAGGCAGCTTAGCAAACTTAGTTTAAATTTAGTCTATTAAAAATAGGTGAGACATCTAAGTACAGTATTAAGGATCCCAGCACAAATCCATGTAGCACTAGACAAGCAGGTTGGTGGTAGCTTTGACAATAGGAATATGGTGGTTGGTGGTAGCTTTGACAATAGGAATATCTTGAAGTTCACAATCTGATGGAGGAGTCCATTACAGTTTGAAATACCACTGGTAACGCATCTTGTTTTATTCTTACAACACTGCCTTTCAACACCATTTAATATATATAGATTTGTTTTTCTGCCCTGTCCCAAAGACTCATTCCATTAAGAGATTAATGCAAAGCTGTATATGCTGAGTGGCAACGGCTTGTTGAAAATAACCCAGCAAACTTCATGACTGAGCAGAAATTTGAACCTTTGCCCCCCTCAACACCAGCAAATGTCTATCCTGTGTAAACACAGCAATATGCACACATGTAGCACCATCACATATTAAAATCAATAGAGCTGATGTGTATTAATTCTTATCTAGAACAGCTGTCTGTGAAGGAATTTTACATTGTGTGAAGAAAAAAAAATAAGGCACAGAGCTGATTAGACAGACAGAAGCAAAGAAACAAGTCAAGGGATAATGCTCAACTGCCAAGGGGGAAAAAAATTAAGCACTGCCAAGATAGGAGGAAACTATTAACCAGAATACTGAATACACATACCATCTAAAAAGAGAAAGTTTGATCACAGCTTAATACATAACCAATTCTCGACAGAGGAGGTATAAAGGAATTCATGTCTTTGACCAACTTTATGAAGTGTTCAACATGCAATTTATCCCCACTCTATTTTTATACACTTATGCAGGGCTTCTTATCAGATCTTACAGAAGGGCATTAATTTAAGCCGCCTCAATTAATAAGTAACACGCTCTTTGTGGATCACTGCATGAAGCCCAGAATGGAAATAGATGCTTGATTGCATACTTCAGATTCATAAGCAATCCTGAGCCCAATCTAAGACCAATACAAAGTTTAGCATCCCACATCAATGTATTCAGATCAGGGAAGGATGTATTCCATGACTACATGCAAATTATGCAGTAGTTTTGATCCAACAAAACTCCTTACAGACATGCTCAGCTCTAAGCACATAAGCAACATCTTGTATCCCTGTCATGCTTACAGAATGCTACAGGCTGCACTACCAAAACAAAGTCATGGACTGCTAGCGGCGCACTGGAATCGGGGCCCGGGGAAACCCCACCCCCGCGTGCGCGCCACCCGGAAGTGAGGTCACACGCTGGGGGCGGAGCCACGCCGTTTGAGGGGAAAACAAAGAGTTTCCCCCTCAAACGGCGTGGCCCCGCCCAGCGTGTGACGTCACTTCTGGTGACGCATCCACGAGCGTCTCCCGGAGCGGACAGAAGATCCTCCGACGGCAGGTATTTTTAATTTGGCAACCCTACTTGTATCCCTTATGCTTACAGAATGCTACAAGCTGCACTACCAAAACAAAGTCATGGACTGCTAGCTCTTCCTGACGTATGGAACAAAAGTTTTAGGTGCCAGTGTAGGCAACAAGACCAACATTTGCCAAAACAGAACAGGATCTTAATGATAGCATGAGGGCCACATTCTGGTATCACAAACTAAGGCCAAGTTCAGACTGGCAGTTTGCCCCGATATAGGCGTGTGTGAGGAACGTTTCACAAGCTGATTAAAGGGGCCATTCACACAGGCACATCTGTCCGGAGGTTCCCCACCCGTACTCAACCCATCTTGTAGCGCTTGCCTTCTGGGTTTAAAAGATACCTGGTGAAAGTAGCAAACCCTGGAGAGCCCAGAAGTGTGAACGCTAACCACTAAAAGCCAGGAACAAATAAATAATGTGCACCAGCTGTTTACACTGAATGACCTCCTAGCCTCACTCTGGCACCAAGAAGGTGAAGGTGATTGCCTTGAAGAGGGGGTAGTGATGTGGCCAGATGTGCCTATGGGCCACAGCGGCCGGATACTGCCTTATTTGCCACGGCGCCTAGGCGCCCATGTGCATAGATGTCTGCCACGAGGAAAATGCTGCTTACAGCCGCGCTTCCGGGTCAACAGTGTGAACGCTCCCTCACACCTCCTCCCGGTATGCTCCCGGATCAGTCCGCGCAGTGTGACCGGGAAAACCCAGAACAGTTTGTTCCGGCTCTTTTTTGCAATGACTCCCTCCCACTTCAAACTGCCAGTCTGAACTCGACCTAATTGAAGTTAAATAAACCATGGTCTTGCATCATATTCTGCTTCTGAGCTTCCTTGGAGGCATATTGCCTGGATTTACTTTGTTCTAAATCAGAAAGGCTGAATACCTGAAGCTACCTTAAACTGAATTTGCCTGCTGGCCCATCAGGATCAGCATTGTCTACTCAGATGGCCAGTGGCTCTGAGGGGTCTCAGGCTGAGTACCCCGACTTCTTCCCCCCACGGGTCCCTTTACCTGGAGATGCTAGTGGCTCTGAGGGGTCTCAGGCTGAGTTCTTTCACATCACCTAATGCCTGGTCCCTTTACCTGGAGATGCTGGGTATTGAACCTGGAACTTGCTGCATGCTAAGGAGATGCTCTGCCACTGAGCCACGGTCCCTCCCCATTTAGGTTATAAATGGTGTTGCCAACTCCAGGTTGGGAAATTTCTGGAGATTTTGGGGTTGAGACTGGGGGAGATGGGGGTTGAGACTGGGGAAGAAGGGGACGGTCCTCAGTATGTGTGAGGCAAAGCATCCCGATTTCTTCCCCCCAAGGGTTAGCATGAATATCGGTAGGCTTGCTCTGCCCTGCAGGTATCTGTAATTGGGCCTCCCTTCCTACACCATCCTTATCTTCTTCAAGGCTGGAAGAGAGAATGTGGTAACTGGCTAATCCTGGGAACCTGTGTTCTGTAACCAGATGGGAGAGGGAAAGCAGAAGCAGATGTTTGGGAGACCACCTGATGTCACATGGCCAAAGACTATAATTAAGCCACAGACAAGCAGGAAGCCATGCTAACTTTGTGATTCGACTAGGTCGTGGCTTGGACTATGCTAAGCCTCTTTGTGATGGACTGCTATGTAGACAACTCTTAAGCCTTGGACTCAGATATTCTAAAAGGTGTGCCATCTAATACCAGACATTAATGTACTAGATAAAGTAGTTTTTCTTATTTTCTTGCTACAGGATCATAGAGACTGTGTTGCCTAGCCCTAGTGATATCA
This sequence comes from Gekko japonicus, assembly GCF_001447785.1. Lineage (NCBI taxonomy): Eukaryota > Metazoa > Chordata > Lepidosauria > Squamata > Gekkonidae > Gekko > Gekko japonicus. Next base: position 1,093,351 of record NW_015176457.1, on the reverse strand, counting down.
TATTTTCTTAAAAGTACTTAATAAACCTTTATGTTTTACCAAGGTCTGGTTCCTTGTGTGCAGATAACCTTGAGGACCCACAGCTAGGGATCCCAAGTCCCCCCGGGGGGCGGGGAAAACCTCGCCGCGTCCTCCCGTCACTTCCAGGTGATGTGCGTGCAGCGTGCGCACGCACAAGACGCCAGCCGGGAGCCCACTGCTCCCGGCAAAGATACACTTGGCAACCCTACCCACAGCTCTGAGCGCTGCCTGCTTGCCCAAGGGGTAGGGGATCTATGTCACATGGGGATCAGTTATAATTCTGGGAGATTTCCAGGTAGGGTTGCCAACCTCCAGGTGGTCACTGGAGATCTCCTGGGATTACAACTGATCTCCAGGTGATAGAGACCAGTTCCCCCGGAGAAAATGGCCTCTTTAGAAGGTGGGCTCAGCACCCCATTCAATTCTTTTCAGTAGATTGCAGCTTTAGTCATATCTGGAGTAAATCTCTTTGGATTTTGGGGGATTTGCTTTTGTGTAAGGGCCTCAAGGAAATACATACACTTCAGATGTCAGCAGGGCTGTGAGCATTCCATGATCATATCATTCACATGCATAAAACTCAGTTAGATGTCAGCAGGGCTGTATCATATCATTCACATGCATAAAACTCAGTATTGCACTAAGGTGCTGCCCAGTGAGTCTTTACCTTGCAGAGAGAAATCTCAACTTGGCTGAGTGTCTCCAGCTGTTGCGCTCTTTCCCCTTTGCCCTTCCCACGTAGAGCATAAGAGCTAGCAGGTTGGCCTCTACTGCACTTACTGGAATGTGGTCCTCCCTGATGCCATCATATGTCTCTCTTTTCACTCCAGGGGCGGACTGCTGCTGGGTCGGGGAGGTGCCATAGTCAAATAAACACAGCCCACTTTATATGGCACATTTTATGCCTGGAAAGGAAGCACACGTGCCTGAGACTCCTAACCAGTTTGGTTTCTCCCCAGAGAGTAACAAATGGAAAGGACCAGAATGACAAAGCAACACGATTCTGTATGCTTTGTCCTCAAAACACCTAATTAAATAGCTCCTCTTGCAGAATGCTGCTTAGACCAGGGAATTAGAAGCTAGGCAGTAGATTTATTTTCTAGCAAATCGTGCTCATCTCTTTACTCTTTATCCCTCTTCAGTCTCTTCTACCCCAAATGAGGCTCATAGAGCCCGTGCCAGGAACCATTCCTTATTGCTTCAGGCAGCGACATACACTGTGAAACAAAATTTGAGGAATGGGTTAAAGAACAATTAAAATTTTGGCATATTTCTGTTCTTTGTACAAGAATTTCCCACAGAGCTTATCTACCACATCAGTATTCTGTGTAACTGAGCATAACTTTTCACACTGAAAGTATGTCTTTCTATAACTGATGCACATGAAATACAGACAGACTGTCTGTCTTTTATAACAAAAACACACCCCAGAACTGATCACACCGAGCTGAAATTAAACTCTGTACACCATATATGATCAGAGGCACACTGTTCTTTATTACAGCTTCACATGTTCACTTCAGGACTTTGCAGTGAACTAACAGAACAGCAGATTTACACACCAGCTAAGTAAATTAAAGTTTAGGGCCTTGGGGCCAAACTACACATTTCTATTGAGTCAGGTCCAGGAAACCCAGACCCAACTTGCATTTCCCCCTGCAATTTTGGGGAATACTATTTTTGATAATGTTATGAGCTCTTTAAACCTGACATCTTTCAATCTGTCTTAATCTGCGCCTGCACAAAACGCTCTTTCCAGGGCTCACCTGGTTTAAAATAAGTCCCAGACTATCCACTAGCCACCCTAATCCGATCAGCTGGCCAGTGAGGGGACATGCCAGAAACAGGAAGGAAGCCCAGGCTATGTGGCCGGTGACATGGCGATGTCACTTCCAGTGTGTACCGGAAGTGACGCGATCACATCAGCGCTGTCACAGCAATGTTCTGATATTTGGGGGGAAATATTTGCATTTGGCACAGAATGAACAGTGGGGGTGGGGTGAACTGCCCTTTTAAGCCTCGGATTGCCAGCCTTCAGGAGGGGCCCTGGTAGGGATGCCGGCCTACAGGTGGGACCTGGGGATCCCCCCGAATTACAGCTGATCTTCAGACTACGCAGTAGGGTTGCCAGGTCCCCCCAGCCACTGGTAGGGGATGGGGGGTAGCATTGTTAGATCCAGGTTGGGAAACCCCTGGAGATTTGGGGATGGAGTCTGGGGAGGACAGGAACCTGAGTGGGGTACAATGCCACACCCTCCAAACCTGCCATTTTCTCCAGGGGAACTGGTCTCTGTAGTCCAGAGATGAGTTGTAATTCCAGAGGATCCCGAGGTCCCACCTGGAGGCTGGCATCCCTACTACAGCGATCAGCTCCCCTGGAGAAAATGGATGTTATGGAAGGTGGGCTCTATGGCATTGTACCCCACTGAGGTCCCTGTCCTTCCCAGGCTTCACCCCCAAATATCCAGGAGTTCCCCCATCTGGAATTGGCTATCTTACCCCACCCCCACCCCAGAAGCTGGGGGGACCTGGCTACCCTAGGGCCTGGAGATCTCCTGGAATTATAACTGATCTCCAGATCACATACAGCAGTTCCCCTGAAGAATTTGGCTGCTTTGGGGGGTGAAATCTACGTTATTATTCCCCGTGAATGTCCCTCTCCTACTCAAAACCTGCCCTCCCCAGGCTCCATCCACAAATCTCCAGGAATTTCCCAGACCTGAGTTTGCAACCATATTTAGCCTGTAGATAGCATGTGATTTGAGGGAGGGAGGAGCCACTGAGCAAGGTCTTCTTTCTGTTCTTTACTGCCCTCAGCTGTTCATTGTATTCTTGTAATTCAGTGCGTGGACTGAACCATGGTCCATATTAGCTTGAGATTGTCAAGGCATGGAAGGGAAAGGGTGAGGGCCTTGTACACTGAGAAAGACAGAGGTGTTTGGTTAAGGGGAAAGGAGGAGACAGAAAGAAGCAATCATAACATGTGCAAGGCATGCCTTTCTTTGCACAAATGGAAAACTCCACCTGTATTATTCTAGGAGAAGCCTAACAGGTCTTTAAGGAGTCTGGGGAACCATAAGCAACACCACAAGATGAACTTTGTCCTACTGAATCTTGAGGGGTAAAGAGCATTAGAGACTCATCAAATGGGACCAAATGGGACCAAAGGTAAACCCTAAAAAAGCAGGGTTTGTGTTTATGTTTCCCATGTGCATTTGAAGTTGGAAATTTCAATTTAAATGAAAGATCCCTAGCCTGCTCTCTGTGCTCTAAATCTTCAGTTGCTGAGTTGTTTTTAGATGAAGGATACACACAGGGTTGCCAGCTCTGGCCTGGGAAATACCTGGAGATTTGGGGGCCACAGTCTGGGGAGGGTGGGCTTTGGCAAAGGAGAGGGACCTCAGTGAGGTATAATGCCATAGAGGCCACCCTTCAAAGCAGCCATTTTCTCCAGGGGAACTGATTTTGGTTTTCTGGAGATCAAGCAGAAGATCTCCAGGTGCCAACTGAGGGTTGGCAACCCCAACTGGACACATCAGTGTTCATATCCATCTCTGTCTGATCTCAGTGTGACTGCCAGCACTCAAATGTGGGACCCTTGTTTTGCTTGGGGGGGTGGTTTTTGAAATGATAGTAAAGGTTTCCCTAGCTTGAAAGGTAGTTGAATTAGACTCTAGGAGGCAGTCCTCATCTCCATTTCCAAGCCAAAGAGCCAGCGCTGTCCAAAGACTTCTCCATGGTCATGTAGCCGGCATGACTAAACGCCGAGGTGCACGGAATGCTATTGCCTTCCCACCAAAGTGGTACCTATTTATCTATTTGCAATTTCTTGCTTTCGAACTGCTAGGTTGGCAGGAGCTGGGGTCAGAGACGGGAGCTCACTCCGTCACACAGCACTCGGGTCTTGAACTGCTGGACTACAGACCTTCCAGTCTGCAGCTCAGCATCTTAACCCCTGAGCCACCGCAGCCCCTTTGAAATGATACAAACTGGGAATTCAAATTCTGACTACTTGTCTCCTCAAAGAATGTGGTTGCTTGCAGGTATACAAGCAGGTGCGTGCCTTGAATACTATGTCAGAAATGTGGGGATCAGATTAGCTATGCAGTTCTGTAGTAACGGAATTTTCAATTGATGACAGAATTAGTTTCCAAATTGGGGAGCAAAGGCGGCTAAGGAGGCAGGGCGGTTACACCAAGTGTAATTTAGAGGGAACAGACAACTCAGTCAAGTAGCGTTCATTCTTGCCCTGGGCCACAGACATAAAATTCAAGAGAAACACATCAAGATCCACAGTGTAATATGCTCAGAAATACCAGTTGGCTCTTCGGCTTTCCTTGATGATAAATATTGGCTACCTCACAAACTTACCCGCTGTATACCCTGCTGGTCTCAAAAACCAATACAGTACTGCATGTTACATGAAGCTGCCTTATACTGACTTAGACCACTGGTCCATTAATGTCAGTGTTTTCTACCCAGACCGGCAGCAGCTTCCCACAGTCTCAGGCAGAGGTCTTTCAGGCAGAGGTCCTTTTTAACTGGAGATGCCAGGGACTGAACCTGGGACCTTCTGCATGACAAGCAGATGCTCTACCACTAAGACATGGCCCTGCACAAGCTCATAACACTTCTCCTCTCCCATTTATCTTATACCATAGGAGAGACAAGCTAAATATTCTTAGGCTGATATACTGGAGCATGCATAGTCCAGTACAGAACACATTCAACTTGCACTCAAACTCCAACCTACCTATGGATTAAATCAGGGGCAGGGTCCCCTTGGCATATCTGCTGTGATTCTTGCTTGGCACCCAGAGCCAGATCTCTGCCCAAGCAACCCAGGCACTGGTTGAACTGCTGGGCACAGCACTGTGCAGAATGCAACAAGCATGGCTCACCTCATTCTCATGTCTCAAACCTATACAGCCACTAGCCACGTCCAAGGCAAATCTAAGGTACTAGCAGTGCCTGCGGGCCTCCAAACATGCCAGGACAAGCAAAAACCTCATCTCCTTCCTCCGTGCCACCAATTTTGTTTTCTGTCACAACAACATTTTTCTTTTTTCTCTTTTTGCCCTTGGGGATGCAGAAGGGACAAACTCAGTATGGTCTCAGTTTCCCATCTGTAAAATTACCTTCTTTAGTCTAGTATCAATACCCCCCTTCACATACACTTTTAACTGCACATGTATCCCATGTTATGGCACCTCCACCATAAACTGTAAACTCTTTGAGGCAGGAACTTTACTCTGTGAATCACCTTGGTACAATATCAATGGTACATAATAAGCGGGAAATATTAGGGAAGTTCTGGGGACAAAATAAATTGAGCGAACAAAAAAAAATGAACTCATTATCAGAACATATCCAGCAACAAAACATGGACAGAAGAGAAGACCACCTAACTGGAATCTGACCGATTTGAATATGTTCTCTCCCACGAAGAGGCTAGGTAAAGATTATGTAATAAAAATTGCAGAGAGGATTCTCTGACATTCAAAAGTCTTCCAAATGAAAGCATGCAGTGGTAATGTCGTTTTGTTTTACCTCCTAGGGCTCCCTGCAACAGTGTGAAGCAACTTTAATTAGGATGAATACTCTGAGAAGAAACGTATGATCAGCTTCAGCCATTTCCTCACCTTGTTTTGCACCAGGGAGCTCTAAAATGTTAAATCCTTCCTTTGTTCCCAATTATTACTGCAGTTAAGAGGTCAAAGAACAGCATGCCTGATAGTCCAAACAGGTCAGGGAACAGCATGGCTAATAGCCCAAGCAGCATAAAAGTCTATTTGGTTGAGGTTTGACCCCATTAATTGGGAAGAACAAATGAGTAAAAATATGAAGTCAACCATCATCGAATGCCCAGTTTGCTCTCCGATCACAAAACCCATGTGGGTTCTGAACAGTCTGCAATGTAAAAACAAACAGGAAAACATATGCTAGTGGTTAAGAGAGGGGTCCAGAATATGCTTTGAATATGACGCTGTACATCAGTGCTGGTAAACCCTTCTCCTGCTTGACACTAGATGACACTATGTAAGCCGTCATCATCATCATCAGAGCAACCTACAGCAGAAAGGAGCTACAACACAGGAGGACTCAAATGCTCCAACAGCAAGGAAGCGATTAGGGAAAGTTGATATCTGTCCAGCAATATCCATTTATATTAATTGGTAATCAATGGTACTACAGTGTTATAACTTTCCGACACATCTTGGGGGGGGGGGGGGCTCCCGACCACTTTTGGGGGGGGGGGGGATCTTACTCCCTTTGCCCATAGCACTAAAACTTGTGATCACCCAGTGATGCTCAGCATTTCTTTATATCCCACTTTAACAATGTTATTTGTATATTTTATAAAACCCAAGGTCCCTGGGTTGCTGAGAACCTCTGAACTAGACAGACCGTGGTCTGAATCCTAAGAATCTCAGTATTAAAGACAACAACACTTCTGGTTCTCTGCTAAAATTGTGTTTCTGTTTTCAGAAATATGTATCACTCTGTGCCAGACAGCTAACAGAGTTATAATGTCAGGCAAAATTAAAAGCTATTTATACAAGGATGCCAGTAAGAGATTCAGTATTTAATGTTGCTTTATTCTTGCCTAGCACACCACTTATGCTAACTAAAAGTTTAGTTAGTGTGCCCGCCATACAGTATTGATTAGGAAATCGTATTTGCTTACTTAATGGCCTGCATCCATCAGTACCCACAATTCTGAAAAATAATGTTGTTCTGAAGTTCTTCTATGATGTATAAAAACTATCAATATGTCAAGCCACGCTCAATGAAGCAAGCAGGAGCCTTGCACCAAATTTTATGAACTGCACGATTGCCTTAGGATGACAGGTATGCTAGGACGGAGAATGCAAGTGAACTCTCCTAGCAGAATTCTTCTTAGCTATGATGTTGGCATTTTTGTTACTTTTTTCGAATTGTCTCATGAGCAATAAGGCCCAGTCCCTGACACACTCCAAAATAGTAATTAGTTTAGTAAATAGGGTTGCCAGCTCCAGATGATGATGATTTTGCCCTATCCTGGCTGGGCAATATACAACAGAAGGCATACAGCTACAAACAAATGTAAAAACCATTCTAATCACAAACAGAATTTTAATAAAAAGTTTTAAAAAATCAGATTTAAAAAGTCCAAGATGGCGTCCCTAGAATTTATATCCCAGTTCTGGACTATCTGGCCACTTCTGCACAGGGGGGAGGAAGCACAGGCTCAGAATTGGGGAGGGGAGGGGAGGGGAGGGGAGGAGAGGGGAGGGGAGGGGAGGGGAGGAGAGGGGAGGAGAGGGGAGGAGAGGGGAGGAGAGGAGAAGAGGGTGCCAGCCACAATGGAGAACTGTTGCTTTCCTCAACCAAAAGCCTGTTGGAACATCTCTGCTTTACAGGCTCTGTGGAACTGCATAAGATCCCGCAGGGGCCTGATAGTATTAGGCAGGGAGTTCCACCAGGTTGGGGCCAGAACCAAAAAGGCCCTGGCCCTGATCGAGGACCGCCAGACATCTTTGGGGCCAGGGACTATCAGCAAGTTATTTGCAGAGTGCAAAGCTCTCCTGGGGATATACTGGAGGAGACAGTCCCACAAATACGTTGGTTCCAGACCACTCAAGGCATTAAAGGTCAATACCAAAACCTTGAACCTGATTCAGTATTCCTCTGGAAGCCAGAGTAGTTGGCGCAGCACAGGTTGAATATGTGCCATCCATGATGTTCCCGTCAAGACTCACATTGCCACATTCTGGATCAGCTGGAGTCTCAAGGGAGGGCCCTTGTAGAGTGACTTACAGTAATCAAGTCTGGAGGTGACAGTTGCATAGATTACCGTGGCTAGGTCAGGCTGCAACAGGAAAGGAGCCAGTTGCTAAGCCTGGCGAAGATGGAAGAACGCCAGCCTGGTAATGTGCGAGACTTGGGCCTCCATGTTTAAGGAGGCATCCAAAATCACACCCGAGCTCTTGACAAATGATGCCAGTATTAGTGGCACTCTGTGAAAAGCTGGAAACCTGGATTCCAATCCTGAACCTCCCCCCGCCAGCCACAGAATCTCCGTCTTCATTGGATTGTCTCAACCTGTTCTTTTTTAACCATCCCACCACAGCCTCCAGACCCTCGGCCAGATTTTGTGGGGTGGTAGTCAGGTGGCTGTCCAATAATAGGCCCAGCTGGGTGTCATCAACATACTGGTGACACCCAAGCCTGAAACACTGTGCCGGCGGGGCGAGGGGGTTCAGAGAGAGGAATGCCCCCCGTGGAACCCCACATAACAAGGTTTGCCTAGAGGACACATCCCCTCCCAGTGTCGCCCTCTGTCCCCAACCATGGAGAAATGAGGATAACCACTGTCGGACCACCCCACGCACTCCTACATGAGCGAGGCGGTAAGACAGGAGATCATAACCAACTGTGAAGTTAAAGATTTGGATATACCTGAAGATTTTGGGGTTGCAGACTGAGAAGGGCAGGATTTGGGGAGGGGAGGGACTTCAATGGCTGTTCTCTGTTGCCCGGAGATCAGCTGCAATCCCAGGAGATCTCCAGCCACCAGCGGGAGGTTGGCAACCCTACACCTGAAGTTACCGCTGATCAGTACAGGTTGAAATGAGACGCCTCCAGGCCAGAAGCGTTGAACTCATTTGTTACAAGGGCCGGATCTGACATAAATCTCACTTTGTCAGGCTGCGCCATGTGTGCCACAAAACGTAAGGCCAGGTGCCGGAGGTAAAAAACTTTATAGAGGACAGCAGCTGATAAGCTCTGAGTTGGTGTGTCCTTAATTCCCTTTTGAAGCCGTCCATGCTTGTAGCACCCACCACTTCCTGCGGCAGCAACTGGCACGCAGGTCATGAAAGCGAACCCAGGCCCGTAAACTATATGGCAGCATAGCTGACACCCCCAAGCCACCATGGAAGGAGACCAGGAAGATGTTGAACAACCCCCCGCTCCCACCTGTGGAAGCAGGGGGCGCGGTGGCCCAAGGGCAAGGCCATGTGCGGATGGGACCCAGGCCAAGCAAAGCCTGACAATCTGGAGATGCCCCTGTGGCAGTGGTCGCCTCCAGACAAAGCTGGGGGCTCAAGACAGAGATTGCTGGCAAGCTGTGCCATCCCCATGTGGCAGCAGCCACCTCAGGCTGAAGGCCACCAGACTGCCTGATGGGGAAGCAAGCATCACGTGCACCAGGCCACGTGTGTGGCAGAAGCCCCAGACCACTCGGTGGCCAGTATAGCCAGAGACTGCCAGCACTGCCCCCCTGTGAGGTGGCAGCTGCCTACGACTGAAGGCCGCAGGGTGTTCCATGGGCGGGGGGGGAGGCCTGGCCACCAAGTTGAGTGCTTGGTGGCAGGACTAGGCTCCCGATGTGTGGAAGAAACTGCCAAAGAAAACCACCACAGGTGCCAAAGCACAGCCAACCCATGGGGGAGTGTAAATATGGTGGTGGCACTGGCCGCCAGCAGGCCTCAGCCGAGGATCGTCTGTGCCCCTCAACATGCAAACGCTGATCCCTGCGGCCATCCAGGCCAGTATTCCCAGAGCTGCAGACCAAGCAGAGAGGCATGTGACCTTGCCTTGGAACTCTGAGCTGGAATGAATGCAGCTCCCAACTTACCAGTGAGATTGCCACTGAAGCAAATGGGTTCTGCTTGACTGCTGCAGACAAGGTTGTTCTGCTGTGCTGAAGCCAGGGAGTGGGTCGGCCCACTCCCCCCCCCCCCAAGACAGCCTCCTGTTCCCTCCCTCACACCAGCTGCTCATGGGCCAGATAAGAGTCCTGGATGGGCCAGTTCCAGCCTCTGGGCCTTAGGTCTGACACCCCTGCTCTAGGCCTTAGTTCTTGTGTAAGTAAATCACCCTAGGTTCACGAGATTTTTTTTACTTCTACAAGAACCAATTCTGCTTGAAACAAACTTAGGTTCAGTGGAGCTGGGGGCAGGGCAGGTCGAAGAAGCTGAGCTAGATGGGCAGAATTGGATATGGTACTTGGAGCAATGCCATTCACTCACACCATCTACCCCCAGTAGTGCAAGAAGCTGCACATGGTACCGGTGGGCTGACTTCAACCCTATGTGGTCAGGGGTCGTTTTGTAGAAAAAGAGCTAGGTGAACTCATTAGCATAACTCATTAGCATATGCCACACCCCCTGACATCATCGGAAGTGTGTCATAAGGCCACACCCCCTGACATCACCGGAAGTGTGTCATAAGGCCACACACCCCGCCCCCAACGGTCCCGGCCGCCACCGCCAGCCTTGCAGCTCCACTGCCGAGCCCCATGAGGGGCCCGGCGGTGGACCTGCAAGGCTGGTGGGAGTGCAAGGAAGCCACGCGAAGGCCCTCCCTGGCCCCAGGCAGGCAGGGGTGGGGAGAGGCAGGGAGGAAGCAACTTACCCTCCCTCTTCTCCTGCCCCCTCCTGGCTGAATGAGGGCCGGAAGCGGGGCGGCCGGAAGCAGGGGCGGGGCTTCGTCATGTGCCCCGCCCCCCGTACCTCACCCGGGGGAACTGCGATCCCCCGCGATCCCCCCCGAAATGACCTCTGTATGTGGTATACATTACTAGCTTCTGAATCAGGATGTGTTAGTTAAAGGTCCCAGCCTAACCTACAACACATCACTGTGAGGCTGGGGGAACGGAGGGGAAATCATGTACATTGCCTTGGGGTCTTTGGAGAAAGTATTAATTTAATGCAATTAAATGCAATCAACTAGTTTGTGCCATGTGACCACTATGCACTCTCTCTTAAGGACATTAAGTGTACTGCTTGGTTGACCATGTCCATTATTTGCAAAAGAATCCCAGCAGTCATCAGGAACTAGATGGTCAACCAAAAACTGGCCAGTGATCTACTATTAGACTGCGGTGTACTTTCTGCCCACAACTGGCACATTTGGAGAGAATGAAGAATTTCATACAATGTGTTTTGATATATTTAACTTTTTTGCCATCTGTTACCTCATTATTCCTGCTCTTTCACCAAATTCCTAGAAGCCCAAAGAAATAACTATGATCCATGACAATGTAAACATTAATATTCAGTTCTCTTTGCAGCCACCTGTTGGAAATTAATTTTGTACTTTCTCGCTTCATAAACATGCAGTGTAAGTGTTTACCCATTGTACATAAAGAAATATACAGCTGTTCATATTAATAGTTGCATTATGGAAGCAATTTGCTTTAGTGCTCACCCACAGAACATTGTTGACTCTTCAGTTTTGAGTATTTCCAAGTGAAATGGCACTAATATCTGTCCATCCATCCACTGTATTTCTAGCCCGCGCTTCCCTGTACAGCAGGGCTCATGGTGGATTACAACATTAAATGTACACAATGTTAAAGCAATTTAAAATGCAATCTGGAATATTTTAAACCTATACGACGTCATGTATAGGTTTGTTTTGTAAAAAAATCTGGCCAAATGAAGCTAAGATGCTGAACTGCAGGCTGTGGAAGTCCGGTAGTTCAGCAGTTCGAGACCCAAGTGTGCCGCATGACGGAGTGAGCTCCCGTTTCTAGTTCCAGCTCCTGTCAACCTAGCAATTCGAAAGCAAGAAATTGCAAGTAGATAAATACCGTGTTTCCCCGAAAATAAGACACTGTCTTGTATTTATTTTTTCTCAAGAAGACACACTGGGCTTATACCACAAATGCATAGAAATCCTGCTAGGGCTTATTTTTGGGGTAGGTCTTATTTTTGGGGAAACAGGGTAGGTACCACTTCCGTGGGAAGGTAACAGCATTCTGTGCGCCTTGGTGTTTAGTCATGCCGGCCACATGACCACGGCAATGCCTTCGGACAGCGCTGGCTCTTCGGCTTTGAAACGGAGATGAGCACCGCAACCCTAGAGTTGGATTCGACTGGCTTTCGAGCAAGGGAACCTTTACCTTTTTTATAGTTTGCTACTATAAAAAGGCCATACTGCACAAGTTTAACACATGATTCACTTATCCTATGCCAGACCATTGGTTCATCATCTAGTCCATTATCTCTGACTAACAGATGCTCTCCAAGGTGTAGACTCTCTCTTTAACCTGGTGATGCCAAGGACTGACCTCCTGCATGCAAACTTGGAACTTTCTTCCCCATTACAAACTGTCAATCCCTGACCTCTCCCCACACTTATTCCCCTCCCACCTCATGTAGACTATGAACTTTGTAAGTAGGGGCCTTGCCAGACCACAAGGCAACAAAGAGTACTAATTTAAATAAACGTTTAGTAATACTGCCATGGGGCCGCAGTGGCTCAGAGGTTAAGATGCTGAGCTGTGAACCAGAAGGTCTGTAGATCGGCAGTTCGAGACCCTAGCGTTGCATGATGGAGTGAGCTCCCGTCTCTGGCTCCAGCTCCTGCCAACCGAGCAGTTAAAAAGCAAGAAACTGCATGTAGATAAATAGGTACCACTTTGGTGGGAAGGTAACAGCATTCCGTGTGCCTCAGCGTTTAGTCATGCCGGCCACATGACCATGGAAACGTCTTCAGACAGCGCTGGCTCTTTGGCTTGGAAATGGAGATGAGCACCACCCCCTAGAGTGAGATTCGATTGGCTTTCGAGCAAGGGAAACCTTTACCTTTACTAATACTGCCATGTGGATACATACATAATCATTCCCCACCTGCTGTGTCAGCACCAACTTGGCTGTGACTTCACATCAGCTTCAGGATTTCTGAGCAGGGGGAATGCATCAATTTTGCATGAGCGTTCAGCTTTGGTGCCGTACACTGCACTGAAGTGCCGGTGCTGCTTTCACCTCACTCTGAAAACTTCCCTAAGCCACATACATTGCCTACAATTAAAATGCAATTAGGAGAGAGAGAGAGAGAAACAAAAGAGTGGACAAATTAATAGACACCTGGATGGAATTATGGGGAATCAGGTAACATGGCAGAGGGAAGCAGGACTTGTAGTTCCCTATCCATGGAGGACAGTTCTGATTAATATCAAATTAATGTTTTAGACCTGGTAATAAAAATGTGGCCCAATTGATCAAAACATTTTCCAGCAAATTGGCCCCAACAGACCAATTTACAAGAAAGACACTCATTCAAGACAAAAGTATTTCAGCCTCATTACTAAAAATATTCTTGCTTAATTTCAGAAATCATCCTTTGTTCCAGGAGAAAAAGTCCTATAATTTGATTTTTTTAAATTTAGCTATGCCTGACAGCACAGGGGGGTCATTAATGCCTTCTCCCCAACATTATATAGAATTGACTACTATGTAAATAATATAATCGTAACTTATTATAGAGCAATATATTTCAGGCAATACATTTCACATGGGAAACAAGGTCATTCATTAAAAGCAACAACAGCAAAGTGATTCCATTGCCTCTTCCCACTTCTGCAGTGGAATAACTACACTTGAGATTCCTGACAGCACAGGGGGGTCATTAATGCCTTCTCCCCAACATTATATAGAATTGACTACTATGTAAATAATATAATCGTAATTTATTATACAGCAATATATTTCAGGCAATGCATTTCACATGGGGAACAAGGTCATTCATTAGAAGCAACAACAGCAAAGTGATTTCATTGCTTCTTCCCACATCTGCAGTGGAATAACTACACTTGAGATTTGTGCTAGCACAGACTGAAGTTCGATTTTCCCACTTCATTGGGTGGGGAAAATAAGCAAAAATAGGGTCGCCAGGTCCCCTCGCCAAGTGGAGGAGTGGGGAATCAAACCCGGTTCTCCCAAATTAGAGTCCGCACACTTAACCACTTAACCACTACACCAAACTGGAAGTGATGCCATCACATGGGATGCACTGGTTTGAAGGCAAAACTCTATGGTTTAGGCCAAATTTACCATAGAGTTTTGCCCTCAAACCAGGGCGCTGCACATGATGCTCCAACACGATGACATCACTTCTGGGTGATGTCATTATGTCGGGGTGTTGCACCCGAACATGGCTGTTTGGGGACAGGCAGAAGCCCTGAAAAGTGGGAACCCCCATTAGGACCTGGGGATAGGCAAACCCTAAACAAAAAGGGGGGGAAATTCTGACAAAACATTAAAGAATTCCATTACATAAGACAAATGTAAGGTAGAATATTCCGTTTGAAAAATAAAAGGCCTAAATTGAAAAACAAACAAACCCAAAACTCTTAGTCGAGTTACTACAATCCAAATAAAAATATCATTTTCTTTATGCTAAAATCTTAGAAACACCTTCCTTGGAGAAAGCCCCATGGAATAAAGTGGGACTTACTCCTGAGTAAACCTGCTTACGCTTGCTGACTTCTCTCAGGACCGACCAGACTTGTGTCTGCAATTATGACAAACTACTGTTCTTCCGTGAAAAATCTGTGCAGTAGCATAACAATCCTAAATGCATATATGCAAACTGTGCCCCAAACATTTCAGTGGAACAACTTTAGCGGTTTCAGTGAATTTGCAAACTACAGTATTTATTCAGTTGCAAGACTAGGTTTTTCACCACAGGTATATCATCAAAAAGAGGGGGTTATCTTATAACATTCTTAAGGGGGTCATTTGGCTTTCTAGTAAATACAATAGAATTAGTACTACAAATGCCCATCTCTCATAAAGCTATAACTACTGGGGAAAGGGGGGAAATTATTTAGTTTATACTATCTCTATTCTGTACTTCTATGACACGGAGAAATAATCTGTTGGTTTGCTAGAGTTCTTCCAGATTATTTCCCCATTTTCCAAATCAGGAAAGAAGTAAAATGGACTCAGGTGGATTCAGGTGGAAAGCTGTGTTGGTCTGAAGCAGCAAAACAAAGCAGAACTCAGCAGGAGGCAAAAGTGCAAAGAACGTTGGATAGAAGTTAAGATTATTTCCCAAGATTCACCATCTTCATTATTTTATTTTTATCTGTATATTGACATTTGGTCTGAAGAATCAGTTTTTAATTGACATTTTCTCTAAAATACTCCCTAAAGCTTTTCATACACATTAATCATAAATTGGTTACTTGCACAGTATTAATGCGGTCACTTTGCTCAGAGTCTTATTAAAATGGCTTCACTGTTTTGTCATCTGATGCCATGTTATGTCTATTTCCAGTAATAAAAACCAACTTTAAAATGGTGGGCATTGATTTGATTATCATTATGCAAATATTTAGAAGAACCTATATACTGGCTACTGAAATCCAAGGATACTTTAATGAAACATCATCCACGGACTCACACATCTTTTTAACCTCTCTTCACTTGTTATAATCATTGTCCTAAAAGAAAACACCTTCCTGAATTTAACAAAGCTTTCTGCTAGAGAGTTTGCAACCAGTGGACATAACTGGAAGTTAATTAAACACGTGCACACGTGCACACATTCACACAGAGTGAAAACTTACATTTTAAAGCTACAGAACCATAAAAACAATAACTACTGAACCACAGGTCTTGGCTCAAAGTGGGGGAAAATATTTTGCTGGGCATCCCATCTTTTTTAGCTCTTGCCACAACAGTTTTACTGCATTTCCCCCCCTGCACTTCTTAGAGTGTACAAGGCCTAAATATTAGACAAATGGAATGCCAGGAATGTCTGATAGCCACAGCCTGCGCAGGGATCATTCCACAGCTATAAACCAAATGATGTGACCTTTGAGCTTTCCAGAGGAAACTCTGAAGCAACAGTATTATAAAGAAGGCATTATGCTGGGAGCTATTGGAACTTACTTAATACACATTCACACTACATGTTAATAGCAAAAATGGAAACTCTGGAAATAATACAAATCCAAATTTTTCATTTTAGTATACAGAATGACTGAGCCTTTATGTTGCACAGAGCTGTGCTGGTTTCAGTCCCCCTGTTTTTACTGAGACATTTAACTGCAGGTCTCAGGTAAACCTGATTAACTGAAGAATAAATTAATTTTGTTATCAGTCTTAGAATTAGTAAACAACATCAAAAAAAATTTCATAGATCTCACATCATTTTCTTGATTATTTAAACAATGGAAACACCGAGATTCTTAATTTTAAAAGTTTTTAACCAGTCAAAGTAAATGTTAAACTGCCATTTCTAGAGACCATACCAAGACCTGAGATCTTCTGAAGTGACCAAATTTACCTTCAATACTTCCCTTATTAAGAGGCAGCTATGAAAAAGTCATACTATACCTAAACTGGAAGATTCATTTGCACGTATCACAACACTTGAACCATGGCTCACTTCACATTATAGCCAAAGACCTATAAAGAAACTGTATTAATGAGGCATATGATGGACTTTGCAGAAGCAAAATGTACTGGGAAAGGACCACAGTGATTTATTTCAACACAAGTCAAATGCTTCTAAAAGTCAGCAGCACATTTTCTACAACAAAAAAACTACTTCCTATACACCAGAAAACCCTCCCTTACCTAGGTCCTTGAATATGGATCATTAATTAATCTAGTTATGTATGCATTATCTTTCCTCAGTCTGGGATGAAAAGGCATGTTCTTTGTGGTGGGGTGGGAGCAGGGGGAAGAAAGAGGGGGACAGTATGGTTCCCAACTCTGGGATGGGAATATGGCAATTTTGCCTTCCCTCACTAGGGTTCCCAAGTCCAAGTGGCGCTGGAGCGGGAGACTCCAGAGCCGCTCCGGGAGTGCGCACATGCGCGCCGCAACCACGTCACCCGGAAGTGATGCAACTATGCCGGGCATGCTGGGGGCAGGGCCATGACCATAGAGTTTTCCCTCGGATGACCGTGGCCCCGCCCCCAGCGTGCCCGGCATGGTCGCATCACTTCCGGGTGACGTGCACGTTGCGTGCTTTGGGGGTGGGGTTCCCCCGGGGCCTGATCTGCTGGCAGCGGGGAACGGGCCTCTGGGGCGGGGGTTTCCCCGCCCCCCGGGGGGACTTGGCAAGCCTATCCCTCACAGATGTTTCTCTTAATCTTCTTTTTGGCTGAGCAGCCTCTTTTTCCTTTTCTTCTTTGATTTTCTCTGGCTGTCCCACCCAGTCATTTGAAGTATATTGGTAAAAGCTGACTCAGCCTAGGGAACTGAGGTGAGAGACTAAAATCCTTCTTATGTCCTGGTTTCATTAATGGCACACTAGAGCCTGATGGTAGTTGAGAAATACACAGTTTTATTTAACTTAGCAAATGGTCAGGTAGGAATCAGGCATAGGATTTATGAGGTAACAGGCAAGAGGAATGAGGTAACTCTGTATAAAAATAAATGCCAGATAATTTGTCACAAACAAGTAACTGTTTTTGTTATTCAGACAGGTCTGAGGAAATAGATTTCTTGGCAGTCTCTGCTTACATAAAAAAGCAGAAGCTTCTTGGTATCACAGGCACTAAAGTCTGTGAAGGCAGGAACATTTTAAAAAGTTCCAATTTCCCTTCTTAATCACTTAATACTGATCACCCTCCTTCTCTAGGAATTATTTCTCTCAGGCTTGAATGGGGATCCTTCTTGATCCTCACACTTCCTTAGCCTTCCTTCCCAGTCAACTGTCTGTTCTGTGCTCCTGAGACTCTCAACTGAAGAATTCCATTTGAATCCCCTGTCATTCAAGGTTCTCAGACCAGATTACAGCATTAACGATTTACTGTCTGTTACAGGGAAATTCCCAGAGATTTGGAGAGTGAGCCGAGTGAGGTTTGGGAGGGACCTCAGCAGGGTATAACAGCATACAGTCTACCTTCCAAGCCATTTTCTCCAGGGGAATTGATTTCTGTAGCCTGGAGATCAGTTGTAATTCTGGGAGATCTCCAGGCCACACCTGGAGGTTGGAAACTTAGAGGGGAGATTTTACTGTATACCACACAACAGTGTTTTAATATTTTATGACCTTCTAAAAGCACAGATCTATGACATTTTCCCTAATTTCCCTTATGGTTTTTGTACATTATTCGAGAAATATCTGCAAAGAAACAATAGGGGCCAATCTCTCCGTAGCTGTTTCTTAGAACACTTAAAATGGACACATGCACAGCAAGTGAATTCAATTCCTTGTTTCCTTGGAGCCCCCAGATCTTGATTCTGCCCTTTGCCTCCTTGCATATATACCTTTCCCAGGGCAGAGTTTTAAAAGAAATTGTTTATGTGCAAGTGAAATGTACAGAAAAACTGGGGTTGAATAGTGAAGGGGGGATGGAATTTATGTCTTCTCTGGCTGTAGCTTGCTGGCAATAGAGATAGGGAGAGTCTGTACTTAACTTTTAATCTGTGTAGGAGATAGGGTATCATTCTATTTCTCAATTATAAATGTATAGGGAGGTGCGCTGCTCCATCCCACCTCTCAACCAATGTGGGGGGGAGGGGCAGGGCTTGAGGGCACCCTGGCAGATGGGGAGGCATATGCCCATCACAGCACTGGCTTGTGGAGGCAAACCAGCATTAGGGATGAATGGGCAAGCAAGGGCTCTTAAAGGCCCAGCAGGCCTGTTCTCACCTAGCTGTGTTACATAGTTGTAAGTGAAATGTGCTCTGAATATGTGCACTGTACATTAAAATCAGTGTTTGGGGAGGAAAGAGCAGTTGTTCTTTGGTGAGCAAAGCACTTTGCATATGCCCAGAGGCCATCTATTATTACTTGTTATCTCTCCTTAAGAATTCTCTGCCATCAATTTACTAACTAATCTTGACCTAGTCATTTATTGCTATGCCTTACAGTGCAATCCTAAGTAGAGTTATTACTACAAGCTATACGCATTGAATGCAATGGGCTTAGACTGGAGTAACTCTGCACTGGATTGTATTATTAGTCTTCATCTGCACTAATAACAACAATGACCTCTGAATAAAATGCATAACAGAGCATATATGACAGATGTGCATTTTATATACGTGGCTTGTCTCATAGTCTGCGGATTGTCTCGGCTGCTTTTGCTGCTTGAAGTCACCTACTTGCATGCCAAGACTGCTTTTGGCAACTCTGAATCTTACTTTCGTTGGCTCTGCCATGTTGCCAGGCAGTCAGCCCCTGCCTCCTCCCACTCAAGCACAGACATGTCTGAATCTATGAAACATTAGACGTTATGCACAATCTAGACGGAATCGATTT
>NW_015176457.1:1071984-1073810 GCF_001447785.1 Gekko japonicus | reverse complement strand
TACGGATTTTCGGCCTGAAGGGCCGGATCGGGGACAGGTGCGCAACGCTTCCCAGATGCTGTGGTGGGATTGCGCCCGTTTGCTGCGGCCCCGATCCGGCCCTCTTCCGGCCCAAAACCTTACGTGTGACCGGGGTCGAAGTTGAGTTAATTTGTGTTAACCTGTACTATTTTGTTTATTTGCTTTATATCAATCTTCCACCCCCAACTGGGGACCCAAAGTGGCTGACATCATTCTCCTCTCTCCATTTTATCCTCATAACAACCCTGTCAGGTAGGTTAGGTCGAGAGTATGTGACAGGTCCAAGGTCACCCAGCAAGCTTCGATGGCATGGGTGGGGATTCGAACCTGGGTTTCCCAGATCGTAGTCTGACATTTTAACCACTAGACCACACTGGCTCTCTTTAGGTATGTGCCACTGGACTCTCACTTTTATCTATGGCTCTCTTTATTGACACAGGCCAGTAATTTTTAGCATGGGATCTGGCGTGGAAAATGTAAAAGAAAAGAAAAATCTTAAGAATTGCTACTGACGGACCAATAAATCATTAAAAAATTGGGAAGAAGTGTGCCCCATCACTGAAAACTTAGGTGTTTAAGAGGTAACAGTTGATATAAAAACAGATATATCACTGGACTTGATTTTGTATTCCTCTCACCCTACCTGGTAAATGTCAACGTTTTCTTGAAAGTCACAAAGAATCACAAAAAAATGGTCAGAGGCTAAAAGCGCTTTCGTATTTTTGAGATTTACTGCTATGTCTCAGAACTATGCAGAAGGTTTCCCCAAATGGGAAGAATAATGAGTAAATCTCAGCATCTACCATGTTTCTGAGGGCGAAATACAACTAATTTCCAGATTTATAATTCAACACAAAGGTTGAATGTGTACACAATGTGTACTCTTCCACCTAGATTTTCCCTAGACATCCTATGCAGATGCAGTCTAAGGAAGCAGATTTTCCATTATGGAACATCCTGAATTAAACAACTGAAAAATATAAGTTTTTTAAATTCCCAGAACCTGAAGGAAAATAACTCAAGTGGTCCATGGTATGATTGTATTACTGATGCATCCCTATTCAGTCCTGTGCCTTTTATTTGCAGTCAATTTATTTGAAATACTAAGTTAACCCCAATTCACAATGAGGCTTAAAGTCTGAGAAGCATAAAACATTTATGTAACAGGAAACATCTAAATGCTGTGTGGCTACTTCCTTCCTTCACACCCTCAGAAAATCTCTGTTGAGCATTTCAACAATTATAACAAAGCCAGCATTGTGGGAACTTCAGACTAACAAAAGTGTGGCCTGTTTACTGTTATTTGCTTGCACCAATAACTGTAAACTAAATCCAATCTCACTTCCTCAGCTCACTATATTAAAGTTGCTACTCTTTTTTTCTTTCTTTTTCTTTTTCTGCTTTTATCAGGATAGGACATGAAGAGAGACAGACCAACACAGCACTGCAGGAAGAGGGGCTGCTATCACAGGTCTGCTGCATAGGCTCTTCTGCAAGAAAAGCAAAAGCAGCGGGGAGGAGCTGTCGCTCAGTGAAAGAGCATCTGCTTTGCCTGCAGAAGGTCCGATTAAGGAGATGAGGCAGGCATCAACTTCAGAGTACCCTATTTCTCTGTATCTCGCCTATGATGCTAGCTTGTTTGCATGTTATTAGTTCTGCCTCCTTTCTGTGTCCTCAAAGAATTTTTAAGGATGGGACACATGCCTACAGTTTGTCTGATATCTGAAAACAAAGCATCCAACAGCAAAATACCCTCCTTCGAAAACACACCATAATACGTAGTATTAATTGCAGGGGGGGGGGAG
>NW_015176457.1:1045448-1071866 GCF_001447785.1 Gekko japonicus | reverse complement strand
GCCTGAGCGGTGGGTGTTGCCTTCTGACACACTTCCGGTGATGTCAGGGGGTGTGGCATATGCAAATTTGGTATGCTAATGAGCTATGCTAATGAGCTCCTGCGCCTCTTTTTCTATGAAGTGACCCCTGGGGGTCCCCATAAGTTGGCTGTGACCTGATGGCACCAAAAAAAAGCTGCAGGGATGCTGCTAGGTCAAGGAGCCTTTTCGTCACCATTCCCCATTCCATCTGCCTTCTATGGAAAGATCTCTGTGTCTGAGACACATCACATTATTGAGCGTTCTGGTAATGGGAAGCATTCTCTACTTGCAGGGCAACGTCTTGTAAGAGTTCAGCAGCAGTAGACACACGAGAAATTTCATTTTCTTAATTTAAAACATTTATTAGCTGCAGTCCTACCTTGCAGCACTCAAGGCGGCTTACAATATGCATAAGGCAACAGTTATAAAACACATAAAAGACAACAGTTTAAAAGCAACTGGCAGATCCGGTTGGTAAGCACCATCAGGAAACAAGAGAAGCTGGAACCTGTGACAAGGGACAAGAGTGCAGTCGTCGAGACTAAAAAGATGCTCTGCTCATCTCTTTAAAAATGCAGAAAGCATACAGGATTTGTTGTACCAAATTTAAGTCTTATCAGTTTAGTGTGTCAACAAAGCCCCCAAAGGTATACCATTATTATTTAAAGGTTTTGTTGCACCAGTGGTCCTAAGAGGGGGGAAAGATGTGAGATGCTGTGGCTTTAACAGTAACACACTATAAAGTATCTTAGCAGCACACCGGGCCAGAGCAGTGTACCCTCCAGGCTCCCGGTCCAAGTTTCAGTCGCTGTTCTGCTTTATGGTGAAGCAGCTCTGTTTCACCAAGTCTGTTGTGCCTCCATTCCTGCCAGACACCAAGGTCTTTTGCACTTTTCTCCCTTTCCGCCAAATTTTGTTTGAAGATGTCTCAAGAAAATATTTCTTTGCGTATCCTGCTGGCAAGGAATGCTCTCTTTTACACGGGAAAGGTGCTTCAACTTGACAAGGGGACTGCAATCCTCACAGAGTTCATTTAACTTTTCCCAAGCAGTGAACAGCGATCTGGCCGTAGCTGCATCTCATACTGGAGAAGCAGAACGGAAAGGAAGTTTTCTACCTCCCCCTCCACAAACTACCGTTTCAGAGGCTATAGCTGTGTTGGTCTGCAGTTGAACAGCTCGAGTCAGGTCTGGAAGCCCCTTAGAGACCAACAAGATTTTGGGGTAAGAGCTTTCTGAGGAAGGGAGCTTTGACCCTCAAAAGCTTACACTCCAAAAATGTTGCAGGTCTTTAAGGTGCTCCCGGACTCAAATCTAGCTGCTCCACAAACAGTAAAGCACTCCTTGGCCAGGGTTGGCATCCTGACAGGCAAATTAATTGAGCCCAATAAAAGTTCAGAATGCTGGCATTTTTCTCAGAAGTGCTCTGCAGGAGGGTGACCTTGGCAAAGTTTGCCTGCCAATGCAGATTAAGCACAGGAATGTTAAGGGTAGGGACCTTTTCTTGCTGCCAGCAACTAGTAATTCTTCTCCCAGACACCACCAAAACAACGTTCCCAAATTCTGAACGTTTTTAGAAGCATTTCCCTTACCCATGCCATGCAAGGCTGTTTAGGGTAATCAAGAGCCAGCAGAATCCTTTTAATCTCACTCCATAGCAGAGCACTTACTTGCATAGTTTTATACACATGCGAGGTATCAGTCAAGGATCTAACAACAAAGCTTTGTGCCTGCAGAACTGCAACTGCTTTGGGTCTGGTGCCAACTAAATTAGGCTAGGAAAGCACAGTTGTTTGACAGGCCTCCTTCTTTGTCTTCTTGAAATATTATTATACCTGGATCCTGAGCACGCACACCAGCTTCTTAAAACATACTGCATTACAATTTTATTAATGTTTTTACAATTTATATCACACACTCTCAACCTCTATGGGTTTGTGTAGCTGCTAGGGTTGCCAATCCCCAGGTTCTAGTGGGGGTTCCCCTGGTTTTGGGGGCTTTAGCCTGCCGCTGGCAACCTGGCTGGCAAGAGAAACTCCACCCTCAAACAGCCACATCCTGGCGCTATACCCCCAACAAAACGATGTCAACCGGAAGTGATGTCATCACATTGGGGACGTTGCATGGGATGCTCTGGTTTGAGGGCAAAACTCTATGATAAATTTGGCCTAAAACCATAGAGTTTTGCCTACAAACCAGAGCATCACCGACATGATGATGTCACTTCTGGGTGATGTCATTGCATCAGGGGTGCCCCAGAATGCCCCCAAATCCCCGTGCCAGAGCAGCAAGGGGACCTGGCAACCCTAGTAGCTGCTCAAAATCAGAACACATAAAAATACAGTACTATGAAAATGTTTTAAAATTTAAAACACATTAATAACTCAGCAACAGAAACCCTGATTAAAAGTCCCAGTCTATAAACCATAAACTACCACCACTCTAAAAAACAACAACAAAAGCCCTCAGTAAAAAGCCTGAATGCAAAGGAGCATTTTAATCTGATGCCTTAAACCAGAAAGACTTCCTTAAATGGAAGGCAGTACAGGAAAATACTGATCCTAAACCAGTGTTTCTGAAATGGGCCCCCAAGAAACCTTTGGGGGTCCACTAGTCATGTCTAACCATCTTGCTGAAGAAGGGCCAGCTGTTTCACCTGAAAGGAGGGGCCTGCTTACCTTTAAGGCATTGCATGGTAGACAGTAGTGGTCAGGGGAAAATGTTTGGGACCTGGAGTCCCAGGTCTTGCAAAGGGATGGAGACCTCACACTTTGAAAAGGGCTGGGAGGGAGCTGCAGAGGACATCATTCTGCCTCCTTACCAGACAAATACCAGGCAGAGGATGAAGGAACAGGTAACATACGAGATTCCTCCACCAGGCAGGGGCAAAGAGGCAACATACGAGATTCCTCCACCAGGCAGGGGCAAAGAGACAACATACGAGACTCCTCCACCAGGCAGGGGCAAAGAGGCAACATACAAGATTCCTCTACCAGGCAGGGGCAAAGAGGCAACATACAAGATTCCTCCACCAGGCAAGGGCAAAGAGGCAGAGAACGAAGGAACAGGTAACATACGACCATCCTCCAGTTTTGCAACAAGGAAGCTGTTTGAAAAGTGGTAGGTGATGGTGAAAGGAAAGGTTTGGGGATCCACAAAATGAATAAATAAATCAAAATAGGGGTCCTTTGGTGGCTACATTTTTAGAACTGCTGTCCCAGACTGTTTAGGACTTTATGGTCATGACCAGCACCTTGTTTTGTCCCAGAATCAAACAGCCCCTGCAGCGGACCACGGTCTCAGCCAATTCCATTCTTTCAAAATTGTCCTGATGTGATTTCTGCAGCCAGCCCCGGGGGCAATAATCTGTTGCAGGGGCTAAGCAGTTATCAAACTTAGAGCAGGGAACCATGTTATAAATGCGCATACTATGTTTCACTATGGTGTTTCAATCTTCAAGTCTGGTATTACATTGCATTGCATTTCCTGGCACAATAGAAAATGGTATTAAATTGAGAGTCAGGTTTGAATCTGAAATATAGAATATGGTCCTAAATGTGCAAACCAACTTTCATTCCAATATCTTCAAGGGAATTGTCACACTGTGTTGTATTTTACATTTTTTTCTCTCCACTTTGAAAGCGGATCCAGCGATCAAAACATACAATTGTGCCCTCAGCCCACATACGAACCTTCACTACAATATCTCAGTGTTGGAGTCACAAAATCCAAAGATACAGAATACTAAACAAGTAAATAAAACCAAAAGCCTAACTTTGGTTGTCTTATTCTGAAATAAACTCCACCAACAAGACTTTTCTTTGCTTTAAAGAGTTACTATGTGGGTATATTAGAATTTCCACCTCAGATGGGGACATTTAGGGCAGAAACTGGCTTATAATATTCAGCATACAAATATCTGTATTCCATAGTATGTGTATTTCCGTACCATATAATGACCATTCTAATCAATCTATTTTGATAAATTACACTTTTCCCCATTGCAATCTACCTTCTAATTTTGATGTTATAATAGCATCTTCACATTTTTATAGTGGTATTTCTTTGTTTTCTTAATTTTTAATGGTGCAGTAGGGTTGCTGGGGAACATAGTGCTCAAAGGGATAGCCTTGCTAGTCTGCTGTAGCAAAAACAACCGGACATCCTATGCATGCATCTGGTGAATTCTGGTGAATTTGGATCTAGCCCGTAGAAGCTTATGCCACAAGAAATCTATTAGCCTTTGGAATTCTGACACAGCATGGTGGGCAGAGCCACAAAATGACTACCACCATGGCTCTTTTTATAGAAAAAGCGCAGCAGGAACTCATTAGCATAATAGGCCACACCCAACAGCACAAACTCATTAGCATATTAGGCCACACCCCAACAGCACAGATCGTTAGCATATTAGGCCACACCCCCGTGTCTTCCCTTGACTTGCCCAGGTGCCCCACGGCTGCAGGATGCCTGGCAAGCCGACCCTTAAATGCCTCCCCAATCCTTCCAGGCCCCCCCCGGCCCGCCCGCCCCGGAGTTGCTGGGGGGGGTGTCACTCTCCAGGCCTTCCCTCTGTAGCCACACGCGCAGAGATTTTCACCATCAATTTATACAGGGGCATTATGATACTGGCTGATTTGTTTTCAAGTCCCTTCCTAATAATCCCCAGCATAGCGTTGACCTTTTTTATTGCAGTTGCACACTATCTCGACATTTTCGGTAAGTTATCTACTACGACGCCAAGATCTCTCTCCCCTGTATCATTCCTCTGTATCATATCACAAACTGCTTTTTGAAACTGCATTCAATATCAAAAATGGTTGCTATGTGGCATGGAAAGGAAGTTGTTGTTCAAGAACCAAGCCAAAGCCTCCTGGGACACACACACACACACACCAGAAAGCAGGGAAATGATCCCTGAGGCCTGCAAAGTACAGATGTGGGTTTATCAGGCCTTTAACCAAGTTCAAGAACCAAGCCAAAGCCTCCTGGGGCAATGAAACCAATTGCCTGGCTCTTTGAATCCTAGCTTTTATATTCTTTCCTATTTTCCCATTATTCTAAGAACAGTACTGTATTCTAGAATGTTTCCTTCATAGTCTACATTCTTGCTTCTCTTTGCCAGGACGGCTGATTAACATCCATTACCCAACTCACTTCTCTTGCCTGATATCTAGTTTTTCCATTTTAAGAATATGAGCCATTTTGTATCATTATTATTACATAATACTTGGCATTTATAGTAGCATTTTCAGATGTTCAGAACAGTTAACACATATAGCGGTAATCCTTAAATCGGCCCAGTAAAGTAGGCCAGTAGTGTGGCCAGGTCTCCCACTCTAGCAGGAGACCTCCCATCCTGAATCCTTGGTTCCCTGCTGCTGCCTGGCAGAGCAGTACAGGAAAAATGGGAGCAGGTTTATTTATTATTTATTTATTTATTTTTCAGATTTTTACCCCCGCCCTCCCGGCCGAAGCTGGCTCAGGGCGGCTCACATGAAAGCAGATAATTACAATAAAACATAGTTGTAGTTAAAACAAATATAAAATCATAATAAAGTGCTAGTAGTTCTTAATAGTCATATAGCAGTATCAGCCGGTGTAAACGTTCCCCGCTCACAATCAGCTCTCGATGTTAGTTGGATGTCCCTGCAGAGTTTTCTGTTCTTTAAGGCTGTCGATGGCAAGTTTCAGGGTCCAGGGCCCTCTCCCTTTTAACCAACCGATGTTCTTCATTGGTGGTGGCGGCTCCCAAAAGCCTGGCGGAAGAGCTCCGTTTTACAGGCCCTGCGGAACTGCAAAAGGTCCCACAGGGCCCTGATCTCCTCCAGGAGCTCATTCCACCAGGCTGGGGCCGCCACCGAAAAGGCCCTGGCTATTGACAGCCTAGTGTCCTTAGGACCGGGGAGGGCCAGCCGGTTCTGGGCCCCCAACCACAGTGCTCTCTGGGGAACATACAGGGAAAGGCGGTCCCTTAGGTATGTAGGTCTCTGACCATGCAGGGCTTTAAAGGTAAGAACCAGCACCTTGAAACGAATCCAGTATGCTATCGGCAGCCAGTGCAATGCCTCCAGCACCGGCTGTATGCGCTCCCACCTAGAGAGCCCCATCAACAGCCTGGCCGTGGCATTTTGCACCAGCTGCAATGTAGCTACATCACTTCCAGCTAGTGCTGCCAGGTCTGGGTTGGGAAATTCCTAGAGATTTGGGTGTAGAGCCTGTGGGAGATGGGATTGGGAGAGACCTCAGCAGGGTACAGTGTCACAGAGTCCACTTTCCAAAGCAGCCGTTTTCTCCAGAGGAACTATCCTCTGTAGTGTATAGGTTGGCAGACCCACTTCCAGCTAAGCCATAGGGTTTAGAGAATTCTAGAACATCGCACCAGCATGATGGTGTCACATCTGGTTTGTGCTGGGAATAAAGTTTTGCTTCATCAGCGTGATCATGATCAGGACGGTCCCCACCTCAGCAATCTCCTGCTGGGTGCCAGCACAGGCCTGGCAACCCTATAGCTGGGTATTATTATCTTCATATTGTAAATGGAGGATCTACAAGAGAATGTGGCTTGGTTAAATAGGGTTGCCAACATCCATGTGGTGGCTAGAGATCTCCAACTACTACCATTAATCTCCAGGCGATAGAGAGAGTTCACCTGGAGAAAATGGCCACTTTGGAAGGTGGATTCTGAGGCACTGAAGTCAAGCTCCACCCTCCTCAGACTCCACCCCCAAAATCTCCCGGTATTTCCTGACCTGGAGCTGGCAACCCTATGGTTAAGGTCACCATGCAAGTTAACAGCAGAGGCAAGATTTGAATTTGAGACCTGCTTTATGACAGTACTTCATGATCCCTAATGTAGTCAACTTAAGTTTTCTGGGGAGATAAAGGTCACAATATTATTTTTCACAATGTGGGAAATGATACATATTTGACACAGTCTGTTTTAGGGTTGCCAGCCTCCAGGTGGGGCCTGGAGATCTCCCACCTTTACAACTGATCTCCAGCTGACAGAGATCACTCCCCTGAAGAAAATGGCTGCTTTGAAGGGTGGACTCTATAGCATTGTACCATGCTGAGGCCCCTCCCCAAACCCCGCCCTCTCCTGGATCCACTCCCAAAGCAGGTATTTTCCAACCCAGACCTGGCAACCCTGGTCTGTTTAGAACTCTGCTCCAAAACCCAAGTAGAAAAATCCCAAAATGTGTAGTTGAGTTACATATACCTAACTACAGAATGGCCACTGTATAAGTCTTGTTGGATTAATTAAAGAAATAACATTTTATCAGGGAATAAACAAAAGATCATGAATTGCAGAATCAAAAAAGCAGCTGCCACTGCACAGAGAGGCCTGTTCATCGAAACCCTTGTGTTGTTCTCCTATTGAGTTGGAACTCCTTCCGTCTACACTTACTCCAGAGTGCAGCATGGTAAAATATCTTTTCCTTGTCCCATTCCCTTGAGGCACTTACTCAAATCAATCCATGTATAAAGGTTTTCTGCATAACAAATATTCCAACCAATTGCTTATATATTGTGGACTGCCATGCAACGAATATAATCTTAATATGTTACATAAACATTGATATATATGGAAGATTGTAACTCCATTAGGCAAGTTGTTTTACAACAGCAGCACACCTGAGTTTTGAAATGGTGCTGTGGATCACGAGGCTAGCGTTCGCGGCACTCATAACATTTGAATCTCCATTATTCTTGATTACAAACAAAAAGTAAAAACTTGCTAGACAACTGCGAGTGAAAGACACTCCAGTTTCAAGGCAGATTCCATACAAATGAAGCATGATATATTCTGAGGGAGGAAGTCAATTTATGCTGAACCTTGTAATTTATCATACAAACTCAGGAGATACAAATGAATGTCACAGAGCTATTTCTCCATATCATAAATATTGGAACCTTTCATACATCTTTTTTAAAAGTACTGACTTTCAAAAGGCTTGAATCAATCTTTTTTTCTATAGAAAGTATTACAAGACTCATGAGAAAATATATTAAAAGTCTCTTGTCAGGGAAAGAAAATCCCCTTCAGATCACTGATCTTTTAAATAATCACATTAAAGAGCTTTTCTGTTCTTTTTTTTTTAAAGGCAAACTATTAAAGTTAGCAAATTTTGCAAAGCACAAATCTGGAACCACAGTCCAAAGGACAAAAGGGATGCAATAGAGTCAAAATTACCGTAAGGTAGTTAGCTATAATTCTAAAAACTAACCATGATCACACACTTAAAGTGCAATCAAGTCACCTTGCAACCTAGCTTTTGCCTATTTACACAGGAACATTTTCCATGAAGGGCTGAAATTAGTGGTGCTTGTGCTAACTGACTGGCATGAGATCAACTTCCTTTAAACCAAGGCTAGAAACTTTTGAAGCAGACTCTGCACGAACATCAGATGCCTACACCTGTTGCTATTGTTGGCAACAAACCTCCCAGGTTTGCCTAGCCTGGAAACCACTGGGAAACCAGAAGGTTTCCCCAACTGAGAGGCAGAATGAAAATACACACAAAGCAAATACAAGGCCTCTCAAACACACCTTTCCCTTGTAATTCAAATGTGGGATTGGGGCACTTGTAAGGGAGGCTTGCCTGGTGATAAAAAAAAGTGTTTATGCCCCTCAGAGCTAACCGCAGAATGGCTGCAGAAGGGGGCACTTCAAATTTCAGCACTCTTAAGGAGCCAAAGTGTCAAAGTCGTCACAGGGCTTTCAACCATCTCCCCCTGTCTAAGGATCTCCCAATATATAATATTCATTCCTTTACCCACTGCATATAATGTCCCAACTGATCTCTCGAAAACTTGCTTGAGGCCAGGCCTCTTGTGGACACTAGAGGTAATAAGTAAAATTAGGTGTCTGTCCCAGATCCAGAAATGACCAGTTGAGGTACAGATTGTAAGTAGTTGCTCAAGGCAGCCTGACTTCTTCAAACAGCTTGGGAAGTGCAGGTCTTACAGAGATCCTTCAATGACCTAGTAAACGTAGTACTAGCACTTCCCCAGATTACTTAAGCAGCAAGATTTTCTAACAGTGCGCTGGGTGCTTTGCTGCTGGGTCTTTGTTGATCAGAGACCGCTTCACTGTAAGATTTAAAGTGAAACCTGTTCATTTTTCTCTTCTCAAGAATGGACTTGCTATTTTTTTTTAATGGGCCACATGATAACGTAATGGGCCAAGGTCTGTACAAATCAAGTAACAATTTTAAATTCTAACTATTTATAACTTTCCACTTAGAGAACCCATGAATAGGAAACAAGTAAAATGGGTTAAGAAACACTGTTAAGACTGCGACATAAAGCACTGACCTTTACATTGGGAGTTGCAAGTGGGATACATCCTGACCTAAGGTGAGTCATACATGCAGTACCAAACCTATCATCTTTTTGTTTATGGTTATTTTAAAAAAGATAAAGATGAAGCACACACCCCCCCAGAGAGGCAGGTGACTAGGTGCAGAGGATGGAACAGAGCTCCTTTGCTATTAATTACTGCCGAGGAGAAGAATCTCAACAGGTAAAACTCTGTATGATGATGTGTTCCTGCCAAAATTCCCTCCTTTGTGTCTGGTTACCATGGAAGGATGAGAGAGAGAGAGAGAGAGAGAGAGAGAGAGAGAGAGAGAGAGAGAGAGTGAGTGTGTGTGTGTGTGTGTGTGTGTGTCCTGGATCAGATGTGCTGTCATGTCTCTCTAGAAATCTCTATGGTTTCACCATTGATCTGGGGTCTGAAAAGATCAAAGGCTGCTCATCCAAAGACCAATACTAGGCTGGAGTGTTAAGAAAGGATCTGGCACCACTGTTCTATTATAAGAAATGCCTAGTATCCCTGAATCCATACTACTAGGTCAAACTCTGCTTCTCAAAAATTAATCCCACAATTTGAAGAGCGACTGGTTAACAACCAGGTCAGCCCCCCCCCCCCCATGCATATTTTCAGTGCCTGCCTTGAGGGCTTCCCTGCTGAAGCTAAAAACAAGATAAATACAACAAGAAGCACAGTGTCAATGCATGATTTCATAACAAATGAAAACCACAAAAAGAGCCCACGTGACTGAGAACCAAACATAGGACGACACTGGATTACTAAATGAACTACAGATATTTTCTCAATTGCTACAATAAACCACAGAAACCTAGCTGAACAAGGTTAATGCTTCACTTCTCTGTCTCTCTCTCTCTCTGACTCTCTCTCTCTCTCTCTCTCTTTGTGCCCCCTGGCCTCTCTAATCATCTAGATACTATTTTAGGAATGTTGTAGAAAACATGTCAGATGATTATTAATCTCCATAGCATTCCTTTGTTCGCACTAAACAACTCCAGTTCTATTAACGGTTTACTGTGTACCTAAGCATGATTCCAACGCAGAAAGCCTTCACCTGTGTTCTAGTCCACTCTTCAAGGCAAATAAATAATTTTGCCTGTTTAACGCAGTAGCCCAGTCCTTTTCCACAGACACCCCAAAAGGCTATTGCACCAGAGAGTTTCAAAAACAGCCATTTCAGTACATTTTCAACCATGGAGTTGTTTATGTGGAATTAGGAATACCAGAAATTAATTCATGATTCTTAAATCAATAGTTTAACCTCAAGCTTATTTGCTTTGGCAGGAAATGCTATCCACCCACATGTCTTTGCTCATTATCTTGAATCTTTTCAAGAAACTATGTGCTACCTGAGAAATTCTCCCAGTCCCACATACCTAAAATAATCTAGGGATCACTGTTTTATTTATTTAAATTATTTATAAACTGTGCTTGCATAAACAAAAGAATTCAAGATGGCACACAGCAACATAAAACTTCGATCCAAATCGCATAAAAATTTACATTGACAAATAACAACAGATAACCCAGGTTAGGGCAGCAGAAAGTAATTAGCAAATGAAACTATCTAAAGCAGCAAAATGAAAGCAAGCAAACTAAAAACACCCATTTCAACAAAATGTCTTGGTAAATAACAAACATTTCACCCGACAACTGAGAGATCAGATGCCAGAACTGATCATTACGTTGTTCAGAGGTAAAGTCAAGATGAGGAAAAGGCTCCATAATTATTTAGAGCTTTTTTCTTCCATTGAACTCACTTCAGCCTATGATTAACTCCTTGACCATTTAAACAAATTAAGGCATACATGAAGTAGGGGGTTGTTATCTCAGCAGAAGTGATCACATATTCAAGCCTGAAGTGGAACAATGAATTACACTGCGAAACAACATAAGAGTATCTACATTCTCCAAGCAAGTAGCTGAGGTTGATTTCATCTAACATTCAGGCACAGAAGTCATGTGAACTACATGGATACAGATAAGGGTTGCCAACCTCCAGATGGGGCCTGGCCATCTCCTGGAACTACAACTGATCTCCGGAGTCCAGACTGCAGAGATCAGTTCCTCTGGAGAAAATAGTTGCTTTGGGGGGATACACTGCATGGCATTATACCCTGCTGAGGCCAGAGGTCATTTGGGGGGGGATCGCGGGGGAACGCAGTTCCCCCGGGTGAGGTACGGGGGCGGGGCACATGACGAAGCCCCGCCCCCTGCTTCCGACCGCCCCGCTTCCAGCCCTCATTCAGCCAGGAGGAGGCAGGAGAAGAGGGAGGGTAAGTTGCTTCCTCCCTGCCTCTCCCCACCCCTGCCTGCCTGGGGCCAGGGAGGG
Organism: Gekko japonicus; assembly: GCF_001447785.1. Classification (NCBI taxonomy): domain Eukaryota; kingdom Metazoa; phylum Chordata; class Lepidosauria; order Squamata; family Gekkonidae; genus Gekko; species Gekko japonicus. Next base: position 1,060,177 of record NW_015176457.1, on the reverse strand, counting down.
CCTTCGCGGGGCTTCCTTGCACTCCCGCTGGCCTTGCAGGTCCACTGCCGGGCCCCTCATGGGGCTTGGCAGTGGAGCTGCAAGGCCGGCACCGGCGGCCGGGACCGTTGGGGGCAGGGGGTGTGGCCTTATGACACACTTCCAGTGATGTCAGGGGGTGTGGCATATGCTAATGAGTTATGCTAATGAGTTCCCCTAGCTCTTTTTCTACAAAATGACCCCTGGCTGAGGCATTATACCCTGCTCCTCCCCTACCCAAACCCCACCCTCCAGAGGCTCCGCCCTTTAAATCTCTAGGAATTTCTCACCTCATTGCTGGCAACCCCACTTGAATCCTCCTGAAATAACAGAACAAGAAAACCACATCTAAAAGATACAGGGCACAAGCAGAGCTATACATACTCTGAATGAAACAAAATTCTCCTAAGACAAAACCCTGTTCTGAGCTATGGGAAGCTGAATTTGCATAAAATCATTTAAAGAAGGTTGTATTTACTTAAATCATTTATTTTGCTCCTTATGGGGGCGAATCATTGCCAGGGTAATGAAGCACTGCTACCTGCTAGAAATCCTGTTCAGCCCCAAATCCTTCTCCTAAGAATTTCACCAGAACTGCCAACACACTAAGCCCAACTTGACATCATTAAGGAATAGGACTTTGTGAGCCAGTGTTGTTAGTGTCAGATAGGATTGCCAGACCCCCGGTCGGGGTAGGGGTTCCCCCAATTTTGGGGGCTTCTGCCCACTGTTGGCCAACCCCGCCCCCATACAGGGGCATTGCATAGCAACACTCTGCTTTGGGGGCAAAACTCTATGGTTTTTTGGGGGGGAATAGAATTTTGCCCAAAATGCAGAGTGCCGCCACGTGATGTCATCATTGTGATGACATCACCTCTGTGTGATGTCATTGCATCAGGGACATCATGCAATGTCCCCACCCACCCCCCGGAATGCCCCCCCATTCCCCTGCCAGCAAGCTGAGGGGACCTGGCAACCCTAGTGTCAAATCAGGATCTGAGAGTGCCAGGTTCAAATTCCTCCTCTGCCATGCAAAGTCTCTGGGTAGCCTTGGGCCAGTTACTCTTTTTCAGCCTAAGCAACCTCCCATGGTTGTTGTGAGGATAAAACGATGGAGAGGAACCTGTTATAAACCCCTTTGGGTCCCCACTGGGGAGAAAAGTGGGGTATAAATATCTAAATAAAATAAAATAAAAACACAATTTAAACACAAATTTTACTACATAAAATAAGAACACACTTCAGTCAAAAGTTTACCACTTTAATTACATATTGAGGTTGCCAACTGTACAAGGGAAGAAGAGTTGGTTTTTATACCCCACTTTTCTCTAAGCCTAAGGAGTCTCAAAGCGGTTTACAGTCACCTTCCCTTCCTCTCCCCACAACAGGCACCTTGTGAGGTAGGTGGGGCTGAGAGAGTTCTCAGAGAACTGTGACTGGCCCCCAAGGTCACCCAGAAGGCTCCATGTGGAGGAGCGGGGAATCAAACCTGGTTCTCAGAGTTCTCCATGCTTAACCACTACACCATGCTGGCTTCTGGGAAATATTTCATGGACTTTGATATGCTTAACGACTACACCATGCTGGCTTCTGGGAAATATTGCATGGACTTTGATATACAGAAAACAATGTTTTTTGTGGCACAGAGCTACTAATTGATAAAATTCAAATTGTAACTCAGGGGGCAACTACACAGTCTGATTCAAAAGTTGGCAAGTCCAAGTGATATTGAATGTTTTTAATCATGTAACAAGCTGTTGTGCATAAAACAGACCATCCAATTTGAACTGTGAAATCTCTTTAATGTGAGCCAACCAAACCCCAATGAATAACATGCTGTGCAAAAGAAATATAAATTTCCCCTTTACCAAAGGCAGATGACTGTAAATCACTCTACGAAATGGCATGTTTGCTTTCAACAAGGAAGTTTCATACCGTTCATATCTGAAGTGAAAAATACAGTACACTCCCTCTTCAAGACTGTGTTCTATGGTTACCACTAGTTATAAAACTCTTTATTCACTCTTTATTCAACAGCAATCAAGTATAATACTACTCCACATTGTAAGAAGTTACTCTTCCATACCATTCACTGCTAACCGTCTCCCTCCTTGGGAAAAAAAAAACCCAGAGACATCATGCATCTCTGCCCAGAATCAGAATCAAATTAACTGTTCCCTGGGTCAAGTGCGTGAAACATGCAGACCTCATTCTGCCCGATTGTCCCATCAGGTGTTTTTGTGCAGCATATGGACACCAGTTAGAAATTTGAGAAGAGGAACTATTTAAAATGTTCTTATCTCTCAAGGTTGCACACAAAGTTTCAAGACATAATTCAGTGTGTATTAAAAACATGCAACCCTGTCTTAGGGATGCCAGCTAGCGTTGCCAGTTCCATCAGAAATGCCAGCGAGGGGATGGGGGGGGGACATTCCAGGAGCTGGAAGTGACGTACAACATGCCTATATCATCCAGAAGTGACTTTGGCATGGCAGTGATGTCAGGGGCAAAGCTCTGGTTTTGGGGCAAAACTCTATGGTAAAACCAGCCTCAAACCATAGAGATTTGCCCCAAAACCAGAGCATCGGCCCCCAACATCACCAATGTGCCCATGTTATTTCTGGGTGATGTTGGCACGTCGTGTTTATTTCCCGCAATGTTACTCTCACTGCCCAGTGGCTGGGGGGGGGGGGGGGGACCTGACAAACCTACCCTATGTTAATATGCATGTTTACTGTTATGTATTGAGCCTGAACTGCCCTTGCAAAAGGACTGAGCTTGGGATGCATAACAATAGATTGCTAGGATCCTAGAATGGACCAGTAGGGAGACAAGGATCCTAAAGTAAACCAATTGGGAAACAATAGTGTAAATAGCCTATCATTAGGAGTGGGGTGTTTGTTGGGTGTAACCCTTTTCAGGCATAAATACCTGGCTTCGGCCAGGGGTTTCTCAGTCTCCTTTCTCTTGCTGAATCACTAATAAATGATGAGCTGATCACTTCTACGCATCTGAACCCAGTATATTGCACTGGCGATAAGGATAGGATCCCAATGAGTGAGCCTGACCCAGCCTCCAGCACCGCACCACGCAACGATCTCCAGGACTCCATGCCTCGCATCGCTCCACGGGTCATGGCTGCCGCTCCGGGAGTCATTCCTGCATTCGACCCCGCTCACCCTGAGCTTTGGGAAGCATGGGTAGAGCAGCTGAAGTACTTTGTTCGGTTCCAAGGCATAGACGATGCTGACAAGAAGTCGCTCCTGCTCAGCACATGCGGCATCGCCATGATACGCCTAGCCCAGGGCCTCATAGCTCCTAAAACTCTTGAAGCAGCCACATACGATGAACAAGGCCCTCTCCGACCATTTCACACCTCAACCAACCAAGATGGCAAAACGCATGGACTTCTTGGCATGCCACCAAAAGTCGGGTGAAGCAGCCACCAACTTCATGGCTGATCTCCACAGGCTGGCCATAAACTGCGAATTCCCAGATCTCGAGGATGCACTCTTGACACAGTTCGTCTGGGGCATCTGTGAACAGAAACTCCACTGCAAACCCATCGGTACCGATGAACTCAAACTGGACAAGGCACTCCGCATGGCCACGACTTTTGAAAAGACACAACGGGATCACCAGGCCCACTCCGCGCATCAGGCTTCCACATCCCCGGTCTCTGATGCCTCAAACAAAGAAAAAATACTACAGGTATGCTGCCCAGCTTGTTGGGACTCGCGCCCACCAGCCACGACCACCCCGCAGCCTGCGAAGACCTCAAGCACCTTGCGACAGCTGCGGTGAAGAGCACAAACTCCGTTCCTGTTGTTTTTGTGACACAATCTGCCAAACCTGAAGAAAGCAAGGCCACTTCGCACGAGCCTACCACTCCCGAGGAAACTGGCGTTATCCAACCGCCCACCAGGAATCCTCAGAGCTCCACAATACAGCCGTCCATCAACACCAGGTACACTTGCCCCAGGACAACCCTAACAAAATTAAAGTAACCGTGTTAATAGAGGGGGCCCCTTGCGAAATGGAGTTGGACACAGGATCCTCCATCTCCATCATCTCAGAAGAGCTTTTCAGGAGGCTCTGCCCGCAAGGGGGTCCCCACCTAGAACCTGCGCGCTTCACCCTCAGAGACTTCCAAAAGAACCTGGTGGCCATTAAAGGGTGGGGCAAGTTTCATGTGCAGTATGAGAACTTCGAAGGACTTTTAGATTTGTTGGTGGTGGAAGGGCAGCTTACTAGTTTACTGGGTCTGTCATGGTTTGCTCCCCTGGGGTTCGGGGTGACGGGGGTGCATCACGTGCGGCCTACGAACTTCAGCAACGTGTGAGACGAGTTCCCGGCCATTTTTGATGGGGCGCTTGGGCGCTACACCGGTCCGCCGGTCTCCCTAGACCTTGACCCAGCTGTACACCCCATCCGTATGAAGGCCAGGCATGTCCCGTTCGTGTTGCAGCCCAAGATAGATGGAGAGCTGGACCACCTGGTAGTACAGGGGTTTTTAGAGCCAGTGCCACATGCCCGCTGGGAGACCCCCATCGTCACCCCAGTGAAGCCCAACGGGGACATCTGTATCTGCGCGGACTATAAGTGCACCATAAACAAGGCCCTGCAGGACCAGGCTTATCCCGTTCCAGTAGTCAGCCATGTTTTGGCATCCTTGACGGGTGTGAAGGTTTTTGGCAAATTGGACTTGGCCCAGGCCAGAACTGCTTGATGCGTTTAATGGAATTTATTACTGAGCAAGTGTGCCCAGGATTTCAAGTTTAATAATCACAGGCACAATACTAATTTTTAATGCATTTTATTTTTCATCTCAAGGGTTAACCCTTTCCAGGTAAAGCCAATGAATAACTGTCTGATTTTGCTTTTAGACATTGTTTTCTTGATATTACTCTAATTATCCTTTTGGATTGTAGTTTTTATTTGATTTTATTCATCTTAGACCCTGTTTGTATCTAATTCTAATTTACCCTCATATGCCATTAAAGGTTTTGAATTTTGTTTCCTACAGTTCATTTCACATATTTTAAAAGGTTGCGTTTCAACATGAAGGGCTTGCAGCATCTGAGTTCTTGGACATGCCAGCTGAAAGATAGAGAATTTCTGCAAAGTAGTCTGGAATCGATATTAACTTGTTTTTATTTACAAACAAAATATGCAAATTCTTAGGAGTTCTCCTGCTCATGGAATGTCTCTGACCAGCTCTCAGTACTGAGCAAGCTATCTACCTCTTCTCTGAACTATGCCATAAAATTCCAGATAAGACTGTCTTACCTATAATTTTATGGTATAATTCAAACAGATATTCCTGAACTGTGTGCACCTCTGCCAGAAATCAAAGGGATCCAAATAATGACACGGTCCATCTATATGAGACTACAGAGCCAAGTCTCTTATTCTGCCCCACAATGTCATCACTCAAAATTCCAAATCTGGTTTTCACACATACTCTTCACGTTGACTCAAAACCATATAAGAACTGCTCTCCCCAGTGCTCCCTATTTACACGGAGGCCAGGGCACCCTGGTGAAGGAGAATTAACACTCCCACATACACATACCATTTGTCCAACCTGAAATGGACCACAAAAACTATTTGCCCCACTGGGTGTTGAGAAATCCAGGTAAGATGTATATTTCCTCCAGCAGGGCAAGCAACAGCATTTGATGGGGGTGTATTTGGGGAAACAGTGCAAGTGGAAGAAAAGAAATCTGAATCATAATCTCTCGTGTTTGCTATGCACCAATTAAAATGCTCAGAAGATTCATTTATAGATCTTCCAGCAACTCATCTAGTTTTGCCCTAAGTCCTACCAATATAATGATGACAGCCCAAGCCTAGGCTAACTCCCTGGGGCTTATTTTTGAGTTACGGGGTTTACTCCCAAATCCATCTGTACAGGGATGTAGCCTTAAGAAAACCATTTGTATTAGTTTATATAAAAATATTAAGTAGGGCAGAAGAAGAAGAAGAGTAGAGATTGGATTTATACCCCACCCTTCACTACCCAAAGGAGTCTCAGAGCGGTTTAGCAACTCCTTTCCCTTCCCTTCCCCACAACAGACACCCTGTGAGGTAGGTGGGGCTGAGAGAGCTCTGACAGAAACTGCTCTTTTTCAAGGACAGCTCTTATCAGGACTATGGCTTGCCTAAGGTCATCCAGCAGGTGCAAGTTGGAGGAGTGGGGAATCAAATCCGGTTCTCCCAGATTAGAGTCCGCGCACCTAAACACTACATCAAACTGGCTTCCTACATGTTGTGTCCTTTTTGTGCTTCTAAGTACCCCTTCCTAACACAGCCCCTCCAATCTTTTGATAATAACTTCAAGTCAAAGTTACTTGGCCAGGAATCCTCAAAGTCCAAGTCAACCAGAAACCGAGTTTTATGGAGAACACTGAATAAACAGCATTCAGGTAGTCATTGTGTGTGGTATATGATTGGGGAGACCTGGATTCAAAACCCAATTGGACCATGAGGTCCACTAGGTGATAGTTAAAACATTAACAGAAACATCCTCCTAACAGCAAGAGTAGCTTGACAATTGAACCAGTTACCAGGTTCTCCCTCACTGGAGGTGTTTAAGCAGAGGACTAACAGTTAAGGATGCTCCAGTTTTGGATTGTCAGCACTTTTTTCATTTTTTAATTTATTTATTATTTCCTACAAGGCTCCTTCCAGAATCATTTTATGAACTTGGGTCAGTCCTTTCTCCACTCTAACCTGTTCTAAAGGGTTGTCATGAGGATAAGAGAGACAGCAGGAGCTCCTTGGAGGAAAGGCAGGAAAATAAATGCAGAAAAAGAGAAATGCCGTTTTAGGCTCTGAACCCAGGACATTAGCTCATCTTTTTTGTTGGGGGGGGGGGGGAGTATGAATCAACCCAACAAGGCTCTTTCTCTTAAGATTCCCATAGCCAGAGCCTAATATTCAATTTGAACTAATTTTTAAAAAGGAAAAAAACCCAACAGGTGGAAGTGGCAACACATTGCTACCAAGCAAGGGGTAGACTTGAACCATGTTTCTCCTTTTAACATCAGCAGTCTAGCAGCAAAGCAGAAGGACCAAGCTTTTACCAAATGTCTAAAAAAGGAAGGGAAAAAAGTCCCAAACTGCGTGGGCATGAGGAAATGTCTTATCCATAATGTTACATACTGTAATCAATTAGTAAAAGCAGCAAAGCAGAAGGACCAAGCTTTTACCAAATGTCTAAAAAAGGAAGGGAAAAAAGTCCCAAACTGCGTGGGCATGAGGAAATGTCTTATCCATAATGTTACATACTGTGATCAATTAGTAAAACAATTTATTTACTTAGAAAATGTATATGCTGCCTTTCCAAAGCCCACTGCTCAATACATATACAATCATCACACAAAAGCATATATAGTCCTGCTTGCACTCAGGGTTTGATGGGTGGGAGAGCTTTCAATTTTTACCACTGACCTCCTGCAACGTTATGAAAACCCTAATATATATATATTTATATATATATAAAATGTGTGGAATTAGGCAATGATGAAAATCAAAAGCAATCAATCAATAAAAATAAGCATATGTATCATGAAAAACAGCAGGAAGATAAGAACAATTCTATTATCTCTGAAAATGTATCAATAGCGGCTTCAGACTGACAAATACAATTGTAATATAGTGGTCAGAATGCAATCTAGCCAAAGGTAAGAACGTTAAAATTCTACAGATTTAATTGGGAGAGATTACAGCATGTGTTTTTCCAATAATGCTCATGTGACTTCAAACTGCTTAACTACAACATGCCCTATATTTTATCATAAGGGAATCACATATTCTACACTAGAAGATCTTATTGCTAGTAATAATGCTACCTATTATCAAAATGCATCAGTCCTACAATTATAATTGCATTTTCACTCTATCTAGAATCTTGTGGAGGAGGAAAATATGTGGTTATATGCATTATGGGTGGCTATATGTTCCTTCACATTGTCATACAGATGGAAGAAGACGAAGATGCAGATGACACCAAATTATTCACGATGGTAAAACCCAAGGCTGACTGTGAAAAGCTCCAAGAGGATCACCACAAACTGAGAGGGTGATAATGTGGCAAATGGAGTTCAATGTAGGAGTGTGCGGGGGGGGGGGATCAGTATTTTTTTGGATTCAGGTATAACAAAGCTGAATTTTTTGGTATTCCCAAGTATACTTGAACACCAGTACTGGTAATGTATTGGTATCCAGAAATATTCGGGAATACCAGAAAAAATCGGCTCTATTATATCCTATGGGGCCATTGTAGTCAATGGGAAAATCTTTTAAGTAGTATTCAGTGGGCTGGGGGGGGTGTGCATTCAGTATTTACCAGAGCATCTATTCAGTAGCTGAACAGAGATTCCCGAATACTATTCGGCTCCATTCAGCCATTATTAGGCTCCATTATACCATTATACCCTATGGGGCTATTATAGTCAATGGCAAATCTCTCAGGGTATACTCAGTGGGCTGTGGAGAAGGGTTTGAGATAGAGGCACAAAATTTGCACTGTAGCTGCTGGAGCCTCTCCCCAAAAGAACCCCCATATTTGGAAATGTTTGGACCAAGGGGTCCAATTCTAGGGGCATCCAAAGAGAGTGCCACATCCTCCATTGTTTCTAAAGGCAGGCAGATAAAACAACAGTCCAGTAGTTTCTCCTAGAGAATCTCTGCAGTAGAAACTAAGTGAGGTGTGGTGTGAGGGGACATGTTTGCAAGGCCAATGGCAGAATCAATGCAATGTGCCCACCAAAACCAGTGCCACTGTGGCAGTGCCAAAACCCAACAGGACTAAGATAAAATCTGAGAATATCTGAAATATAGGGAACATCTTTGAAGGCCAGAAGCAGAACCAGTGCAGTGTTCTAGTGCTAGTGCCCAGCAGCAGAACCCAGTGCCAACCTACCTATCAACAGACACCACTGCCAACCTCCTAGTTGAACTCAGTGCCATTGTGGCAAATGCCAGCTCAACAGGAGGAATGATGCCAACTTAAGCACAGAATCATCACAACAACAATAAACAGAAGAATTTCAAAAAAGAACAAACTTCTGTGATTGGCCAAAAAGCAGTGTGCCCACCCTTACCTGTAATCCTATTTGCCAGTGCTCCTTCCCCCTCCTGTCCCTGGGAAAACAAGCTAGTAGTTGGGTTTCAGGTTTGAAGCCAGCAGAAACAACAGCTTTTAAAGCTGCAATGCCATTAGCAAATGCCGAATACCTGAAAAATGCCAAAAAGGAATTTTTGTGGTTTTCCCCCCGGTTCATCTTTACTGAATGCACACCCCTAGTTCAGTGTTGATAAGTGTTACACTTGATAAGTGTAAATTGATGCACATTGGGATGAAAATCCCAACTTCAAGTATTAGCTAATGGGGTCTAAGCTTGCTGGGACTGATAGCTCAATGAAAGTGTCAACCCAGTGTGCTGCAGCAGTGAAAAAGGCGAACTCTATGTTAGGGATTATTAGGAAACGGATTGGAAATAAAATGGCTGATAGGATAATGCCCCTGTACAGATCTATGGTGCAGCCTCATTTGGAATACTGTGTACAGTTCTGGTCACCATATTGCAAAAAAACCCACACACAACCAAAAACCCATCACAGAGGTGGGAAAATTACAGAGGACAACCAAGATGATTCGGGGGCTGGAGCACCTTCCCTGTGAGAAAAGACTGAGGAGTCTGGGACTTTTCAGTTTAAAAAGGGGACAACTAAGAGAGGACATGATAAAGGTTTATAAAATTATGCATGGGGTGGAGAGAGTTGACAAGAAGAACCTTTTCTTCCTCTCCCAAAATACTAGAACTTGAGGGCATCCAATGAAGCTGATGGGCAGTAGATTCAGGATGGACAAAAGTAAATATTTCTTTACACGGAGAGTGATTAAAATGTGGAATTCGCTGCCAGAGGATGTAGTGATGGCCATAGGAAAAAACCAGCTTTAAAAGGGGATGAGATTCATGGAGGATAGATCTATCAGTAGCTACTAGCCACGGTAACTGAGGGGAACCCCCACAGTCAAAGGCACTAAGCCTCTTAATCCCAGAGCCAGGAGGTAACATAAGAGGAAAGTCTTGGCCTCTATACCCTGTTGTTGGCCATCCAGAGGAACTGGTTGGCCACTGTGAGACAGGATGATGGACTAGATGGGCCACTGGTCTGATCCAGCAGGGCTTTTCTTATGTTCTTATCTTCCAGTGTTATACATGCCATCAAGTAATAGCAATGCCCTTCTACCTTCTACATTCAACAAACAGGTCAGTCCTATGCAAAAGAATAAATGGACATAAATTTGACATTAAAAATCACAACACTCAAAAAACCAGAGGGAGAACATTTTAATCTTCCAGAACATCCCATTGCTGACTTAACGATGGGAATCCTTAAACAGAAAAGCTTCAAGGGGAGAGTTACACTCTGAGATTGCTGAATTTGAGTATATTCACAAATACAGAACAATTGGAGACCCCCACCACCAGGACTGAATAGGGACATAGGATTCTTATCTCAGTACAGGTGCTAATTTTCTGTCCCCAAGCATTTCTTACCTGCTCTAATGAAGCTAATCAATTTTGCATTGTATCTCTGCATCCTGACTCCTTTCCTTTCAACACCCCTCCCACCTTCTGACTGAGATATAAGGACTCCGGGATCTCTGTTCCTATTTGTATCTAATGAAGGGAGCTTTGACTCTCAAAACCTTATGCCCTGAAAATCTTGTTTGTCTCTCAGGCACGACTGGACTTTAATTTAGCTAATATTCTTTGGTGTTCAGGACTGTGTGTTATGATACTGTTAACAACTTCACAATGGACAATATCAGTTAAAAAAAAAAGGTTAATGAATATAAAGCAAAGTCATCACATCTTCAACCATTTAATATTACAGTTGTGCAAACATCAGTTTGATTTTGGCACTTGAAGCCTGTCTATCTAGTTTAACCTCAGCACCCTTTTCTGAAGTAACTGACATTTTTATTGCTACCAACCATATTTGCCAAAGAAAGCTTTTATTAAAAAATACAATCCACTTCAGTGTCACCACACTGTCCTTTTTATCAGACACTGTAGGGATATTTCTTACTAGACAAGACATGCACCATAAGAGTGAAAGATTCTTTTCAGATATGTATTTGGCATGCATATGGGAATCACTTTATCATGGATACGGGTTTCGTTATAAGCACATGACCCATCTACTACTTACAAAGATTTTTACTTTGTCACTCAACAAAAGTTCTCAGAGCATTTTACAAATGCGGTACAAGAACAATAGAATAAAAACAATCCAATGTTAAAACCAATTATAATAGTAAAACCTAAATAAACAGTAATAAAATATCTTACTTTACCTCCACAGTTCACAGAGAGCCACATCTGCAATAGCCATCAATCAAAACAGCCACATTTACTTCCATCCCTATCACGAAGTCTGCACTTCACGGAGGCTCACAGTTCACCATTTCCTCTGGCAGTGGCTGTTTCAATGTGGAAACCAACCACACACCCCATTGGCAAGGGCCTCATCCACTTTCCTGGAACAGGGGAGAGATGCCACACTGGGGAACACTGCTTGGAAGAGCCAGTGTGGTGTAGTGGTTAGAGTGTTGGGCTAGGAACTGGGAGACACAGGTTTGAATTCCCACTTCTGCCATGAAAGCTCGCTTGGTGACCTTGGGCCAGTCACACACACAAGGCTGTTGTGAGGACAAAATGGAGGAGAGGAGAACGATGGGAGGTACTTTGGGTCCCCATTCGGTAGAAAGGTGGGGTACAAATACAGTAAATAAATAAATAAAATTCATAAAGGCTTGGATCCACCTAGCTTTTCTGCAAGTGAAAAAGGGAGGGAGGGTCCCCTTCTACCACCAAAATACGCTAATGATGGGGATCACTGGGCCTGAACACGCAAAAGTCGTGGAATGGGGGCTGTAATAAGGCGGGGAATTAAGCAAGATTGAGTGGAAAATCTTGCTAGCTCCAATCCATAAAATCATTTAAATAATAGATCACAGCCAATTAAGTCTTGAGCCACACCATGCGTGGAGAAGGACCTTCAGCTTTTGACCTCCTATCATTTTCACAAACTACCATGGCCCCCTGTTTATTGTCTTGTAATGACATCTCAATGTAAGTTTCCAAATGGAGAAAACAGCAGCACTCACTTCATGAAAACTGCATAGGTGAGTGGGGAGTGCTGAAGCACCTTCTCCACAAGTTATGGTGACAATCAGAATAGTACCCCAGCCTGCCTAGAAGACACAGAACTCCCTGAAGACATGCAAAAAAAGTTATTGTGGAATGTCACATGTTCCTGTTGTGTGAATTGGTCTTTAGTCTTTCTCCACATGATTTACATACCAGATCCCTTACCTCTAGCATCCAAACGGCAAGATGTCATGTGGGAATTTAGGGTGGAATAGGAACATTCCACTTCCAACTAACACAGACCAAAACACATTTATTTGTGATGTCGTATTCACATATTCATTCTTCTTTCATGATATAATCTCCCTCCCCAAATCCAGAACAGGGGAGAGATGCCACACTGGGGAACACTGCTTGGAAGAGCCAGTGTGGTGTAGTGGTTAGAGTGTTGGGCTAGGAACTGGGAGACACAGGTTTGAATTCCCACTTCTGCCATGAAAGCTCGCTTGGTGACCTTGGGCCAGTCACACACACAAGGCTGTTGTGAGGACAAAATGGAGGAGAGGAGAACGATGGGAGGTACTTTGGGTCCCCATTCGGTAGAAAGGTGGGGTACAAATACAGTAAATAAATAAATAAAATTCATAAAGGCTTGGATCCACCTAGCTTTTCTGCAAGTGAAAAAGGAAGGGAGGGTCCCCTTCTACCACCAAAATAGGCTAATGATGGGGATCACTGGGCCTGAACACGCAAAAGTCGTGGAATGGGGGCTGTAATAAGGCGGGGAATTAAGCAAGATTGAGTGGAAAATCTTGCTAGCTCCAATCCATAAAATCATTTAAATAATAGATCACAGCCAATTAAGTCTTGAGCCACACCATGCGTGGAGAAGGACCTTCAGCTTTTGACCTCCTATCATGTTCACAAACTACCATGGCCCCCAGAAACTGCTGTTCATTGTCTTGTAATGACATCTCAATGTAAGCTTCCAAATGGAGAAAACAGGAGCACTCACTTCATGAAAACTGCATAGGTGAGTGGGGAGTGCTGAAGCACCTTCTCCACAAGTTATGGTGACAATCAGAATAGTACCCCAGCCTGCCTAGAAGACACAGAACTCCCTGAAGACATGCAATAAAAAGTTATTGTGGAATGTCACATGTTCCTGTTGTGTGAAGTGGTCTTTAGTCTTTTTCCAAATGATTTACATACCAGATCCCTTACCTCAAGCATCCAAACAGCAAGATGTCATGTGGGAACTTAGGGTGGAATAAGAACATTCCACTTCCAACTAACACAGACCGAAACACATTTATTTGTGATGTCGTATTCACATATTCATTCTTCTTTCATGATATAATCTCCCTCCCCAAATCCATCTGTGAGGACAGCCATATAAAATTGTGTTGTGGTGGGAAAACTACTGATATTTCAGCAAACCAGGTGTGCTTGACCCCTCCAACCTAATACTAGTTCACACCAACAGCAAATGAAGTAATGAATCTGTTCAACTAAGAGAAGAGTTCTAGCCTGGATTTCCACCAGAAATATCAGTCCTATATTTGTAGAGTGATTTTTCCCCCATGAGAAACTTCATGCATTCCCCTATTTACAGTACAAAGCAATATTGTCCAAGATCAGTTTTATCATCTTGGCTTCAACATGAGTGAACTGCACTAAAATTGTATAAAGTTCTTATAATCATCATGCTAAGATATGTTTTATTCTCTTGCCCATGACTGTAATAAATTATTGATTGAGTGAACTGGACCTGAGTCATGAGTAAAATCAGTAGCTCATATTTCTCTCTCTCTCTCTCTCTTTCACACACACACACACACACACACACACACACACGCCTGGGCTCCTTGAGATTTATCTCACTCTTTATTAAAACCTCATCACAACAACAACAACAACAAAAGAACAATGTTCAAGTAGCACAGAGATATCAGGGTTCTTCACCTGCCCTGAGGCTAGTAGTAGAAGGTATTATCTGATATTAGGGACATATGATACATAATATGAAAGCAGGTTATACAAAACTGGACCATTGGTCCACCTATACCAGAATTTCCTATTCTGCCTGGTGGTGGCTCTCACAAATTTCTGGACTAAGGCAGACATTACTTCACCAAAGAGATACTGCAGGAGGGATATTTAAGAAAGGAAGATCAGAAGCCAGGAGGAATGTTCACCTTCCAAAGGACACCCACAAGGCCATTTTACACTCAACCCAGCTCATTTCAAGATCTGAAGTCCAGCAGGGGTTAAAAACAGAAAAGAAAAACGTCTTAAAAGAACGATAGGGTATGTGGAGGGAAGACCAGTATGCAGTGTTATGGTTAAGTACCATCTCATTTATTCTTCCCTGAAAATCTCCTCAATCCCATTATCTCACTTGAAACTGGGGCTATGCATTTCTCTTATCTTCTCTCTATTGTCGGCCTCCAGAATGAGATCCTTTGTAACTCTGCCACCTGAGATTCTTTTAGCTGGCAATATGGAGGGTTCAGCATGGAACCTTCTACATGCAAC
>NW_015176457.1:1030970-1045382 GCF_001447785.1 Gekko japonicus | reverse complement strand
TAAAGGTGCCATTGGACTCAAACTTTGGTCTGTTGCTGCCATATTGCTGCACTCTGAAGCCCACTAGCTTGGAAGTAAATGCCACTGAAAGCAATGGGACTAACATGCAATCCTATGGATACTTTTAAAACAGTAAGCTGTACGATGAACTCATTGGGCAAATTCCAAGTAAATCTGCATGAGATCAAGCTGTATGAAGCATGTTCTAATCCACAAAAGTTTATGCCACAATACATCCATTTGTTTTTGGGGTTCCACTAGATGCTCTTTTTCATCTGGCTATAACCAATTAACAAGGGTATCCCTCTAGAGTTTCTGGACCATTAGGATAAAAAGTAAACTTGGATATACTGAACTTATCTGTTTTTTACCCTTTGTGCATATAGTTCAGTCTCATAGCTGAATCGCATACATTAGTTATGGATTATCTCAAGTATCAAGTGCAACATACTTCTTTCTGTTTGTTTTGTAACAGTGAATAATGAGATTGACAAGCATTAATGGAGTTACTTCAAACACTGTCTTCTACACTGTTTAACAAGGACTTCATTCACTTCATTAGCTCTTACAAAAGAAAATACAGTCACGCTCAGGACTGAAAGTGTCTCAAACCTCATCTCACATTTCAGACATTAGGAAAATAACAACAGAAAGAAAATTATAACTCCAAACCACACATGGTGAGAAATATAAAATGCAGTTCATATAGATCAAATACTAACAAACAAAAAACCTAATAGTATAGTTGTGTCTACAACTCTGTTTAATAGAATAAAAGCCAGGCACTTATTGGATGAATGTCCTTCATATTTCCAAGAAAAATCAGCATAACCAAAAAGTGATGTTAAAAACAGAAACCACAAACAATATTTAACTTGACTATACCACAATCTGATACACACTATTATAATTTGTATACTCTTTATTCGGGCATGTTTTTCTCTATAATCTATTTTGCAAACACAATTTAGAATGTAAAATAAACTGAGGACAGAGTTAACTTTGTCAGAATTTTACCAGTCTTAAATGAAATTGCAAACACATGCAGAACATAGCACCATTATCCTCCTCTGCAAAGTCTACCACCAACAGTTACATTACATTTTAGCAAAAATCTCAAAGTACACAGAAAGTCAAATAAAAATGTCGTAGTATCAATACAACTAAATTCCAATAGCAAGCTTGTAAGTATTTATTTATTAATTTACAAAATTTATATCCTGCCTTTCTGCCCCCACAAGGGCTACCAAGGCAGCTAACAAATGAAAACATTCAGAATAAAATCAATTTTAAAACCATTTAAAACCATTCCCCATAGAAACACACATCATTAAAACAATTAAAAACAGAGCCATAATACATACAAAGGCATAAAAACAACAATTAAAACACAGGGCGAGAAGAAGGGATCACTGAGGAAAGGCCAAATGAAACAAAAAAAGTCTTCAACTACTGGTGGAAGAGGGCAACAGAAAGGGACAGATGAATGCCCCTGGGCAGAGAGTTCCTGAGTCACAACCAAGAAGGCCCTCTCTCCTAGGTTGCCACCCAACTGATCTCAAAAGGCGGAGGAATCTGAAGCAGGGCCTCCAAAGATGACCATAGTAATCAATTGGGTTCATAAGGGAATAGGCAGTCCTTCAGGTATGTTGGTCCCAAACCATATAGAGCTTTGAAGGTTGACACCAGCACCTTGATTTATGCCTAGAAGCAAACTGTATAGATGGGCTAAAGCTGGGGTGATGTGGTCCCTATGACCCACTCCAGTCAACATCCTGGCTGCAGTGTTCTGTACTGAACACTTTCCAAGGGCAGCCCCATGTACAGCACATTGCAGTGATCTAATCTAGATCTAACCAGGGCATGATCCACAGTGGCCAGATCTTTTTCTGCCCAGGAAAGCCACTCTCTCTGTTTCCACACAAGGGCAGGCAAAGTTTCCCCATGCTGGTATGAAACGCAGCAGGGAGCTCGCCGTTCCAAAGTTTAGCTCTGCTCCCTTCTCAGACTGGTTGCAGGCAGAGTTTAAAGGGGAAAGGGGAGTCAGGTTAAAGGGGAGAGCCCTGGCTGGGAGCCCCCATGCATCATGCTCACAACATCATGTGGAAGCTCCCCTCCAAAAGCAAGGCATGCTGTGTTCCACCTGGGGGGAAATCCCCACATGGTAACCCCTGACGCTTTGCACGAGGCACATCAAAACGTCCAATGTGCAAGCACCAAGGCGCTGACACCGGCAGGCCATGTCGCAGCCACCCTTTCCCACTTCACCCAGGAAACATAAACCGAGGCCTGCATGAATAATTCAGGTGGGCTTGCGCCATAAATGTATAATGCCTCTTATTAGTTTGAGATAACTGGATTTCAACGGTCTTAATAAGATCAACATTACAGCCTGCTGCACTGTGTGCAAATTAGAACTATGTATCTGTACAAATCTGTTCAAACGATAGGCTGAGGAAGAAAAGTTTCCTTTAAAAAACAACCACCACCTTCCAAGGGATAACATCTCAGATCTACAATACTGTGCAGTTACTATGGGGTCTGATTAAATAGAAACTTGAGCCTCTCTAAAAGAAATAATTAGTTATGAGAAGTCTGAAACATGAAACTGCTCCAGATATTTCCCCTCTTTATTTTAAAAATCTCTCGTTTGAATTTAAAAGACTCCAGAAGGCAGGGAGCATCTTATAACCTGATGAGCGAGGAAGGGATGAAAGCGCTCAGTGAGGCCTACTTCTAATCACTCAGGCACGAGGCCTGCAGAGACTTTTCAGCCTGTAGCTTCTGCCCAAGAACCCCACTTCGGAGAGGGATGGGATTGAGAAAGCGCTACAGATCATCTGGGTCTCTGTATACGAGAGCAGCATGGGTATTTATTTGTTTTTTAAACGTCAGACTTTCAGAATGCAGTTCAAACCTGTTAGGTGCCAAATCTCCAGTACCAAAAATCGAGTAAACTGCCTGGTGTTTTTCTGCTCCCCCACCCCATTCTAGAGATAGATGGTTACAAAAGTTTTGTCCCAAAAAAATAAAGTCAAATATATTCTAGCTTAATGTGTCAAGATTGGGGGAGGGGGCAGACCCACAGCCCCCAATATCCGGCTTGGAACTTCAGCACCCCTGTAGATTTTAAAAAGGAAAAGTAGTGCCAACTTCTACACAATCCCTTCATTTAACAAGCCACGAGGATCTCTTTATCATTCGAAGGACGATCCTTTCAAACTCCCGAAGGTTTGAAAACATAAAAGTTTTGGGAAAAGTTCAAACACGGAGGATTTTAACCTTACTCGAAAGTTCTGCTCTAAAAAAACAAAACAAAACCCTGAGACGAAAGATAATCCAAGGCCCTACTTGCCGTTGGGGAATAAAACAAAACGAAATGTTGTGGGGTTTCCCCCCGGCAGTCACGTTCCCAGAAGCTTCGGCCTTTCCTCCCGACTCTGCTGTTCACTTCCCAGCGTGAGGAGTCACTTTCACTCTCTCTAACACGCACGCACACACAACACACCACACACACCCCTCGCCAGAGAAGGGCGCATGCCATAAAAGACACCGACTCACACACCTACCCGCATTTCCTTTCAGGAGGAGGCTGGGAGGAGGGACGCCCCCCGCCGCCGAGGATGATGATTTCTTATGTAACTGCGCGGGACCCTCCCTTGCTCCCCTCCGCTGGCGGCGGCGGCCAGAAAGTCCTGCCGAAGTTCGAACAACAAGCGCGGCCGTTGCCAAGTGCCCCGCTCCGCTCGCCCTCCTCCGCCTGCCCCCCACCCCGCCGCCGACAGTGGCACCCACCTGTCCCGGGGGTCGATCCAGCTGGTCTGCTTGGTGTTGTGGTCGATGTAGAAGACTTTCCCGTCGTAATCCCGCGCCTCCTCCCAGCCTTCGGGTAAGGGGAGCTGCCCATTCCCCGCTTTCCTAGGCATGGTCGAGGGTCGGGGATCGCTGCTCCATAGGGACCGAAAAGAAGAAAGAAAGAGGGACGCGGGAAAGGAACGCGCTTCCCCCCTTTCTCCTTCCTCCTGGGAGCGGGCAGAGGGGGGCAGACGCTTCTTGCAGCGGCTCGGGGAACACCCGCCGGAGTTTCAGTCCACCATGTCTGGACAGCAGCCGCCGCTTTCTGCCCTTCGTCCGCCGCGGCAGCAGGGCATGGGGCGTCCGGGCTGTCTAGGTTCCGATCCGGGGGGTGGGGGGGGGGGGGGGGGGGGAGAGAGGTGAGCCCGGCTCAGCCCCCGAGCGGCCGCAGCGGTGGCAGCAGGAGCAGCCGCTCATTAGCATGAGATTAGCATCCATCTCATCTGCATGCACATTCCTCGCTGGTGCATTCCTGAGCGTTAACCCTATCCCTGCCGCCCTGGGAGAAGAAAAGGGAAGACTGGCATCCAGAAAAGAGCCATCGGCACCTCTCCCCCCCCGCCGCCGCCCCGGAAAATATGCTGCACGATCGAGAAGAAAGGAGCATCTAGGAAAGTGGGAGAAGAAAGGGTGGGGTGGGGGAGCGCGGAAAGAGAAGAAAGGAGGAGAGGGACAAAAGGGAAAGGAGGGGAGGCACAAAGTGATCGGGGAAAGTGATGTTAAAGGTCCCTAAGGAAAAAGAGAATCCGGTGACACTTTAGAAACTAACCAAATATATTCCTGCACAGTGCCCTTCAAAACAGAGTTAGTTGCTCCCATCGAAATCCATTGAAGTAGGTGGCCTTGGAAGAGTATGGCTCTCTCTCTTCAGGATTGCACTGATAAAAGTGCAAAAGGGGGAAAGAATGGCAAGTTCACGCTTACAGTCAGAAAATGTTGATTTTGAAAATAATAAAGACTGTATGCCATTAGAAGCTCTTCCAAAGCTGTTCAATTGACTTAGTTATAGGCCCGTCGCTGTGGGCTGGAGTGAACTCTTTTGCGCTTCAAGGACTGTTTTCTGTGTAACACTTTTCAGTCCCATGAGTGTTCCTAGAAATCACTTCAGGTTCTAAGGACCTTATACTCACTTTTCAGAAGGATCCAGGTGGTCTCAGGTGGTTTCTGACGTTGTGGAACATCCAGAGAGGCCCTTCTAGAAACTGGAATGTGACTGAACACCATTTTTGCTCACTTTGGGGTGGTGGGTTCAGGGGAGTGACTTGCAGGAGCATTCCTGTCAAATTGTGAAGTGAGGATTGCAAGTTTCACGTATGGCTATTTGCTAGGACAGCTGTTCTTATTTGTGGTGAGACAATAAAGCCAATATGATCCAGTGAACAAACTGCCAGAACTTGCTATTTGTGACCTGGAGTCAGCAGCATAACTCCTATTCCTTTGGTGAAGATGAGGGGAAATTCTTGCAATAAACCCAACCAGTGTCTAATTCTGCTTGTCTAATAGACAGGGTTGCCAGCTCTGGGTTGGGAAACGCCTGGAGATTTTGGGGGTGGAGCCTGAGGAATGCAGGCAGGCCCATAGCCAGGACTTTGTGGCTTGTGGGGCAATTTTTTTTCTGGTGGGGTGAAGTTCTTAGTGCAGAAAGAAAAACCATTTAGCCAAAAGAAAGCTGTTACCAGGATAGATCTCTAAACTCCAAGCTGTCAACCACTTTAGATGACAGTTCTCCACTGCTGCAAGTTAATCACTTCTGCCAGCCTAAGCAACAATTCTAATAACAAGCTGGCAGGTGGGGGTGATGACTTCTATAGTCAAGAAAGCTAACACTTAGGCAGAAAAACTCTCTTAAAGGAGACCAGTTTCTTGACATAGAGTTAGAAGGTATCCTAGAGGTCACCTACTCCAACCCCCTTGCTCAGTGCAGGAATTAGTCAACTACAGCACCCCACTCTGCTTAAAGGAGCACACACCTTTTAAAAAATGTTTTAAAATGATTGGTCAAAAGCATTTACAGGATAAATTCTTGTGGGGCTGTGCTTTTAAGAAAGGGGGCCAAGCCCCCCAAAGCCCAACCATAGCTATGGGTCTGAATGCAGGGTTTGGGGAGGGGAGGGACCTCTGACTGGTATAATGCCATAGAGTTCACCCTCCAAAGCAGCCATTTTCTCCAGAGGAACTGATCTTGGTCATCTGGAGATCAGTTGTAATAGCAGGAGATCTCCAGGTACCACCTGGAGGTTGGCAATCCTACCAATAGACCAACATAGCACAGTAGCTCTAGTATCAGACTAGGGCCATGATCAGACAAGCTATTAGCTCCGGTATCATTACTTCTCCCTACCGGATTTTACAGGAGCATCCATATATGGCCAGGGACCAGCCTACTTAAGGGACCGCCTTTCCCCACATGTTCCCCCAAGAGCACTACGGTCGGGGAATCAGAACTTACTAGACGTGCCAGGTCCCCGGGTCATCAAACTCGTCATGACCAGGAACAGGGCGTTTTCGGTGGCGGCTCCTATCTGGTGGAATGAGCTCCCAGAGGAGATCAGGGCTCTGTGGGACCTAGCACAGTTCCGCAGAGCCTGCAAGACGGAGCTCTTCCGCCAGGCATTCAAATAGGAGCCGCCATCGCCATTGTACCACCAATGCCCCATGGTTTCTGTACAGAGTCACCATGATGCGGGCACTTTGGATGAGAATGGGACGTTTTAGGAGACGGCCATCTTGTTTTTAGGAGAGGAGCACCAAAATTTGTTTATGACTGTGATGTGTTTTAATATTTTTAATGTTTTAATTGTTCTATTGTATGATTTGGCGATATGCCGTGTAAGCCGCCCTGAGCCTCCGGGGAGGGCGGGATAAAAATGTAAATAATAAATAAATACATAAATAAATACAACCACCTCTGTATAACGTTCCTCACTCACAGGCCACTCGTCTTCACCCCTGACTTTGTTGACATTGGAGAAAGTCCATTAGCAGCCGATCCAAGTAGTCTTGCTGCGCATTTCTGGATGTCTGATCACTGTGTTGTGATTAATCACCAAGGCACATGCACTTTCAGAGGAGAAAGAGCTGTGGTCAACCGCTTATGCGCATGCACAAACAGCAGGAAAATGTTTAAATGGCAGCCCACACACGCTCCATGGTTACAGCACAGGAAGTGTGAATTCTCAACCACGGAGCAACTGCGATGTCTGGACAACATTCGCCAGTATAAATACCTTCAGTTTAAATATAAGCGTGCTCAATGTTCTTAAAACATGATGTCTGATCTTGGGAGAACTGGCTTTGAATCCTCACTTTGCCCTGGAAGCATGCTGGGCGACCTTTGGCCCATCACACTGTCTCAGCCTATCCTAGTTCACAAGGCTGTTGTTGTGGGAATAAGACGGAGGTGGAGAGAATGATGTGGGAAGCCACTTTGGGCCCCTTTAGGGAAGAAGAGCAGGATAGAAAAAAATAAAATCTCTCTCAGTAAAACATATGCTGTGACCATGGTCACACTGGATCCACACCCAGTTAAAAAACCCTCATTGTAACTAAGGCTGACTAGCATGAGTGTTATGTCACGTTGACACTATTTATCTTAGGATTCAGAAGAAGTATTGAGGATATGATGTGTATAACATAAAATAAGTTTTAAAAAACCCTTCTTTTCAAACCCCTTTCCAATATATAGTATGTAAGGCATGGGTTGCCACTGCCAGGCATGGCCTGCCAAACAGCAGAAGACTGAAGGGTGGGTAGAGACATGGGGGCAGCCATCAATGATAGTATGATATCACTTGTGGGAGAACCCAGAAATGACATCATACCTCTCTAGGAATTGCTGGAAACTCTATGGTAAAACTGTAGCGTTTCTGGAGATTCCTAGAGAAGACTGATGTCACTTCTGGGTTTTCTCAATGTGATGTTACACCACCTGCCCAATGGCCATTTTTAAGGGGGGAAATTCCCACAGCCACTATGAGTGCAGTGTGGGAAGTAAGGGTGTGGGGGGGAAATGCTGAAATTTTTCGGCTTCTGGTAAATCAGACCTGAAAAATATTGGTAAATGCTGAATTTCCCCAGTCCAATACCAGTAAAGTATTTGGATTGGGGAAATATTCGGTATTCCTGAATATATTTGGGTCTGATATATACCACCAGAGGGAAAGGATTGTTAAAATGCCTTCTTTCCCTCTGCTAGCCCCAAGGGATTGCCTTGTCAATTTCAAAAAAAAAACACACCCAGCTGTGAGAGAAATTGACAAGGGAAAGCCTCTGCTCTGTGCCTTCCCTTCTCTAGTTGACATGGGGTAGGTGGAGAAGGGCAGGCAAGAAGCCCAGACATGTTTAAAAATGCCTTTCTTTCCCTCTCCGATCTGGGGAAAGGAAAGGAAGGTATTTAAACACGTCCCCTCCACTTCCCCGAGTTTCTCTGCAAAAGCGGAGAGACTCAGGGAAGGAAGGGGGCATGTCTGCATGCCTGTTCTTTCCTTCCCCAGCCAACCCGCTGTGGTGGGCTGGCTGGGGAAGCAAAGGGGCAGGCATGCAGACATGCCTGGGTTCCCTGCCCAATCTTCTCCAGGTGCCCTGATCTTAGGAAGGGAAAGAAAGGCATTTAAACCCCACAGCTGACTGGCGGCTTATGTCGATACTCTCTGATCTGTATTCGGCTTATGTGATACCCGAAAAATACCGACAAGGCATTTCTCAGGTATTTTTTCAGTTTGGCTATTGCTGAATGCACATCCCAAGTGGGAAGCAAGACACAGAGTGGGGAGGGATTCTCTGTTCTGCCCAGGGGCTGGCAACCCTAATCCTCCCTGTCAAGAGAGGAGCCATTTTCTGAGTAAAATTCCATTTGCAAAGCTTTTCTCTATTCCAGTCAGATAACAACAAACGCCTGTTAGTTACTCGCCCTCCATAGACTGTACTCCACCAAGGTTCTTTTCTCAGGCCTACTAATTAGCTCACTAGTTCAGCTGGATACAGATGGGAGGGGGGGGGATTCGTTCATCATCCAGAAGTTCCCTTGAAGACAGCATGGTGATTGGTTGAAGGAGGTCAGGAGATACATCGCTGCGTTTTCAAAAAAAATGTAGTCTATCTTGCTAGGCCTTACTCCTTTCCCTCCCTTCCTTTCCCATGCCTTATATGTGTGTTTGCCATATGCTACATCTGTCATGGACCTTGCTGCTTGCTTTGAATTGAATCTGTTGAGCTTTAAGAAACCAAGACCTGCTCTGCAGAAACCCTATTCAGTGAGTGTATTTAGGAAGTCAGTTTTATTATTTTCTGTGTATTTGAACTCTACACTGGAACCATAATGTTTTTAAAACCCTTTTCTTTATTTTCTTTCCAATAAAGCTTTATGGTGTGTTGCTGTGAGCTCACTGTTCCACATGTAGGTTAACTCAGTTACATTATCACAGAGAGGTGTGCCACGGGGTCTCAGGTTTGAGCCAGAGGAACAGTGCTCTCAGACCAATGCAGGTTAGCCTTGACACTCCCTCAACTGCATCCTCTCATTCAATCGGAACACTTACTCCCGGCCTTTCTGTCACTTGTTCTTCCTCTTTCTCATTCTGTCACACTCCACGCACACACTTTCCCTGCCTTCCAGCCAACATCCTTACCTTTTAAACCACCTGTCAAGAACTGTGTACACAATTACAGCATTTTATGGCATTGTCTACAGATGTTATATGCATTACATCATCGTTTCCAATAGCACATAACTGGTTCCCAGTCTTTTTTTTTTTCCTTCAAAAGAACTCAGCCCATCTGACAAATTTGGCTCTAGTCTACAAAAGTAAGTGCCTCAATAACTCCCATCTGGAAGGTGGCACAAGATTCTGTTTTTGATCTAGTCCCTTGTTACCTTCATATGTCTCAGTTCTGTCAGTTGCCTCATAAACACGGTCCCCCATTATCTTTGAAAGTTTTAACCATTCCTTTGTTCTTAAAATTGTTTAACTGTGCATATAGGAAGTCAGTGTTTGAAAGAGCAGGCCTGTCCACATTCTTGGCAGTGTAAAACCAATATTACTTCCCCTAGATATAACATTCAAAAATCTGACATTCAATCAAATTTGCAGATGATACAGTTGAGCATTCTTTCGTTTCATATAAATGTGGATCTTTCTCACTAAGTTTTTTTTTTTACAGTGATGGTCTTACATTGTCACACAGGTTTTGTGCAGCATTTGGACCCAACCATAAACTGGTTTTCATTTTATCAAGTGCACTTTGTTTTATTGAATTAGATTCAGCTGTATGTACACTGAAAAATGCTAGAGAGGAGATTCCTGAATCCAGCAGCCAGGTATTGATTCTGGCACCACTGCAGAACTTTGTAGTACAAAATCAGAGAAATTTATTGGAACCAGAAAGCAGCCAGGTCTGTGATTTAACATCCAGTGGTCTTTGACCTTTTCATACCCAGAATCCGCTTTTTAAACCCAGGCAACAATATAATGAGCTGCAACTATGTGGCAGGAAATGACATGATATCACACAGCCATGTGACAGGAAGAGAGTCTCTCAACCTCCCTGGCCTGAAAAGGAATTTCTCTGCTGCGGAGTGACCTTGCCTTGCTGTCCTGCTGCTCTTCTCAGTGTGTATACAAATGATGTCTGGTGCCCTTGCTCTTTAGACATGTAAAACTGACTGCAGATCCCTCCAAAAAGCAGCAAGAACCAGGCCCATGAACCAGCAGTTAAGACTGTGAACTACATGAGTGTCCTAACACGTAGGATGAAGACCATTGTTTTAGTCTAAGCAGTTTATCTGGTTAGGAAAATGACTTTGTGATTCAGTGGCAATACAGAGAACTCATCTACTTTGCCCTTCCTCTGCAATTAATATGGATACTGTCCACGTTGAGTAAGAAGAATATTTATATTTGTTCTGTACTCTGCAATCAAGCCCACTCAGGTTTCCTGACTAGGATTGGGGAGCAGGAGCAGGTAAAACAAGGAGGAATTTCAGACAGATGATATAATCTGGAAGAGGAACGGTTCCCAAACGGTTTCTGGTCTGTCATTTCAGACAGAACCATTTTAGAACCAGTTCCCTACCGGAATATATTTATAGGAATATATTTATAATTTCAGACACAAACGCTTCTGTCCCGATTAGGAAACGGGGCTGAAGCATTTTACCTGTCAACTGCTTCCAAGTAGTCTTCAGTTTCCTCTCCCGGTTCCGATGCACTTTTTCCCGCCGTTTTTCGCCCGTGCGGGCGATATCCGGCTTTTGTTTTTAATGTTCGCTTTAGAGCGTTATAGTGCTATAGCGCTATAATGCAACAGCATTATATCAACCCCATTGGAATGCCTGGAGTGTTTTGTTATAGTGCTATAGTGGTATAGCGCTCTAAAGTGAATGTTCACCAAAAAAAAGCTGGAGATCGCCCACACGGGCAAAAAACGGCGGGGAAAAAGTGGTGCAGTCTGAAATGGCAAACCGCTTCAGATCCAGCTCTTTACTGGAAGGGGAAAGCCATGTGTGAAATGGCAGCCCTATACCGGTTTACTTCATGACGGACAAAAACGGCTTCAAAACGGGTTTAAAAGGGTAATGTGAAATTCCTCAAGGTTTCCGCCTGGTGGGCTGATTGATCCAGCAAGGCTCCCAGGGCTCAGCTTAAGCAGGCTGGGGAGGGGTGCTTGGGCCCAGCTGCACTGCGGGCAGGTGCTGGAGTTCCTGAGGCTGCGTTGTACATTCACCAGGATCCTGTGAGAAAGTGCTATCCTCAGCACTCTGCTCTAAACCTACAGAGAGGCTGTGTGCAGCCAGTCTGGCATTTTGCCTCCTTTATACCTGTAGGGAGAGGAATAGCAGGGGTGGGGAAGAGATGCCTTGACAGTATGGTGATGGAAGGTGGTTGAGGCAATGCTGTGGTTGGGAAGACAGGGAGAAGGTGCCAGATAGAGCATCCTTTTTCAACTGAGAAGGATAACAAATTAGCTCCCAGGCTTTTAACCTTCTGGTTTTGCTCCCTGCCGCTTTGAAGGGGGGGGAGCAAAACCAGAGGGATAAATATGAGAGTGAAGGGCCTCCCAGGGGGCATTTCACCCCCTTCTTACTGCTGGCTGTGGTGAGCCGCAGCCTTCAGAAAGGTGGAACAGAAGATCTCCCAGGAAGGGACTTCCCCCCCTTTCTTTCTGCTTACCACAGGGAGCCCTGGCCAGCAGAAAGTGGGGGATGATCTCCCAGGAAGAGACTTCCCCCTTTCCTTTCTGCTGACCATGGAGAGCCCCAATCAGCAGAAAGGTGGGAGGGAAGATCTCCTGGGAAGAAACTTCACAACTTCCATTTTAACCCTGCTTTCTGCTCCCCATGGCTTTTAATGGGGAGCAGAAAGCAGGGCCATTTATACCCCTGTATCCTTCCCCCAGCAGAAAGCCATTTAAACCCTGCTTTCTGCTCCCTGTAAAAAACTGTGGGAAGCTGAAAGCAGCACAGTGGTTTAAATGTCTCCGAGCTATTTACACCAAACTGCTGAGTAGTGGGGAGCTCCAAGCAGCTCAGCTGTTTCTCATGAAGAGCAGAAAGCAGGGATAAACCCCTGCTTTCTGCAATTCCTGAACTGTCGGAGCCACCACAAATTGTGCCGAAATTTGTGGTAACTCATCCCGATTCTTCAGCTCATGAACTTCAGTTTGCAAACCCCAAACAGGCCAAAATTTGTGACAGACTTTAGTTCATCAGTCAGTTCATGGCCATCCCTACTCTACACCATGGAAAGAGCATTCAGCCAGTGCAGGCAATCAAAGCATTGTGAATCTTCACTTCTGTGTTGTATATCTTTGCTACAGAGAACTTCAACTCCTTTGATTTACCATATCCCAGAGACCTCTTTAGTGGTAGTGCATATATTTAGTGTCCAAGCCATTTGATTCAAGGAGGAAATCATTGAGGAAGGAACACATTTGGAGAGAAGGAAGAGGTGAGGAGGCCATTTCTTACCTCCTATGCTACTTTTCGCTAGTTGAAGGACAGTAGCAACATGTTTTTCTTTTTAAGATGTGGATTTTCAGAACCTTTTAATGTTATCCATAGGTAAAATAGGAAAGGAACTCGTGGTAATATGTGGCTAAGGAGACATTTATTCTCTTTGACTAACATAATAACCATCTCACAAAAGATCATCATAACTGGATTTTCTTGGTTTCAATTTGGAACAGTCTGAACCTGATCCAGTACTCCACTGGAAGCCAGTGCAGCTTGCGCAGCACAGATTTGAATTGTGACATATGCGGGGTCCCCATGAGGAGCCACGCTGCCACATTCTGGATCAGTTGGAGTTCCCAAGTCATTCTCAAGGGTAGCCCTATGTAGAGCAAGTTAGATTAGAGGTGACCATTACATGGATTACTGTAGCTAGGTCAGGGTGGGACAGGTAGAGGCCAGTTTCCTGACCCAGTGTAACTGGAAAAACACCAGTCTGGCAACATTTGTGATCTGGGCCTCCATTGAGAAGTAGGCATTCAGAATCACACCCAAGCTCTTGACAGTTGATGCTGGTATCAATGGCACACCATCAAGAGCCAGGAGTCAGCACCCCAAACCCGGCATAATGTTGCATACTTGGTGGACAGTAGTGGATTAAAGGTTAAGGACCAATGACAGTGAATTCAGTTTATAAAAGGTATAACTCTGTTTAGAATCATGCTGTGTTTGTTAGAGAAGCCACTCCCTTGAGCACCCTCATCTTGGAAATCAGGGTTCCCTATCCAAATCAGCCTATTTTGACATCTTGCCATATGTCACATGATGACTGTTCCTCCTAAGAGAAGAATCTTACAACCAGAAAGTATAAAGACACAAAGATCTGAGTTCAGATTCCAGAGACAGGGGGAGAAAGGGGTCTGATAAAATAAATTATCTCAGTTGGAGTTAGTTGGTTGTGGAAAATTCATATAACATCCAGGCTGTTCATTAGGATTCCACCATTTCTTGTGTCTGTAGAGCAGGGGTCTCCAAACCTTTTGAGCCTGTAGGTACCTTTGTAATTCTTACACCGGGTGGCGGGCACAACCACAAAATGAACAAAGCCCAAATACAGGGGGAAAGCGGGGTCATTTTGAAAATACCCTGGGAAAGAGGAAAAATTTTAGAGTCCAATGGCACCTTTAAGACCAACAAAGGTTTATGCAAGGTATGAGCTTTCATGTATGTGCAACGCACACTTTTTCAAATACATTGGAATGACAGGTGAGGTTCAAACTTATAGACATGGGCTGAACAGCAAATTAACATGTGACATGATGATGTTTAAGGTATGCAAAATCAGAACGAAATAACAAGCTGAGAGACAATAAAACCAACACTGTGGTGACAGCTGCTGTGGAAACAACATTTTTTTTTAATCTGCACAATCAGAAGCCCCGCTGGGCAAGAGCCCCACTTTCTAAAAACACTTAGTGGGCACCAAGAAAGATGTCAGCTGGTGCCGTAGTGCCCGTAGAAGCCATGTTGGGGACCCCTGTTCGAGACAGTACAATTGATTAAACTTAGGCACCCAAAACTCTGAAGTGCACGTGTGTTTCATTATTTAA
>NW_015176457.1:1005557-1030931 GCF_001447785.1 Gekko japonicus | reverse complement strand
CAAGCGATAGCATCACATGTTTCCAGAGGGAGTGATAAACAGCGGTACCAGTTTGATAAGCCCCTCTTGCACACTTTTCAAATGTGCACTCATACAACAGAAAAATTGGGAATACATTTTCATTGGTCAGGCCTTACTGTTCACTTGCTCCACATGGGAATGACGGTGTCATTGGCTGAATGGTGTAGCTTTAAAGCGGAATTGTATTCCACAAGATCCTTGCCTAATTGTGCATTTGTCAACAGAGGCAACATCCTTCTAAGTCCATTGATTTCAGCTCTGCTTAGGACTGCACTAGAAGTTCCCAGGCATAAAGCAAAGGTACTGAGTTCAGGTAGTTTTCTTTCCGCAGCACAAGGTGGAGAAATGTATGTGTTGTCCCCATGAAAAGTGTTTCTGATTTGGCACAATAATACAATTTATCATTCTCAATTACTGGGAGTAAACAGGAAGACAAGAAAAGAATCCGTTGGCACTTCATGTTGGTGTAAAATATGCATAAGTCCTCATTTGATAATAACTGTTTTCTCTGTTTTGATGTTTTATTAAATTACCAACCCATCAAAACATTTTAGTTTATGTATGATCTTTTTAAAAAGTAATAACATAGTTACATTCGCAGTGTATTTGCATTTGCATGAGGGGGCTGCTGAATCAAGAACTCCCGAGATTGTTAGGGGTCAACATTTCTACACAAAGCTGATGGAAGAATTGCCAGCGTTACTGAATGACCAGCCATTAGCGTGTCAGACAGATAGCGCAGTTACTATCACATACAGTACATGATTACCTCTAGCTATATACTTTTATAATGGCCTTATTTGCTGGAACTGATATGCCTGGGGTTTTTTTTCATGCTATCTTTTCATGTGACTGTAATAACAGCTTTAACCTTGGAAACCCAGGAAAAGGATGTATTTTTGTTGTTGTTCAGTCGCACAGTCGAGTCCGACTCTTCGCGACCCCATGGACGAGCTCTCTCCAGGCCTTCCGGTCTTCTGCCGTCCTCTGAAGTTGGCTCAACTTCATGTTCGTTGCATCGATGACACTGTCTAACCATCTCATCCTTTGCCGTCCCCGTCTTCTTTGACCTTCAATCTTTCCAAGCATCAGGGTCTTCTCCAGTGAGTGCTCCCTTCTCATTTGGTGGCCAAAGTATTTGAGCTTCAGTTTCATTATCTGGCCTTCCAGGGAACAGTCAGGGTTGATTTCTTTGAGGATTGACTGATTTGTTCTTCTTGCAGTCCAAGGGACTCTCAAGAGTCTCCTCCAGCACCATAGTTCAAAAGAATCTATTCTTCGGCGCTCGGCCTTCCTTATAGTCCAGCTCTCGCAGCCATACATGACTACTGGGAATACCATTGCTTTGACCATGCGGACTTTTGTTGGCAGGGTGATGTCTCTACTTTTTATCATGCTGTTTAGGTTCGCCATCGCTTTCCTCCCAAGGAGCAGGCGTCCGAGTAAAGGCTCTCAAACAGAACAGAATTAAAGTACATGTAAGCATGTTGCTGAACTGTGCTGTGGTGTTCTCTAGCTGGCCTGTCACTCTCTCTCCTTTCTTTGCTTTTAGGAACACAGAAGCTATCAGATACAAAAAGAGGCATCTTTTCTTTCTCTCATTTATAATCCAACATGTGGCATGGAATTATTCTGGATTTTGTTGTGGGCAGGCTACTAGTTTTTTTCCTGCATATGCAGGATTACTGCTCTCCTGAAGTGGGGAGCTTTAGGACAGATCCACTCTCCTATGACAATATATTCAAGACTGCAGCAAGGGCTGGCTCACTATTAAGGTTGCTAATTCTGGCTTGGGAAATTCCTGGAGAACTGGCCTGGGGCTGGTATCTGGGGAAGGCGGAGTTTAGGGAGGGGATATGGTGACATAGAGTCTACCTTTCAAAGCTGCCATTTCTTCCAAGGGAACCAATCTCCTCAGTCTGGAGAGCAATTGTAATTATGTGAGAACTCCAGCCCCCCCCCCCCAAGTTGGTAGCCCTCTTTCTATTGGATGTGTGGTCTATTTGTCCCATGAGTTTAGTTTTGAAGAAGGCACTGAAGAAACCAGTTACTGGTTTAGCACTGAACTGAGTTAGGAACAGGGCTTTTTTTGTAGAAAAAGCCCAGCAGGAACTCATTAGCATAATAAGCCATACCCAACAGCAGAAACTCATTAGCCTATTAGGCCACACCCCTGATAGTACAGCTCATTAGCCTATTAGGCCACACCCCCATGTTGCCAGAAGTGTGGTCATCCAGCCACACCCACCTTTTGCTTCTTATTCTGTTTACCTTGTTTGTTGTCAAAACCTTGGGGTTTTTTTGTAGCAGGAACTCCTTTGCATGTTAGGCCACACATCCCTAATGTAGCCAATCCCAATGAGTTTCTGATGTTGGGTGTGGTCTGTTATGCTAATGAGTTCCTGCTGGGCGTGGCCAACTCAGGAGCCAGCCGGAACACCGTTCCTGTGCGTTCCTGCCCCAAAATAGCCATTGTTGGGAAGACTTTATAGCTGGATCTTTGTATTTGGAACTGGACTCCTTTAGAGTCTGGTCTGGTCAAGCAAGATGGTGTAATGGGTTCTTGTCCTTTGTGGCCGTTGATAAGAAATTGCAGTCAAGTAGTGATGTGCTCTCTTCTTCCTTCTTGCTTTGAACAGCTAGTGTTCTCTTAAGACTATAAGAGAGAGATACTCCTGTGTATAGCCTCTGTAGTTGCTCTGTAACTGCGAGGCCTCTTGGTTGGATATACTCCATGTGTAAATATCCCTGCTGCTCTTTTGACTTTTTGGGGGGTGGGTGGGACAACTATCCCCTTCAGAAAAAGTTCTGTGAGAACACTTTCCTTACTGGGGACTTTTTTTGGTCCACACAATTGTGATTTATGCTTGTTGTTCTGTGTTTTTTAACCCGAACATATGAATTTATTAGCAACGTTTCACTCCCATTTGTGTATTTCTGACCCTAGATTCAGGAAACAATGGGAATACAAATAAGAAAAATCTCAGCTAAAATAATACACAATAAATAGTTTTATGGATGCTTTGCAAGATGGAAGAAGAATATAGGTCCAGTGTGCTGGAGTCAGAGGCACTAATAATACTGCACCTTTTATTGGTGCATTTTAAATCAACACAATAAAGCCCCTCCTGCCAATCTAGTTTGTCCCAAGAAGCAATTCTTTCCAGTGTCATCACAGGACCTCAATGTGATCAAAGCTTGGCACAGGTTGAGTCTAGAAATCTGTTTTCAGTGCCAGAGCTTAGCCCTGCAGCATGTAATATAATAACAGACTACTTCTCTAAACTTTCCAAATGCCAGACTGTTGCTGTTGAACACAGAGTTGGGTGAACCCTTGGGTTGCCATCTCTGGGTTGGGACATTCCTGGAGACCTGGGGTGTGTGTGTGTCCAGAATTGGCAACCCTCCTACACAGTGTAGCTGAGGACTTCCCCACCAGAGAGGTCTTGGGGGGTGGCAGCGGCTCTGAATCATTCTAGAAGCAGCAGATTCACAAGTATGTTTCTGGACCTTGACAATACTTTGTCAAAGAATTTCATGACACACACCCCCCACACACACACACCACATTCCACTTGGCCAAATTCCAAAATTTGCTCCAAAATTTTGAGTGTTTCCAATATTCTGCTTTCTCACTGACTGATCTTAATATGCCAGTTTTCCATGAGCTGGGAGCAAGATTTCTAGATCAAATGATACATCTTCTGTGGCGGCTTGAACCCCAGTGAAGTTTTTCAATGAAGCACTTTTTAATGCCTTGTTCAGTTTCTGAAGGCACTGAATGGCAAAGGCTACCTACATCTTCAGCTTCCATTTGATAAGACACGGGAACAAACAAATCTCCTGCACAGAGCTCAGTGCCTGAAAAGCCCTGGAAAGGGTGAAAATATTTTGGAAATGAAGTTATTGCCTTGAATATTGCCATAGTCAATATTCAACAAAAGGTAATGCCACACATTACAAATCAACTTGCTGTTCTAAATGAAGCATATTGTACATAGGGAAAAGGTGGCCCAGCCAACCGAATAATTTGGTAGCAATCTATGCCCATGGAAATGCACTCACTCCAAGGATCACCCTTACAACAGAGCTGGAATCTGTTTCCACTTCCACTCCAGTCTGGTATTTCAGTGCTCTTTTCTGCCCTATCCTTAAACATGATCTTGATAGCTACCAGAGCAGCACTGAATACACTTCTTATAACCTTGTACCCCTATCTTAAGGTGCAAAGAAGAAGTATAAGAGCTTTGTTGGATCGGACCTGTTATGTACGTGGACCACCTCTAGGGGTCCACGGACAGGCCAGAGCTAGGATCCGAAGACAAAGGAAACTTCGGATCCTGGATTCCCCAGCCCCAACCAATAGCCACCTTGGCGGGACATTTAAACCCTCCAATGGGAGTGGGGGGGGCAGCTGGGGAAATTGTATATAGTTGGCCCGGTTGGCCGTTAGAGTTAGTCTTTGTCTATGTGAAGTACAATAAACGTGTGCTACAGCATGTCGTCGTCCGAGTCTCACATGCGGCGAACCCAGTACTTTTCAGGACCCAAAGTCCATCTAGTCTACATTCCTGTTCCCAATGATGCCCATAGCGTGAAAGCAACATGCTGAAGGGCAGTCATCCACCATACGAACTGGAGTTCCAGTTGCACTCCTCACAGCACTTCCTTCTTTTCATTCCCATTCATCATGTCATGCATTCTGCCTGTTCCCAAGCCTTGGGTGTTGCAGCACCCATTTTGTGATATGGACTTCTAGAGGTATATTTTGTAAGCTGGGATGTGTAAGTAATTTCTCAGGTGTTTTCTGTTCTTCCATTTTTGTAAGATGGTTTTACATGGTTAAACTGTGGACTTGAGGAGTTTTGGATCTATTTGTTTTAGGCACCTTGGGCTAACTAGGAAAAGTGGGTTAAAATATTTTTATATAAGTGCATTAAGTGTATCCTCCTATTTTGCTGCAGATAGTGTTTGTTGCCCAAAAGACAAACTTTGGCTGTGGTCACACCGGCAAGGTAATTGCACTTTGTTCCCGCTTTAATTTAAATGAGAACATTTTTCTTCGGGTTGGGCTGATTAGATGCAGCCGGCCCCTCTCTTCTACCACCCGCTCGCCTGCCAGCTCCTAAGGAAAATCAGCCGTCTTCCTCTGACTAGCCTTTTTTCTTTACTGATGCATTACCTGTGTTGATGCCTTGGCTAAATTGTCCTTGACAGCTCCAGAAAGCCGCTTGCCTGACCAGTCCCGAAGGGGCAGGAAAAGGAAAACCGGCTGAGAGGGCTGCTGCACTCAGCTTGGCTTGTCGGGGCCGCGGTGGACCCTCCACCGCACCGAGTCCCTCCAGGTGATCCTGCCGGCCACAGGGCAGGCTCGGGCGGCGGCTGCTCCTGCCGCCGCTGTGGGTGGTGGTGGTGGTGCTGCTGCCGCCATTGCCCCACGAAAAAAGGCTCAGCCCCGCTGTCTCCGCCATCCTCCTTGCCGGCCCCTGTCCAGGCTGCCGGAGCCCGCGCCTCTCGGTCCCGCCTCCAGGGTGCTGTAAGCTCTGACAGTTCCTGGGGAAGGGGCTTCTGTTTCTTACAACATATTCATATTATCTTTAAAGAGAGAAATGAACATAAAATAACGTTTAATAATGGATTGATTAAGCGCATGTTTGCTCAAGCGCTCAAACCGGAAGCGTTAAAAAACAAACATCGCACAAAGAGCAGTCAGACAGCCCTAATCGCAATCATTGCGAAAGATGGCTGTCCAGATGGGCGAAATCGCGCATTCAAAGCACAAGTGCAAGGAAAATACTTGATTTTCCAGGGGGCAGGAAAACCCGGGAGCATTGCGGGAGTGAGCCCGCTTCAGCACGGGAGGCGGATTCACCTCTCTTATTAGCAAACTTAAATGCGGGAGGGGACAGCAGCGAACCCCGATCAAAAGGACCGTGTGACCGCACCCTTTGTGACCCAAACGATTGTTTCCTACAACAGAGTTCTTTCCTACTGAGCCACAGGGAGTGCTTCATGCAGTGGAGGGGTCCGTGTTATTTTTGTTTCTTCTCTGGTCCTGTTTGTGAGTGGGTAGGGAGGGACATGGTGACATCACAAAGCTGTGCCAGTATTGCCTTCTACTGATTGGCTCCTTCTGTGTACGGCTGACATATGGGTGTTGCCAGCATGCCAGTTTGTAATTGATCACTGCCAGCAGTATTGCTGTGGACTGCAGTACTGTTTCCGTGCTCTCAGTTCTCTGCAATTGGACGTGTTATTAGAACGTATCATCAAGTCACAGCTGACTTATGGTGACGCTGCAGAGTTTCCAAGGCAAGGGATGTTCAGAGGTGGTTTGCCATGGACTGCCTCCACATCACTGTCTTCCTGGTATTCCTTGGAGGTCTCCCATCCAAATCCTAGCCGGGGTCGGCCCTGCTTAGCTTCTGAGATCAGGCTATCCAAGTCAGGGCATTCTCTGAGATTGGATCTTTAATTTTTATTCCTTTTCTTCTGAGAGACTATAATATACTGATTAGGTATGTTGAAATTGTGACAGCATTGGTGGTGCATCAACATGGCGAGTGTTATGATTGTGTTACCGCAGCACATGAGCACAGGGCTTATTCACAGCGCCAACCCAAATTTTGGCATTACACTTGAGCTGGGGACATTACTTCATGTATTTTAGACAGACAACAAACTTCCTTTGAAAAGATTTTTATGAAAACAAAATTCTCAAGCTAAATCTTGCATGTTGAAATGAATTGTTCACTGAGGAACTATTCATGCGTGAGTACAGGCTACTCAACAAGCTTGCAATACAGGTTCTCTGTTCCTGCTGTACTGCCACATGGTGGTAAAACCTGCATTACAGCAACAGAATCAGCACAATGAACCACACAGGGTGTTATCACAAGTACTTCAAGTGGCATACACATACATGCAAACACCTTTTGCTGAAGTAGACAAACAAGATTGCAACTTTATGTGACCATATTAAAAGGTATGAAAATGAAGCATGCTTAGAGCCTATGAAATCAACATTATAATATGCATTTTAACAGTCCGTTCACTCAATACAGAATCAGCACAATGAACCACACAGGATGTTATCAAAAGTACTTCAAGTGGCATACACATACGTGCAAACACCTTTTGCTGAAGTAGACAAACAAGATTGCAACTTTATGTGACCATATTAAAAGGTATGAAAATGAAGCATGCTTAGAGCCTATGAAATCAACGTTATAATATGCGTTTTAACAGTCCGTTCACTCAATACACAGCCAATTTAAGAAAACTGCTACATTTGCATATGTTTATTATGAGGGATGGTACATATGTGATAGTCGTATCGCATAATGTACGAAAATTTGACTCTATACCATGCTGTTTTTAAAATATGATTTCATATTGGATTACAGACTTCATATAGAGTTTGTGTCATATCAATGAAGTCTGATCATACATCAATAGAAATGGTTAGTTTAAAACACTATTTTCAGAGACAATGTGTTACTTAATTCTTTGAAAATACAATTGATTGTGTGTGTTTTTTTCCTTTGGAGGTAGACAAAGGAAGATTAAGATGAAATACATGGTGTTTTAACATATAGTAATATATTGTGTTACTGTCACAATTTTACAGAATATATATATATGTGTGTGTGTGTGTGTGTATATATATATATATATATACACACACACACATACACATATATATAAACTAACACTTTGTCAAGAATAGATTAAATACAAATTTACAAGACAGCCATTCATCTTACCAATGTTACAGGACCAGCGATGTTAGTCGGTATTCTATGCTTCCTCAGCTATGGGGAAATATGTACAAAAAGGATCCAACTCCAAGGATCTAAGAGCATAGCAATTGCATCAGAGCCCATAGCAACCACACTGCAACCCACCAATCACGGAGCAGCATGATGATGGTGTACTGTTGTCAGCCATATATGAAAGCAATGAAATAGTGCATGCCATTGATGACATATCTCCCTGACGTCAGCCTGCCACGGCCCGTGTGCAGGACACCAAGAGGGAGGAAACAAAGGAACACAGTCGGTTTCCACACAAACATTGTAGGCCAGACCGTGGTGGGACCAGTAGAGGGGCTTTAGGACAAACACAGTTCAGTGAAGTCTGCAGAGTCTCCTCCAGCAACCACATTTCCTTTTGCCAGGTGGACATACAGGAAGGAATGATGGCTCCAACAACAGCACCCACGTGCCCTGGCACTTCACATGGAAGAAGTAGCCCAAGAGAATGCCTGAGAGCC
The DNA here is from genome assembly GCF_001447785.1 of Gekko japonicus. Lineage (NCBI taxonomy): Eukaryota > Metazoa > Chordata > Lepidosauria > Squamata > Gekkonidae > Gekko > Gekko japonicus. Next base: position 1,022,635 of record NW_015176457.1, on the reverse strand, counting down.
AAACTAAATGTGACAGCATCATGAGTCCACCACGAGGGTGCCTCTGCCATGTTAAGGATGACATTTGTTCTGTCTACAAATGCTGCAGGGGCGCAATTCTGACTGGGACTGTGGCAGGGAAAGGAGGGGTGCTTATTACCCCATCTGTGTGCCATTTTCCAGAGCTCAGCTTTTGTAAACAGAAGGAATTTCATCCCTAAAACAGCAGATGCATCTTTGTAGTGAACTCAGGGATGCTGCCAGGTTAGCAGAGGTCATTTCGGGGGGGATCGCGGGGGATCGCAGTCCCCCCGGGTGAGGTACGGGGGGCGGGGCACATGACGAAGCCCCACCCCCTGCTTCCGGCTGCCCCGCTTCTGGCCCTCATTCAGCCAGGAGGAGGCAGGAGAAGAGGGAGGGTAAGTTGCTTCCTCCCTGCCTCTCCCCACCCCTGCCTGCCTGGGGCCAGGGAGGGCCTTCGCGGGGCTTCCTTGCACTCCCGCCGGCCTTGCAGGTTCACCGCCGGGCCCCTCATGGGGCTCAGCAGTGGAGCTGCAAGGCCGGCGGCGGCCAGGACCGTTGGGGGCGGGGTGTGTGGCCTTATGACACACTTCCGGTGACATCAGGGGGTGTGGCATATGCTAATGAGTTATGCTAATGAGTTCCCCTAGCTCTTTTTCTACGAAACGACCCCTGCAGGTTAGGCCTAAGACTTCCCCCAAACCAAGGTTCAGATGGTGTGTGTGGGGGGGAACTGGAGGTATAGTTGCCAACTGGGGGTTGGTAAATTCCAAGAAATTTGGGGGTGGAGCCTGGCAGAGTTGGGTGTGTGTGTGTGATGCTGTAGAGTCTACCCTCCATACCTACCATTTTCTCCAAGGGAACTGACCTTTGTAGCCTGGAAATCAGGTGTCATTCCAGGAGAACTCTAGCCCCCACCTGGAAGTTGGCAGCTTTTTTGGAGGGCACATGCAAGGAGCACTAAGCTTTTGCCAGGCAAGGGGAATGCACATAGTATGGCAGCAATAAGAGAACATACATTTGAACATTAAGCATAAGGTTGCCAACCTCCAGGTGGTAGCTGGAGATCTCCTTGGATTACAACTGATCTCCAGGTGACAGAGATCAGTTTACCTGGAGGAAATGGCTGCTTTGGAAGTTAGACTCTATGGCAATATACCCCACTGAAGTCCCTCCTCTCCCCAACCCCCACCCTTATCAGGCCCCACCCACAAAATCTCCAGGTATTTCCCAACCCAGGCCTGGCAACCCTAAGAAAGCCTTTCTTTCATGTCCCCAGTAACTCACTGGGGAAATCTATTGATGTAAGCAAACAGGGGACATGAGTTCAAAAGGGATCCTGGCAGGATCCATGTGGCCCCCACAACAAGCCAATCAGTAGCAAAATAGAAGGAAGGGAAGAAATGAAAGCCCACACTACATACACATACTGGAGCAGTCCACTCATCACACACCTGACTGGACACACAGCTGAGTTGACAGACACACCATTAGGGCACTAGGAATCCTCCAGCAGCCATGGTGTTGTTAGCACCAGCCCCATATATATTTATATCTATAGATATATAGTAAAAGGTAAAGGTTCCCTTGCTCGAAAGCCAGTCAAATCCGACTCTAGGGTTGCGGTGCTCATCTCCGTTTCAAAGCCGAAGAGCCAGCACTGTCCGAAGACGTTTCCGTGGTATATTACAGGGCTATTTTTGGGCAGGAACGCACAGGAAAGGAGTTTCGGCTGGCTTCCAAGTTGGCCACGCCCAGCAGGAACTAATTGGCATAATAGGCCACACCCAACAGCAGAAACCCATTAGGACTGGCTACATTGGGGGTGTGTGGCCTAACATGCAAAGGAGTTCCTACTACAAAAAAGCCCTGGGTTTTGACAACAAACAAGGTAAACAGAATAAGAAGCAAAAGTTGTGTGTGGCTGGATGAGCACACTTCTGGTAACATGGGGGTGTGGCCTAATAGGCCAATGAGCTGCGCTGTCAGGGGTGTGGCCCAATATGCTAATGAGTTTCTGCTGTTGGGTGTGGCCTACCATGCTAATGAGTTCCTGCTGGGCTTTTTCGACAAAAAAAGCCCTGGATATATATAGATACATATAGATATGTATGTATGTATCAGGGCAGGCAACGCAGCACAGTGATAGCACATTCAGAGTCCTCAGTTCAAGCCTTGACTGGGACTAACTACAAGACTAGTCCTGGAAGGGGCCCCAGGGACCATCAAACAGTCACTTGGATAGGCTGTTCATGCTATTTGGCCTGTTGCTGGCCGACAGGTAACTCTAGGGGCCTTTACTGTGAATGGGAGTCTCCTCGGGCTTCCGCGCTCCCCATCCAGCTCTTCTTCTCTGCCCCGTGCGAGGTGCTCAGGCTCCCGAACAGAAGTATAACTTTTATGGAGGTGAGAGAGAAGGATATGAAGATCCACTGGTTTATCCTAAGGACCCCTCACTCCACCTGTCCATGTGCCAGTACTCACGAGTAGGTGGTAGGAGGAGAAAACACAGGTCTGTTTGGTTTGTGTGGATCCTTCACATGAGGCACTGCCTGCAGTGTTTTAGATCATGCTCCAAGTATTTTATTTTCCGTCGTATTTCCAATACGACTTTAGCTGTTCAGGCACTACCATGCATTATGGTGCCTGAATAATATATGTTAAAAGGTCCTATTGTAACATTATGCAGAATGTATTAAGGTGCAGTAGATTTTTTCCCCCTTGAATGGGAATACCTCTGCTGCTTCTGAACATACCGCAAAATTATAGCATCCATAGTATATATTGCTTTTGGTTTTCACCATTTATTTGACAAATATAATTATTTTCAGGAAGAGGTTGTCACATACACTTATTATTCCCACTGGATAACTCCTTTGGTCATAGATCCCACAGTAATCGTTGTATCTTGGGAGCTTAAATTTTGTTATTGTTTTCATTAGGGAAAACCTTTAATAATATTTAGTGGGGAGGTTTTTCTCTCTCTTGCAAAGCACTTTCCAGACCGTTGCTAATTAAAACCTTTATATCTTTTAGACAGTAAGAGTGGCTTTTCAAAACTGTAACTATTATGTAACTTTCTTTATTAGGGGTTCAGTTATAAAGCCGGATAAACCTGTGATTTAATAACTGACACTCACTAACTGTTTTTCTTCAGTTTAGAGCAGTTTGCAAACATTAATTAGCTAATTAATCCTTGAGTGACTCCTATAATTTAAGTAAGTAACTACATCCCAACACATTTCCTTATAATTTAGGTAAATAAGCATTGTCTCACGCAGTTTCAAGAGGAAAGGATTAAAAAAGGGTTGAGGAGAGAAAGAGAGACCATGCTGTTATTGTAGCCAGAAATGGAATCCAGTTGTGGTGATTAGCTTCTTCTACAGTAATCCAAAAACCAGCTTAGTTCTTTAATATTTCTAAATGTATCTTGGGGATCCTAGTCTGCTGTACTAAAAAAGGTTTCATGGCAGTTACTGAAATGGGTAGCTATGGATTAGTAGATTAGCATCGGTTTTCCTTTTAAAATATCAAAGTAATCATACCCCTATAGTCAAGATCATTTAACACAGGTTGATTTATATTTTAATTACACAATTTGTAGGGCCAGCTCTTTTTGTAGCAGGAACTCCTTTGCATATTAGGCGACCCACCCCTAATGTAGCCAATCCTCCAAGAGTTTACAGTAGCCCCTGTAAGAAGAGCTCTGTAAGCTCTTGGAGGATTGGCTACATTAGGGTGTGTGTCACCTAATATGCAAAGGAGTTCCTGCTACAAAAAGAGCTCTGTTAGGTGTTATCATGGTGAAATGGTAGAGTTCATGTATGCATTTTGATCTGTGCTCTAGATGTTCCAGAATGATCTTCCGTAAAGATGACGTCTCAAAGATGGTACACCCAATCAATGCTGTCAGTTCTAAGGCCCTGTAGAATCTCTACTGAGACATGTCAGTGGAGATTCTATTATACAGCACAGATTCTACAGTAGAGATTCTGTCTTTCATGGGGTAAAACAGAATTAAGCACAAGGGCATTTTTATATTGGGAATAGAGTTATAATTCTTAGTTGTTCTATGTACATTTGAGGAGCGGTAAGTTTTCTTATGTCTTCCCCCATTGCATTGTTTTTTTTAAAAAAACTTTTTATTTATTTATTTATTTATAAAATTTAAAATTTAAAAAACAGTCAGTAGCTATAAGTCGAAACAGCAGCAAAAAATAAAATCGGGAAGGGGGACACATTCACGATATCTGGGGAGTTTCCTCAATACAAGTAATGAACTTGTGGATGAGCAGGAGCGTTCAGCCTTGAAGCAAATGTGACAGCCTCAATTGATGTGGAAATACTCTTAATTGGTTCAGTGGATGCAGCCACTTATCACCCCCTGTTGTCAATATATTGCACCATCAACCAAACAGTAGCCCTTCATATTTTGGTTTTCTTATTTGTTCCCAGTCGAATTTGTCTATGTTCATTTTCTCTAATACAGGGTACCATTTATCCATGGGGCTAAGCTGGTGATACTCAACATGTGTAGTATTTGTCCAGGATGAGATTTTCTCTTGTAGGAAAAAATCCCAGACTTTGTGCAACCATTGTTGCATAGTTGGAATGGAATCTGCTTTCCATTTACTTGCTAACAATACTTTAGCAGCTATTAACAGAACATTGATTAGTTTTTTCTTAATTTCAGGTACACCATCTGCAGGCCAAAGGTGGAGCAAAATCAATGCCGGATCGCATGGTAAGTTATAACCTGTTAGAGCTTGGATGTTTTGTATGATGTTTTTCCAATACTGAGCAACAAATGGACACTCCCACCATACGTGTATGTATGTTGCTTTCTGACCACATCGCTTCCAACACAGTGGTGAAGTATTGGTGTATATATGCGCCAATTTTGCAGGTGTTAGATACCATCTGTGTAGTACTTTCATTGCTGATTCCTGGATATTAAGGGAGTTCGATATCTTTGCATGGGTTTTCCAGATGTCATCCCATTGATCGTCTGTCAAACATCTTTTGATATCTTTGTGCCATAGGTCCTTATAACTAGGCGGTTTTTTTGACTGCACCTCCAGGAGTTGTTTGTAGATCTTAGCAATTAACCCTTTCTTAAGTTTATTTTCTTTCAATAGTCCTTCGTAGTTGGTAAGTGGTTTATAAAGAGTTGACTTGAATTTGTTATTCTGGAGCAGATGTTGCACCTGTATATATTCCATCCATGCCAATTTGCCGCCACATTTCTTTTCCAATTCAAATTTGGGTAATATTTTGCCCTTAACCGCAATGTCAATTGGTCTCATCAAGTTAGCTGTCTTCCAGTTATGGAAGGAGTTCGGTTCCAGTGCAGGTGGGAACCAGCTTTGTCCAGTAAATGTACTTAATGCGGAGGGAGAATTGGTTAAGAGGGTTTTGTTGTCAAACCAGATTTTCAATGTGGTTTTCAGGTACGGGTTGGATATCCTTTTCAACATCGAGCGGGGGGTTGTTGTCCACAAAATCTCTTTGAATTCGTTTTGTGACATCGAGTTCAATTCTATATAATGCCAGTCCAGTTCTACTGATTGGTGGTATTGACGAATTAGACTGGCTAGTTGTGACGCTGAATAATATAGTTGAAGGTCCGGAATTGCAAGTCCTCCCTTCTGAAGGGGTCTTCTGGTTGTTACGAATTTTACTCTGGGACGTTTGAAGTGCCAGATAAAGTTCGATAGATTTTTCTGCATTGCATTGTTTACTGGATGTATCATACTGTTTTATTTCAGCCTCCTCTGATGGGATAATCAAATTTTATTGCATTATTTATTGCCTACTGGTGTCATCCAGTTTTATTGCTTTGTTTATGTAGGCATTGTATATATGTCTAATGGTGAAATCCAGTTTTCATAGAATCACAGAGTTGGAAGGGGCCATACAGGCCATCTAGTCCAGCCCCCTGCTCAATGCAGGATCAGCCTAGAGTATCCCTGACAAGTGTTAGTCCAAATGCTGCTTAAAGACTGCCAGTGAGGGGGAGCTCACCACCTCCTTAGGCAGCTGATTCCACTGTTGTACGACTCTTACTATAAAAAAGCTTTTCCTAATATCCAGCCGGTACTTTCCCACCCTGAATTTAAACCCATTATTGTGAGTCCTATCCTCAGCTGCCAACAGGAACAGCGCCCTGCCCTCCTCTAAATGACAGCACTTCAAATACTTTAAGAGAGCAATCATGTCCTCCCTCAATCTCCTCTTCTCCAGACTAAACATTCCCAAGTCCCTCAGCCTTTCCTCATAGGGCTTGGTCTCCGGACCCCCAATCATTTTTGTCACTATCCTCTGCACCCACAGAGTCTTATTATACTGTTTATTGTATATACTATACAGCAGATTATTGTATATACTATACAGGCCTTTACTGCCATTGTTTTAATAATTTTGTTCTTTATCTTGGGTATCAATAGGGTTGCCAAGTCCCTGCTGTATGTACAGCGGGGGACTCCAGCCCTGTACATAGAGTTTTCCCTCGGATGACCACGGCCCCGCCCCCAGCACGCCCGGCGTGGCTGTGTCACTTTCGGGTGACGTGCTGACACCGGGCACATCACGTGCTTTGGGGGTGGGGTTCCCCCCGGGGCCAGATCTGCCGGCGGCGGGTAACGGGCCTCTGGGACGGGGGTTTCCCCACCCCCCGGGGGGACTTGGCAAGCCTAGGTATCAATGAGAAAGGCGGACAATGAATAAAGTAAATAAAATAAATATCCTGAGCACATCAACATTTCAGGGTTGGTTCTGATGTAATGCCAATCCATGGCTTGGCACTAGGTGAACGAGCCTTGTGCTCATGTGCTCCTTCCTTTGGTTTCTCTCCACTCATGTGTTCTGATTCATTAACTACTTCTGCCTTAGCACAAACCATAGCTTACCATTATGTCCAAAGTGACTGCCTATCACTTGCACTTGCTTTCCAAACCAGGACTGCTAACTCCAGTTTGAAGTTTGCTACCTGGTTTGAACAGCAAGCGAAACCATAACTTGCCACTTCAGAAGCAATGGCACAGAATGGTTTCTGCTAAGGCAAAAGTAACCAACGAACTGGAACTCATGAGGGGAGGGAAGGAGGGAACACCATGCCGCTCCTTGGATGGCATTATGCCTGGAATTATGTTCAGAACCAGTCACATACTTCCAGCAATGTCTGACCTACACTATTATTTATTCCCAGGTTTTGTATGAGTTGTAGCTGATGCAGACTATAGACTACCCAGGATATAAGTATTTTATGGGCAGTTATATTCTACGCTGTGACATGTGAACGACCTCCAATTGTCCAGCAAGAATATTGCTTTCAAAGCTCTAAAGTGATAACGCCGTATAGTCCGAAGGCTGTGATGCTGCAGTCATGCAGAAGCCAAGCATGTCTGGATCCAGCCAGTCCAAGGGAGATGGCCTTAATGCCACCATGAGCTCCACAGAATAAAAGTGGCCAATGTGGTATGGAGGTTGAGAGGCAGACTCAAATCTGGAGGACTGGGTTTGATTCCCCACTTTTCCACATGAAGAAAAGTGGCCACAGAATAAAAGTGGCCAACGTGGTGTGGAGGTTGAGAGGCAGACTCAAATCTGGAGGACTGGGTTTGGTTCCCCACTCCTCCACATGAAGCCTGCTGGGTGACCTGGAGTCAGTCACAGTTCTCTCAGAACTCTCTCAGCCCCACTTACCACACAAGGTGCCTGTTGTGGGAAAAGCAGGGTATAAAAACCAACTCTTATTATTTCTTCTTCATAGGATCATAATAATGATGAATGTGGAATGTCTCCGAGTTTTTTTCAAAAAGTTTTAAATCACACAATGTGTTTTGTGAAACTTAGAGAAATTACAAGAAGAGGGACCAGCGATACTCACGGGGGGGCCTCTTCAGGGCTGAGGAAGCGAGAGAGGCATGCACACGTGAAGTGGGGCTGCTGCACAAGGGCAGAAGCATTCCCGTGTGTGAGGAAGCTGGCGAGGTGGACTGCCGGCAGATTGGGGGGGGGGTGCCAGGCTCAGAGAAGGCAACTGTGGAGGGAAGGGAGAGAGCCGTGGCGCGAAGGGCAGGCACAGGGACTCCGCCGCGCCGGCCGGCCCCCCAACCCAGCCAGCAAGCAGGTGCTGGGGCAGCAGCAGCAGCCGGGCAGCCCAGTGCTGGCTGCGGGTGGGGGGGGTGGCAGTGGGGGGAGGCTCTGTGACCGCCTGCTCTTCCGCAGCGCTAAGCCCCACCGCCTGACTACACACTTTTGAGAGGATTTAAAGACTTGCAGACAAACCTTCTCCCCCCCAGCAGCGACAATGAGGCCCACGCAGCTGCGGGCCTGCCAAGCCCCCCCCCCACAATGGCTGCGAGGAACTATTTCCAGTGTATTCCCTGCACATGCGCAGTGAACGCTTTTCTACATTTTGGGTGATTTAAATATCGCCCCTATATATTTTTACAGTTTTTAGATTTTTGTGCACATCTGGGGATTGCCCCAAATGTGCAGGGAAATCTCCCTGTCCCCCAAGTGCCCCTGATGAGCGGATTTAGATATCCGCACGGAGGGGGCATGTTGGGAATTAGATATATAGATTTGACTTAACTAGCACCGGGAAGCCATGGGACTCTGATTGTTCTTGCATATTATGTTGGATGGCTGAAGCTCTTGGTGTGAATTGGCTCTTGATAAATATGTTTTGATACAGGTCGAGCAACTGGTTACTGATCAAACCCTGTATTTTTCCATGCTGTGCATTGATTATTTTTCTTACATTTCTTTTACATTTTGAGCTTTAATTCTGTGATTGATTATTATTTTGTTGTATTTGAAATGTGTACATTATTGATTTGCACAGTCCTTGTACATTATGTATTTTGCCCTTGTTATTCCTAACGACTCACTCCTTCTGTATCTTGAACTACATGTAGGCAACAGAAACAGTGGAAAAGTAACAAATAAATGGAAATGCCTTCAATAAATAAAATATGTACGCAATTTAAACTCTGCATACACTTTAATACAAATACAGAGTTTCTGGCAAAGGCATAATTTACTACAATACTGAGGGCAATCTACATATGGGTCTGTCCTTGACATTGTGACAAAGCTAGAAAACACTGTGCAGGTGGGAGATCTCTGTATACATCAAAGCTCCTGTGCATACAAGAAAAATCTGGATTAGATGCATAACATATCCAAATGATATCAGAGATTCTGAAATGTAGAAAAAAATCCATACTGATCAGTAACAGAAAAACTCTAATCTCTTGTCATTTCCCTTTGCGTCTTCAGAACAAGACTCAAGACCAATGGAGAACAAAACAATGCTTCCAAGTTTTGCATCTCGCTTTCCAGGTTCCATTTCTCTGTAGACTTCAGATTTGGAGGGGGGAGATATAATTTGTTATTTTATTGTAGTTATAATTAGCCTTCTGCAAGAATAAGTTCTCTTTTAGCTTCTGTAGTGATGCATTGACTCTTTCATTACAGCAAAAACCCATGACCCCCAGTGTTCGACTGTAAACAATGATAGTTACTGGCCTCATTAGGCAACTAGCAGATGGCTTATGAAGTTCTCATTGGAGCTTTTATCCATTTGTGGCTCGCCATGTGCAAATGTTTGTCTTTCCCGCAGTATAAAGCCATGCCAAATGGGACTCTGTTTTCTGTTTTTATTAGTGTCGATATAATCTGTTCATTTTGTGGATTACCCATATTTTGTTGTGTTCTACTCCTATGTCATTCATATGAATTGACATCTACGACCAGATACAATCTAATGTCAATAGTGTAAAAAAGATGTGGGGAACATTCATTCACACAACCAGCTTTCAGATTATACTAGTTCAGTTCTAAACATTACCCTCAACAGGGCTTTTTGGGTAGAAAAAGCCCAGCAGGAACTCATTAGCATAATAGGCCACACCCTGACAGTACAGCTTATTAGCATATTAGGCCACACCCGGACAGTACAGCTCATTAGCATATTAGGCCACACTCCCGTGCCTTCCCTTGGCTTGCCCAGGCGTCCCGCGGCTGCAGTATAGAATTACAGTATTCAGTCAAGTTCCAGTAGAATTACAGTTGTCCCCCTTCATGTCCCCCCATTCCTCCTCCTCTCTGGGTGATCTGGCCTGCGGTCTGTGTCCTTGGAGCTTGGTTGGGAGGATGGCGTCTTCTGTCTTGTGGGAGTGGGCTCCCTCACCCAACACCTACCTCATGAAACAACATAATCTACCTCACAACACAACACCTACCCCACGATAATTTTAAGTGGAAAAGTCTGATTTCCACTGGTCTGGTGGGGCTAGGTGGCCCCTGCCCAGCAAGCTGTCTTGGAGTTACTTTGGGGAGCTCCTGTCAGAAATCTCTTGTCATGTCTGCCTTCCTATTGTTGCATCACTAATCACTTGAGATGATAAACTCTGATTTCCACTGGTCTGGTGGGGCTGGGGTGCCCACCAAGCTGTCATGGGGTAGCTTTGGGAGCTCCTGTCAAAACTCTGAGGATGTCTGCCTTTCTGTCCTTCAGAACTTGCCTTTGAAGACTTGGGTGTGTGCGCAAACATAGGGGGGGGATGTTTGCCTTGCTTCCAGTGTCTTGCTGGGGGGGGGGTTATGCCCATGTGAAGTTTCCCTATGAGTTTGGTGTCACTGGCAATGTTCCCTCTAAGATGTGGAGTCTTGTGAGCAAAAATCCTACTTTGTGAGCTACTGGCATTAAAGTTGTGAGTGAGCGATTTGGCAGCTGCATAAATCAGTTTGCTCTGGAGCTGTCCTTCCTGAGCTAAGACAAAAATGTGTGAGCTAGAGGCTAAAAAACTGTGAGCTAGCTCACACTAACTCAGCTTAGAGGGAACACTGGTCACTGGCTTGTTCCTGAGCCATTTCATATACTCCTCTTACTGCAGCTGTCTTTTCCAGAGAGAGCCCCGGGGGGACCTTTTTTTTGGGGGGGGGGGTGTAACTTGGACCCCAGAAATGTAATCCAATTTGAGAGATCGTAAAGGAGTGAGTGGCAGGGTAAGGCTCCCTGTGCATTTGGTGTGTGTAGCTCGCCGGGGGTCCATGCAGTGAAAGTGTGATCTCTGCAAAGAAGTGCAGAGGGTACAGCCCAGCAGATGTGGCCAGAGGGAACAGTGGGTGGAAGAGGCTGTGGGGGAGGAGGAGGAGGAGGAGCCACAGCCAAGCACTTTTGACTCAAAGAGCCAAACCAGGGAGAAGCCATGCTACTGGTTGTCAGTAGTGAACTGGGAGGTCAGCAGCAGCAGAGCTGCCGGGAAAGCAGTGGTGGAGGATTTGGCAGAGGTGATGGTGAGGGAATACCTTGACATGTCCCCTGAGCCTGCCTCCACTGATGCCCTGGAGTACTGGTCATGCAAGGCTGCCATCTGGCCTGACCTCTCTTGTGTGGCCATGAGTCTCCTCTCCTGCCCTCCCATCAGTGTCCAGAGTGAGTGGGTATTCTCCCATCAGGGATACACTTTCAGCCCCCGGCACTCTTGGCCAGGGTGGATGAGTTGGCCTTCCTCAAGCTCAACCTCCCCCTGCTGGGCTACCCCTCTCTGGACCCCTAGGGTAAGATACAGGGCCTACTGTTGACCCCCTACATGTCCCCCCATTCTTCCTACTCTCTGGGTGATTCGGCATGTGGCATGTGGGTTGTGCCCTTGGTGCTTGGGTGAGAGGATGCCATCTCTGTCGGGTGAGGGTGGGCTCCTTCACCCAAAACCTACCTCATGAAACAACATCTACCTCATGAAACAACACCTACCTCATGAAATAACATCTGCCTCATAGCACAACACCAGCCTCTTGGAACAATATCCACCTCAGCAAACATCTACCTCAACAAACATCTGCTTGTACAAGCCAGCCCCCAGTTGACTACCCTTTCCATTGTATCTGTAAAACTCACAACAGGTGATCTCTTATCTGTACAATGTGTTCCATTAATGGTGAATAACCAGAAATTTCACCTAGGGGTGGGCTGTGACCAGAGAATCTATGTGATTGGGCCTGAAGGGACTTGGTAGCGTGACTCTCTGGGTTCCAATATTTGCCAGGGGTATCTGCCAAGCTGTCGTGGGGTTACTTTGGGGACCCCTTTCAGAAATCTTGTCATATCTGCCTTTCTATCATTCCAAATCTGCCTTTGGAGAATAGTGGGAGGCCCAGCCAGCTCAACAGGTGTTTCCTGTGCAGAGTAAAAGAATATACCATGGTGTTTCAGCCCTGGGGGGGAGGCTGTGAGAGTTGTGGGCACATTTCCCTTGTTTGTTTGGTGGGGCTGGGGTGCCCACCAAGCTGTCGTAGGGTTACTTTCCCTTTTGAAAGTCTTCTCATGTCTGCCTTTCTTTTGTTCCAAATCTGCCTTTGGAGAATTATGGGTGGTCCAGCCAGCTTAACAGGTGTTTCCTGTGCAGAGTAGAAGAATACACTGCGGTGTTTCAGCTGGGGGGCGGCGGCATGAGAGCTGTGGGTGTCATGCCCACCATGCCACCCGACCCAGTGGACCCTGATACTGAGGACTCTGCACCTTCCTCCTCCAGGCTCCAAGGAAGAGCTCCCTGCACCCTGGACATAAGTTTTGCAGAGGATGAACACCGACTGCCAGAAGGGTTCACACCTAGGGCTGCTCCTGCTGAGCCGAGCACCAGCTCCACACCCCCTGCTTCCCCTCCACCTGTAGCTCGTTTACGAGACCAAAGGAGACGCGATTTGACAACCAGGCATGGAGAATCACGCATGCGTGGGAGGTGTACTCTGAGTCCAGAGTATTAACCTGAGCCAGGACTCATTAATCAGCCAGTAATTAATGACACAGGGAACGGGTTTTTAAGGAAGCCCTCTTCACTATCCACCTTGTGCTGGCAACTGATCGCATGATTACATCGGGGCACCTCTGACTTTGCATCTGGTTTCCTGACTCCCTGTTTGACTCCCTCGGCTATTTTGGACTATGGACTGTGTGACATTGTCTTCTGGCTCCTCGAACCTGAAATTTGTAACCGGACTCTGGACAACAACTTTACACCTCTAACCCTGAACCTCTGCAAGTAATTTCAACAACAAACAAATACCTTTATTGGCATAGTAATTTGATATCTTGGGCTGTGTTTGTTTTCTCTGCCTCTCTGGTGCCCTGAACTCTATCTGTGTTTTCTGGATACTCTGTGCCTTGCCCGCCCGCCTGGGCAATCGTGACAGAGGGCATGTTTCCCTTGTTTGTCTGGTGGGGCTGGGGTGCCTGCTAAGCTGTCATGGAGTTACTTTTGGGAGCCCCTGTTGGAAGTCTGGTCATGTCTGCCTTTCTGTCCTTCAGAACCTGCCTTTGGAGACTTGGTGAGGGGCTGTGAGCATAGGGGGGGATGCTTGCTTTGCTTCCATTTTCCGGCTGGGGTGTTCTGTCCAGGTGAGGTTTCCCTGTGAGTTTGGTGTCACTGGCTTGTCCCTGAGCTGTTCCATAGACTCTTGTAACTGCAGCTGTCTTTTCCAGAGAGAGCACTGCGGAGGCCTTTTTTAGGATCTGTAACTTGGACCCCAGAAATGTAATCTGCCCCAACTTGGAGAGATTGTAGAAGAGCAGGCAGCAGGGTGAGGTTCCCTGTACATTTGGTGTGTGTAGCTTGCAGGGGGTCCATTCTATACACTTTTGAACCTGTGCCTGAGATTTTTCCAGGGGACACCTTCTTGGGGGGGCATAACTTGGACCCCCTAACTCCAATCTGCACTTAACTTGGTGGACATGTAGAGAAGGATCAGGGGGAGATCCCCTGTGAGTTTGATGCCTCGAGCTTGCACAGGGTATGTTCTATGCACTCCTGAACCTCCTAAATCTGCACCTGTAATTTCCCTAGAAAGCACTTTTGTGGAGGGCACCTTCTTTGGGGGGGGGGCATAACTTGGACCCCCTAAGTCCAATCCTCACCAAACATGGAGAGCAGATACAGGAGAGTCAGCTGGAGATTCCCTGAGAGTTTGGTGTCTCTAGCATGCTGTGCCACATCACAAACCTCACAAACCAAACCAGTACGTTTAGCTCCCTATGACAGTCTATGGTTTGTGAACCAGGCATGCCATAACTCATAGACTGAACCGTTCTTTCTCAGTTCATGCTGAATCCTATTTGTGACTGTGAATGATTCTGGATATACACTTTTTTTGTCCACGGAGTGCATCATAATTTAGAAACCATGCCTCAGAATATTCTTCTACCAAGTCGTTTAAATTTAGCCTTCTGCATAATTTTTTCCAACCAGCATCTGTACAAACTTTCAAACATCACAAAGCTCTTCCTCAGGCTCTGTTTCTTGTTGATTTTTTTAAGAGTAAAACTATCACCTTACCAGTTTCATCTCTCTCAAGAGTCTCATGTGTCTGCCATTGTTATACTATGTTTTTAAATTTTATTTTCTGTTTTAAATTTCATCATGTTGAATTATGATTGCTCTAGTGAAACACCAATCGTCTCCTTTGGAAAAAAAATTGCCATTCGTTTCAGTAGTATGTATTTTCTGCATTTATCTTCACCAGTTTTTATTAGAAAGATATTTGCATTCAAAAGGATCTTTGTTTCTTAAGAGCACATCTGTTCCTTCGGCTTATTGCTCACCTGAAAATACAACATTTGGCTTGCGACAAGTTCAGAGAGGAATATCCGCAACAAGAGCAGATGAGCTCTTAAGAAACAAAGATCCCGTTTTCATGCAAATGTCCTACTAATTAAAAATGAATGGGAGGTGAGAAATATAAAATTTGATGTCAGCAAAAAGTGAGTCTTGCCGCACAATCAGGATAAAGACTGCTTCAAAACTCTCTTGTGCCAGCAGTGCGCAATGCTACACCAGTGAAGCAATGTTATACCAGTGCAGCTTTGCTGGATCTGATTGCTAGTGCAACTGGTGGGCTGGTGGGATTCTGCCGGCACAAGAGGACAGAGCTGAACTGCAGTGGGAGACAAGTAGAGGTCAGTGTTGATGAAGTGTGCTTCCTGGGGGGCATGAGGAAGGCCCCAACTTTGCAGATACTTTGGAGGCTCAATAAATCAGAGGTTTTCCAACATGCTTTTGGTGGCTAGTTGGTGTGGAGGTCAGTTGTCTTGACTCATAGGGATGCCAGCCTCCAGGTGGGACTTGGGGATCCCGTGGAATTACAGTTCATCTCCAGACCACAGGAATCAGTTCCCTTGGAGAGAATGGAAGTTTTGGAGGATGGACTCTATGGTGTTGTACCCCACTGAGGTCCCTGTCCTCCTCAGGCATCATCACCAAATCTTCAGGAGTTTCCCAACCTGGATCTGGCAACCCTACCCCCCATCCCCTGCCAGTGGCCGGGGGGACCTGGCAACCCCACAATGAGGTAAAGGCTTTCTCTCTTCTTATTTGGACTGTATTGTTTAAAGCTGGTTTTAATGATGTCAGCCACTTTACATCCCAGTGATCAGGAGAAAAGCAGGATACAAATATTTCTTAATAAATAAATACTTAAATAGTAGAAATCCTGTGCTCACTCATAGTTTGGTCATGCCCATAATAGTGGTCTAATGTTACGAATGCATAAGGTGATTCTGTAACTTTAAGCATTCCTACTTAAGGAGCTGCGGTGGCTCAAATGGTTAAGACGCTGAACTGCAGGCTGTGGAAGGTCTGTAGCTTAGAAGAAGAAGAAGAGAAGAAGAGATTGGATTTATACCTCGCCCTTCACTTGGAGTCTCAGAGTGGCTTACAAACTCCTTTCCCTTCCCCTCCCCACAACAGACACCCTGTGAGGTGGGTGGGGCTGAGAGAGCTCTTGACGCAAACTGCTCTTTTTCAAGGACAGCTGTGCCAGAACGATGGCTTGCCCAAGGTCATCCAGCAGCTGCGAGTGGAGGAGTGGGGAATCAAACCCGGTTCTCCCAGATTAGAGTCCGCGCATTTAACCACTACACCAAACTGGCTCTCTAGCAGCTCGAGACCCGAGTGTGCCGCATGATGGAGTGAGCTCCTGTCTCTAGTTCCCGCTCCTGCCAACCTAGCAGTTCGAAAGCAAGAAATTGCAAGTAGATAAATAGGTACCACTTCAGTGGGAAGGTAACAGTGTTCCGGGCGCCTTGGTGTTTAGTCATGCCAGCCACATGACCACGGAAATGTCTTCAGACAGCACTGGCTCTTTGGCTTTGAAACGGAGATGAGCACCGCAACCCTAGAGTTGGATTCAACTGGCTTTCGAGCAAGGGAACCTTTACCTTTACCTTTTACTTAAGTGAATGGACGACTTTGGGCCAGTCACACTCTCTCAGGCTAACCTACCTCACAGAGAATTGCCACTGAGATTTAGGAATTTATTGCAGTGCACTGGTTTTAACCACCCCACGCTCCATGGTCCTGATCTAAGCCACGCCCATATGCACCCTGGAGGCACAAACTCCCAGAACATGTCTGCCAATCTGACCTGTGGATGTCACCAGAGAAAATGTATTGTGTATTATGTACTTCAGTGCCTTTGTAATTCACCTGTCTTCATAATGGGAAATTTATTTGGGCAGTGGAGTTCTGTACCACAACACCCTACCACCTCTCAGAGTCTTGTACACAGCCTTAGGAAAAGGGAGGACAGAAGCGCAGTTGCCTCTTTATTGTCATCCGAGATAGGCTGCACTCAGTGGGGCGTGGCTGTGCCTCATTATTTATTTATTTACTTCATTTGTCTTTCTCCTTTGGGACCCAAAGCGACTAACATTGTTCTCTTCTCCTCCATTTTATCCTCACAACAGCCCTGTGAGGTAGGTTAGCCTGAGAGAGTGTGACTGGCGCAAAGTCATCCAGCGAGTTTCCATGGCATGAGTGGGGGTTCAAAACTAGATCTTCCAGATACTAGTCTGACATTCTTAACTACTACACCACACTGGCTTTCAGGTTGGGGTGTTATTTCCTTTGCATGTGAAAGGTTTTAGGTCCAGTCAGCACATCTAGTAAGCACTGGGAAAGATCCTTTTTTGACTGAAACTCTGGACAGCCACTCAGAACAGCCAATACTGAGCTGGATCGACCAATGGTCTCACTCAATATGGCTCCTTCCTTCCTTCCTTCCTTCCTTCC
>NW_015176457.1:894454-1005520 GCF_001447785.1 Gekko japonicus | reverse complement strand
TTCCTTCCTTCCTTCCTTCCTTCCTTCCTTCCTTCCTTCCTTCCTTCCTTCCTAGTTGTGTGTGTGTGTGATGTGTATGGCTTTCACACTGTATCTGGAGCCTCTCACCAGTGATTGAACCTGGGACCTTACAAATATTGAGCTTGTGCTTTTCCACAGGACTAGTCCCTTCAGTACATGGCTGTGGTGGTGTTGGAAACTGCCATCAAGTTGCAGCTGACTGATGGTGCCCCCTTCGAGTTTTCAAGGCAAAAGACGAGCAGAGGTGGGCTGCTTAGCAAGCCTGGACTTTTTGGGTGCTCTACCATCCAAGTACTAACCAGGGCTGACTCTGCTTAGTTTCTAAGATCTGACAAGATCAGACTAGCCTGGGCCACCCAGGTCAGGGCCATGATGACTGTAAGGAAATTCATTGCATATCTCATTGTGATACCACAGCATGGGAGATGACAGAGATCCCTATCTTCATTCCATGAGCCTCCCTTCTGTGGCCCTGGCATAACAGTAGCTGTCCGTAGGCTTCTGCTGTCTGTATTTGGATCGCCACAGAATTCAAACTTCTTTTGAGGGGAGCCTTTGGACCTTTATGGGAGGGACCCTGGCTCAGTGGTAGAGCATCTGCTTGGCCTGCAGAAGGTCCCAGGTTCAATCCCTGGCATCTCCAGCTAAAAGATCTGGCAGAAGGGGATGGGAAAGACCTCTGCCTGAGACCCTGGAGAACTGCTGCCAGTCCGAGTAGACAATACTGACCTTGATGGACCAAGGGTCTGGTGCCATAGAAGGCACGTGTTCATGACCTTGCGATGGCAGGTATCCACTGCTGTCCTCCTAAGCACGGCAGTACTGGTGGCCTCTAACAGGTGTTGCAGGTTGTACCTGGTAGCCTGCTTCTGCATTGATTGATGCTTTCCCTGCACAGCAAACGTGCTCAGCTGAAGCATAACGTTGTGATTGATGGTTAATAGTGAAATTTCTAAGGATGTTGTGGTCCATAATTAGCTTACATTAGCTGTTGCTGTGCTGTCAGTTTTGCTGTTGGAAGTACAGAACATCAAACCGCTGTTACACTGGCATTAGCCTTGGCATAGCAGCTGCCTAGCACCGGGGGTGGGATTGGTATAGGCTCAGCCAGCCCATGAATACTCCTTGACACTTGCTAAATAGATTAGTGTGGCTGCTTCATGTTTTTCCCTGATAAACCATTGCTTCACAAAAATCCTAATTTTTATGGTCTCGTGCTCTTACTGGCACAGTTCAGGCTCTGGTTAGCAGGAAGCAGAGCCCCCCCACTTTCTTTTGTATTATTAAATGCACTTCTACACCAAGGCCTTCTGCCGTAGGTAATTCACATGATGACTGACTGGGGAAGGAGAAACCACCACTAGGGAAGAGCTATGGTTCAGTGGTAAAACATCTGCTTGCATGCAAAAGGTCCCAGGTTCAATCTCTGGCATCTCCAGTTAAAAGGATCCAGTGGTGGGAGATATAAAAGACTTCCACCAATGACCCTAGAGAGCCTTGAGATTCACTATGACCACCTTTTGCTCAGGGAAGCTCAAGCAAATATTCATACATCACCAGGATGCAGGAAAGGGGGAAACTCCCTCTTCTAAAAGTGGATATTAAAAGGTATTGTAGGCTTAGCTGAAAATATTAGAACAGGCAGCTTACTAAATGTATGTAAATGGAAGCCATGGTGGAGGCAAGGAGGATGTAAGAGGATTTCTAGTAAGGAATAGTGAACAGGAGAGAAGAAACCACATATTGTGGGTGAAGTTCCTTCCTGATCTGTTAATATCCCATCCCTTATTTTCTGTTGTCCTTTTCCATAATCTTATTAACATCCTTTTATTTTTATCCTTTTCAGGTAAATTAATGGGACATTTCCCCTTAGACTTAGCACAATTCATGGCAGATCTTTGGTATCGTTCTGGCAAAAAAGCACACCTGTGTATGGTCTCAGTCTTGAAGAAAGCAATTAAACGTATCAGTTAAACTTAAAAGGATTGTATGCAGAACAACATGTGGCATATTATTGGACTTCAGGGGCTTAGTGGCTTCATATCCTTGGATTGAAGCAGAAAAGGCTGGAGTAGTTTGGAGAACACAAGGGAGAAAGAGGCCATACTGGAGAGCTCGGTGTTTATTTATCCAGTCTTGCAAACAACAACATGATAAAAGTATTATACATAATACATAAAGAAAGTTTCTTGTTTTTACCCTTTAGAAACCGGTGAGGCAAAGCTGGCGCTGCATTGCTTGGCAGATCTGATATCTCATCCTTGTTGTGCACTCAGTAGCAGTAATAGGCACACACACGGAGTACCATCTGCCCAGAGCAAAGGTTCAGCCTGCCTCAGTTGCAAAGGCTCTGCTTTCTTAGCGTATCACTGGCTGGGCCATATGGACAGGCGATGCTTTGTGTTTGTAGAGGAAGTTATCTTTCAAAAGCCAAACTCTGCTCACCTCATGGGATTCCTCACTTGCAGATTTCCTTCCCTCCAACGGCGAGGAGCTGACTCAGCTCTGTTGACTGCTGGAAGGAGGCAGGAAGGGATATTGCTTCCATCTCAGTAGAAGAAACAAGCAGGATGCAGTTCTATGCAATAGCACCAGTAGGAGAATAACAGTGAAAACTGCTAGTTTGGGAAGGTATATATCACTGTAGCTTTAGAAAGTTTGAACCAGCAGGCACTATTTCAAAAGTTTGATGTCAAATAGGAACAGCAGGAGGATGCCGCATGTTAAACATTTTCACTCTAGCACCATTAAAGTACAATTTTATTTGCAATTTTGCCTTAGGTCTCTACGACGGATGCCAGAGGCGGCTACAACCAGATCTGATCTTTCTTATTACAATACGCCATTATAGCCAACTGAAACAGCATGTCTCTTTATAAGCAATTTGTTTTTTAATGGTTGATTGCCTCTCAAGATTATTGATTTTTCCCCCATTCAGAAAAAAATAAAATATTGTCAGATGTTGCCTCGAACCGTATTCGTTTTTATTACAGACATCACAGCTGAAAAGTTTTAACTTTTTTTTTTTTTTACAATTATGGTTTTAGGGCATGAGGCAGACTACTTATAAAATTAGCAAACGTTCAAAACTATTCTCAGATCTCAGCAAGGGTCGACTTCTATCTGTAATGACAGACCAATAGATATGTTTGATTTACTGATATTCTTACTGGCCATTTTTTGCAGTGGATGGCACAACTTTTCAGCCACATAGAAGAGGAAAGAATGTGACTCTGCAGTTAGTCCATTGGCTGGGAATTCCCATTGTTCTGGCTTCCAGTGTGTCATCATGGGCATGCACGCTAGTATAGTCAGGTGCCTTCCAGGATGATAATTCTGGATCGATCGCCTTGTTAGTCTGTAGTAGCAGAATAAAACAGGAGCTGAGTGGCACCTGAAAGATTAACATTCATTAACAATTTTTTGTCAGTCTGATATCTTTTGTTTTTAAATAATCACAAGGGGCGGGACCGGCGATACTCGCGGGGGGGAGGGACCTCGACACTCATGAGGCAGAGGAGGAAGCAGCAGGAGGAGGTAAGCCCCCCCCCACCCCGCCGGTTCCCCCCGTCTCCCCCACCCACCTCCACCCACCCTGCTCGATCTACCCCCCCTTGCCTCTCCCCCCGGCTCCGAAGTGAGGCCTGAGCAGCTTGCCTCTTCCCCCCCTCTCCTCCCCGGCTCCGAAGCCGAAGCGGCGGCGGCAGTCAGGGAGTTTGCAGAGCATTCCCTGCGCATGCGCAGGGGACACTCTGTCACTTTTGGGGGATTTAAGTATCCCCCCCAATATTTTTTCCGGGTTTTTAGATTTCTGTGCACACCTGGGGACTGCCCCAAGTGTGCACGAAAATCTCCCTCCCCCCCAGGTGTCCCCGATGTGCGGATTTAGGTATCTGCACGCAGGAGGCACCTTTCGCTATTATATAGATTAACAACAATGAACATCAAAAGCATTAAACAAGCAACAAGAGATAAGGATCAAGAAGCCTCAAAAGTCTATTATGTAACAGTAAAAACTATTTTAACGTTATTGAACATTTATCAACCAATAATGAAGAGTAAGAAGTGCTGGTAATTATGCGACCACTGTCAGTAAAGCGAGTGTGAGGACTAGATTAGAACGGTTTTCAAGGCAAGAGATGAACAGAGGTGGTTTCCCATCGCCTACCTCTGCATAGTGACCCTGGACCTCCTTGGTGTGCTTCCATTCAAATATTAATCCGGCCAACACTCCCTGCTCAGCTTCCAAAATCTGACAAGACCAAGCTAGCCTGGGCCATCCAGGTCAGGGGATATCCTACATACTGTAATATCTTACTGATATTAATTACTTCAGTAATTTCCCAGTGTATTTGCTTATCATATTTCCTCATGCATTAGCATTTACATTTTACCTATCCAACAACAGCTGTGGACGTCACATCCATTCTGGTTGAATTTATTGTTCTTTGGATTGGGTCTTGTTTTAAACTGGCCTCTCTTTATATCATCCCCCCTACACCTTTCTGCTACGTATATAAATTGGCCTGATGGATTTATATCCAATGCATCTGATGAAGTGAATTCTGACTCATGAAAGCTAATGCTGGAATAAATTTTGTAGGTGTACTTAGATGTCAAAAACATGGACTCTGAGCCAAGCATAGCTCTGTACCCACATGCTTAACTTGACCAAGTCACTTCATCAGGTTGCTGGTCATATGTTGAATGTCATAATATATTGTATGCAAAACAACGTCATAATTTCACTCAGGGGTCATTTCATAAAAAAAGAGCTAGGGGAACTCATTAGCATAACTCATTAGCATATGCCACACCCCCTGACATCAAGGGCCCGGCGGTGGACCTGCAAGGCCAGTGGGAGTGCGAGGAAGCCCCGCCAAGGCCCTCCCTGGCCCCAGGCAGGCAGGGGTGGGGAGAGGCAGGGAGGAAGCAACTTACCCTCCCTCTTCTCCTGCCTCCTCCTGGCTGAATGAGGGCTGGAAGTGGGGCGGCCGGAAGCAGGGGGCGGGGCTTCGTCATGTGCCCCGCCTCCTGCACCTCACCCGGGGGAACTGCGTTCCCCCGCGTTCCCCCCCGAAATAACCTCTGATGTCACTAACGGTGCCATCCTAAGAAAGGTTACTCCAGTCTAAGACCATTGAATTCAGTGGGCTTAGACTGGAGTAACTTTGCTTAGGATTGCACTGTTAGTTTATAACCAAACCTATTCTGTGGTTATGCTCAAAGTATGGAACATTCTCCTTAGCACCTTCATCAGGTGCCAGCATTGCCAATTTTTAAGTACCAACGAATTTGTTTTTACTTTGCTCAGGCTTTTGATGGCATTTAATTTCTAATGGGTATATTCACAATTTATCTGCTGTTTTAGTTACTGCTGTTTCCAGTGGTTATTTTTAATGTAGAGTTGTATTTTTAAATTATCTGCTCTGAACTGCCTTGGGGACCATTAATACAGGAAAAGCAAGATATTAATCTTAAATAAATAAATAACACTGCTGAGTTGTGTGACCTGAATGGACAACTTGTCTGCTGGGTTTGAACCCTGATTCACTACATCCAAGTGAACAAAACCACCACTAGGCCCAACGGGACAAAAATTAAATACTTCAATTATTCTTCCGAAATGCTTCCAATGTAATTGTGAGATTCTGGTTTCAATATGATCATTTTAATTGGCTAGAACCAGGACATTCCACCTTTCCTCAGGCAGTGAGTCTCATATGCATTCTTCGGTGGAAGTACTCTGTGACGCCATATGACAAGAGCTGAAGTACAGATTCAGAATTAATTCATATACAACCAGTGTTCATCATTTGAGGCCCATCCCTGGAGGCCTTTCTCCAGCTGTTCTGCCTTCTAAAGTGCGGTGCATGGCTACTGGAGACAGGGTCTTAAAGTGCGGTGCATGGCTACTGGAGACAGGGTCTTTTCTGCAGTTGCACCCTGATTATCTGCCTCATGAAAGATGTTTACCTAGTGCAATCAGTAGAACCCATATGGTGTAGTAGTTAGAATGCTGGATTAGGACCTGGGACGACACAAGGTGGGGGATGTACCCTGCTGTGAACATTTTGGAGGAAAGATGGGATAAAACAATGAATAGATGCCAGGCCATCTGTCCCATTTACCTGAGCTTTTGGCATCTAATGGTGTACGGCTATTTCCCCCCCCCCCGGCTGTAGTTTTTAATTAGTTGTAGTTAAGCGATTGCTTTTTTAATGCCAGTGCCTTTAATATGTTTCCATATTGTGTGTGTGTGTGTGTATATACAGATACTGTAAACAGCACTGAGTATACATTACAGCAGAAAGAAAGCATCTAAAATGTTTAAAATAAATATGTGCTTCAGAAGAGCAACTCATCCTCCTGAAACCCCACTTTATTCCCATGTTCCAGGCCTTTAGTTTCCCTAATCTGTCTTTATGCTGACCAGATATCTTAGCTTCATAGTACATCACAGTACTCAGCATAGAACTCACCTGGCAGTTCAGGCAGCCGATCAGCAGTGGTGATGAATGGATTAGCATGGCTTTGCGGAATACCTACAATGCTTTACATGAACTCTGTGTTGTTTGAATTCCATGGTCTTTGACTGGTACGCCATATTTTCCCATTGCTTTTCTTTTTCACCACTGATCACAGATCTTTGCTCCCAATCTTAACACTGGCAGAATGGCTTTTGTTGAAGCAGATCCATGCAGTCTGTAACTACTTTACACCCTTCTCTGATCTCCCCAATCAAAACGTTTTCTTTGAAGAAAATGGGAAAACCTTTCAGCTGTAATATCTTCATTTGAAAACGCAAATCCTGACATTAACAGCGAGGCATACTAGTTTAACAGTGCCATCCTAAGCAGAGTTACATCCTATGAAGGCCATTTACTTCAGTGGACGCAAAAGACTGAAACTCTGCTTAGGATTGCGCTATAAATGCCTTTATGCTGATGCTGAGGAACAAAAACCTGCCAGTGCTGCAGGAATACAGAAGATGTCCAAAAAGGGCTTGTTATTTCATGTTACTATTAAGCAGTTAGGATTTAAGGATGTATTTTCATATCTGAAGTTTCACATGTGTTTTATATTCACTTAATATTAAACCGTATTTTATTTTTCCTATTATACTGACATTTCTTTACTTTATAAGCTTTTTTTTAAAAAAAGAAAGCTCTGAAGTGAAACTCATTTTCGCAAAACACAGAACTCTAGTCAAATATTTCCCTCCTCTCCCATTCATTCCAGTTGGTAGCAGCACATCCATCTTCTTCCTTTCTTTTTGTAGATCATTATTGCGGGGGGATTTTCAAAAAAGAGGGAGAAAATATTTTTAAAGGATTACGGTTGGTGCCAGCTGGCGACCGAACATGGCATCCATCAAAAATCGTCTTACATTAGCAGATCTGTTTTATTGGACAATTAGCAAAAAGACATATGGCTTTATTAATATTCTTTTCAGCTCCGGCTTCAAGGCTAAAAGCATGAGCTCAGATGAGCCACACTTGTTCTCATATAATCTGTATCTCATTTCCAGATATATAATCTTTCATCGTCAGGTCAGAAACTGACAAGCTGCAAAAGCTGATACTTTCTTGGTGAATTGCCTTGGCCAATATCACAGGTTGGAATTTAAATGCATGACTGGAATTCTTTTGAAGCTGTATGGGGATGGGGGGGCAGGATTGTCATCACAAAGGAATATCTCCGTTCGTGGCACTGACTACATGGAACAAATTATTGCAATGGGTTTTGGTGGACACTGAGGCACTGGATACTCATGCCTTTCGTTTAATGTTCATAGTCCATGCTGCACAAGGGCTGGAAGGGGGATTCTTGTTCCCATTTCCAGGGAGACAATAGAAACTTGCGCTGACCTTGATAGCCCAGCTGGCTCCATCTTGTCATATTTCAGAAGCAAAGCTGGGTCAGCCCTGATTAGTACTTAGATGGAAGACCACCAGGGAAGTCCAGCATTCCTACGCTGGGGCCGGCAATGGCAAACCGTCTCTAAATGTCTCTTGCCTTGAAAATGCCATGAGGTCGCTATAATTTGGCTGCAACTGGATGGCAACCTCCCCCACCCTAAACCCCAGAAACTTCCTCATTCTATGCTTGACATACCCCCATATGCCCACATTTGACTTGTATAAAGCATAGCAGAGTGCAGCTGCTTTGGCACAAGTGCACTGTGCTAACTTTCTGTAATGGTGCAACATCCTGGGTTCTGGAATGTTTGTGAAGCATCTCAGTGCCTTTAGGGTAGTGTACCTGGCATGAGCTCATGTTCTGTCTAGCCATTAGGTCCAGGGACATTCCGTTTGTCCAGCATTTCATTTGTGGCTTTTGCATTTCAGTGACATCTCTTCTTGGAATAATAGGATCCCATGCCATCCATTTGTCATCATTTCACTACCAGTTCATTTTTACCATTACTCTATAAACACAAAAGCCTTTCAAGTTCTTCTTTTGTGGAAGCCCCATATACGTTGAATTGTCCTTCTTTCCATGTGTCTCCTTTCTGCTGCAGCCTTTTCAAGATGCTAAGAGCCAGACTAAATGCAGTATCATTTGAAACACGCCAAAGTAGCTGGATATGGAACAAAACAAGCAAATCTCATACTGTGTTTAGGATTTTTAAAACTGCAGGTGCTCTCCCCCAGATCTGAGTGTACCATTCTTCCTGTAGTATTTACCCAGTTCCGTGCTGGTTTTATGTCTCACTGTCCACTAGAGAGCAGGCTGAGATCAGCAATCCCATTTCATTCCTGACCCAAACCATGTTTGAACCCAGGTGTTTCTGGAAATGGTTAGTACATTAAAACACCTCACTTTCCAGCTCCCATTGTTAGCTTATAAATTGCTATCAAAGTTGATGGATATAGCTTGTGAAGCTTAGTGACCTACGGTGGTGATAATAAAGTATTCCAGAGACTCAATAACATTTTACTCTGTCACTATGGTTTTCTTGCTCTGGTGACATCAACTAATTTGTACTGCTTTGGAGGGAATTTCTATATCCAGCTCTTTAGCTTGGGTCTCGGTTCCCTCACATTGCTCTTACTCCTTTCTGTCAGAGTAAATTTCTTTCAAAGAGAAATATTGCTTGATATTGATTCCAGGGCACTAGATAATTTCAGGTTCTCACTGTTGTTCAGCTGAAACCACGCTTTAAGATATTGAAGATGCTTTGCAAAGCCTTCAAGCCTTAGACCTAAAAGGCCGGTGCTTAAAAATCCACTGAAAAGACTCTTAAAATCCATTTAAAATCCTTCTGACCAAAGAATAATCTCTCGTTATCACATTTGTGCCGTGTTTCAAGGAGCTATGCTAGCAAGAGCGGTACATTTTCAGATCAGCTTGAAGGTGTGTGTTGTGGTGGTGTTTTTTTTTTTTTTAATATTGCTGTTAGAAACCTTCCCGGAGAGCCATTCTGAGAAAAAAGGTCAAGGATAGAAGGCAGTAGATTCCTGATGAGGAGTATATAGGGGAAATATCCCACAATATTTAGTAAGCAGAGAGTTGGGGGAAATAATCTTTTAAAGTGATATATCAGTGGTTTCTCACTCCTTATAAACTACAAAAGTTTGAGAGAAATGATGCAATTGGAGTTGTCGTGTAATAAAGCCAGGCTTTTTCATTTATTATATCCTGCCTTTCCTCCCAATAGAGATTCAAAGTGGCTCACAACAACACAAAAGTAAAATACAAAACTTCAGAAATGAACTAACAAGGCAAGGAGGGGGGGGATACCTCCTCTCTTCCTCTGACAGGAGATCTTCCCACCTACTCTAGGCTACAACCCTTAGTCTAAAAGCTGAATGCCAAGAATCCTTTTAGCTTGTGCCAAAGGGCTCATGCCCCTGGTGACTCCCCAGGCCTTACCTGCAACAGGAGAGAGACAAACACTCGCTCTGGATCTTACAGGCTGGCAGCCATCTTCTCACAATTTCCCTTCCCGCTTCATGGGTCTGTCCTATTATTAGGACAACCCGAGCCCAGATTCTGCAAACAACAAATACTATACCTGGGTGCAATATTCTGAATAATGGCACAATGGATCGGCCAGATTTGGAATTTATTTTTCTCTCTGCTGACATGCGCAGAAAAACCTCACATTAAACAGTACTGCATGCAACTAGACATATGTAGTGGAATTGAAGATACTGCCCATATGTCTAAATGTACACATTACATTAAAGAACAATCCTAAGCAGATCTACACAGAACCCTGCTTTGGTCTAATCAATGGGGCTTGCTTTCAGGGGAAAAAAATCTTAGGATTGCACCATTAGAGAAGGAAAACATAAAGATGACAGAATTATTGAAAAAGAGTATGTTTTCTGATTTTTACAATTATGTACAGTATAATGATAATGTATGTTCTGTTCTGTTTCATAATAACCAAAGTGTATGTCATATGACTTTTGCTATTTTGAGTTGCCTGTTCTCTGGTGTAATGTAAGAACTGCATTATTAACCTTTCCTATAAAAAGATAGTAAATAAGTAAATAGTTATTAGAGCTCGGGGGTGGGGGAGCCCTTCAAAGCAGTGGTACTTTCTGGCCTATTTCTAACTGTGCTTGTACAAGATGTCTAGCTTTTGGAGAGAGAGAAAATAGTGCCTCTCTGGAGACAATTACCTCTCAAGTAGGAATTCAGTGGGAGGACAATACAGTTTTTATTATGGCAACAGGGGATATCCTGGTTAGATTCCTAATAAATAAGTAATACAACCTTTCAGCTGGCATCTTTTCCATCTTTTTTTTTTAGTTAATATTTTACGTTGTTGCTTTGATTGCTTCATTTTCTTGTGTGTTTGAAAAACTCTCCAGAAATACGGATAATGTCTATTGATACCCTGGAATTCTATTCTTCTTCTCTAGTACTCTGACAGACAAGAGCCAATAATGTTCAGGTCATGCCTCTCCACAGCCTACAGATTCGACTACCTGCTTGATGAAGTCAGATCACCCTTCCAGCGTAGCCACTGACATTAGGATGCTACCCGGCATTATGTTTTGTATGAGGACTCCTTCTATAAACGGCTGTTCTAATCCACCTGCTTTTGCGCTCTTCCTGTACTTTGCAGTTCCACATATTGTGAGACATGCACATTAAAATAAGGGCCAGACTCTCCACAATTTCTCCAAAACCCAATACCCATTTCTGCCTGGTCAACCTTCTACCGCAACAGTTATTCTTGCCCTTAACGAATTAAAGTATTTCATGCCTCACCATTAATTAAACATTATTTTTTCTCTCTGCCATTTTATAGTGGTGAATGAACAGTTCTTAGAGGATTTTCGTTTCTGAAAGAAGAACTGCATTTCTGCTGAAAGGAGTTGATGTGACCGATACTGCTGGTCAGTTCTTTGGTTTTATCCTTTAACAATGAGGGTCATTCAGCAAAGTCAAATCTAGCATTTTATCTATCTCATCCTGTGGCTGCAGTACTAACTCAATGTATAAATCCTAGTGATCTTTGCTCAGACTGATGCTAAAATCCATTATTTATATAAGGATTGCATTTGTATAACATTCTCCCTCTAAGAACTGTGGCATATAAATCCTCAACAACACTGAGCAAGATTAGATGGAGAGCGTGGTTTGCTTAAGTGCACCTACAGTGCAATCCTAAACAGAGTTATACCCTTTTAAACTTACTGACCTCAAAGGACAGAAAGGTGTAAGTAAGTCTGCTGAGCATGGCTTGTTTGTTTTGTTCTCTGCTCTTACGACTACAGTCTTGAGCATCAGCAATTCAGCAACGAGACAGGAACAAAAGACAATGATAGTGTGCTTAGCATGGCACTGCTAGTGAGCTTTGTGGCTAAATAGGGATTTGAAATCCATGGACCTCAATCCAATACTCAGAATCATTTCAGATGATTCTTCAGATCATGGTTTGGAAAACTGTGAATGAGCTTAGGGATAACGGGCTCCCTCACCATCTCACCTCTGCTGTCTTGTGCAGTTTTACATGCAGTTTGTATCTACTTCACTGTGATATCCAAGCTGGCAATGTATGATTTGTGCTTTGCTACTCGTTGAAATTGACTTCATAAAGTTTTGGCTGGAAGGGTAGCATAAATCATAGTTTGCTAATACCACCAAAAAAATATGGTTTGGCGCTTGACAGTAGGCTAAATGCAAAGCTGTGCACAAAACACGATGGGACAGATGGAGTATGTGAGCTTGCTATGTACCTCCAGTCTCCCAAACAATGGTCTGAAGGATCATCTGATCCAAATGCCTGTGTCCTACACCATTGGGATGGGTCACTCTGTTGGGTCTAGAGATATGAGAAAAAGCTGATTACCACGGCCAGAGAAGAATTCTCATGGTTGGTGAGTCCCTTACTGACAGGGACAAAGAGGTGTGTCCCTGGCTGCCATACTGTCTTTGGGTGCCCAAAACATTGTTTGGATGACCTTGCAAGGCATGGCAATCAGAAGATTTTTAAGATAATTAATAACCAAGGATGGCCCAGGCTACCTTGATCTCATCGGCCTTGATTAGTATTTGGATGGGAGACCACCAAGAAAGTCCAGGGTTGTTATGAAGAGGCAAGTAATGAATGACTCTTTCCTTGAAAATGCTACGGGGTCACCATAAGTCAGCTGTGAGTTTGCTATGTACCTCCAGTCTCCCAAGCAGTGGTCTGAAGGATCATCTGATTCAAATGTCTGTGTCCTACACCATACTAGTTTGGATGGGTCACTCTGTTGTCTAGAGATGTGAAAAAAAGCTGATTACCACAGCCAGAGAAGAATCCTGATGGTTGGTGAATCCCTTACTAACAGGGACTTAGCCAGTGTGTCTAAGTGGATACATCTGGGTTCAAATTCCCAGTGAACAATAGCAAACCATTCTGTGATCCTTGGAGAAAAGTGGCATACATATGTGACTTTGTGAGAAAGGTAGACTGTAAATGAAATAAGTAAATGAATAAAAACTATGGAGAATTAGGAGTATAGCCTTGGTGCTCTCATTGAGGCTTTCTGTTACAAGGAAAGTTTCAGCCAAAAGAAGTACATCCACAAGTTAAATTCTTTATCATGTTACTGTAAGGGACTCAGCTTTCCTTTCTAGAGGATTCATGTTCCATGATGAAAGACTGCTGAACAGAACCTTAGCTTACAAAAACACAGAAGAACATCCCCAACATAAGTTTCTCGGGGCCTGGAACAAGTAAGTTAAAGAAAGAACAACAATAAGTCTTTCTAGTTCATATTTCTCAAGCTCAGAGGTCATTTCGGGGGGGAAGGGGGGGATGCAGTTCTCCCGGGTGAGGTGCAGGGGGCGGGGCACATGACGAAGCCCTGCCCCTGCTTCCGGCCACCCCGCTTCCAGCCTCATTCAGCCAGGAGGAGGCAGGAGAAGAGGTTGGGTAAGTTGCTTCTTCACCGCCTCTCCCCACCCCTGCCTGCCTGGGGCCAGGGAGGGCCTTGGCGAGGCTTCCTCGCACTCCCGCTGGCCTTGCAGGTCCACCGCCGGGCCCCTGATGTCAGGGGGTGTGGCATATGCTAATGAGGTATGCTAATGAGTCCCCCTAGCTCTTTTTCTACGAAATGACCCCTGCTCAAGCTTTCTTTGGAGGACTTGTGTGAAATTAAACCAAAACTATGATCAATTAAAAAACAAACAGAACATCCAATTGTACTTCTCTCATCTAGTTACTTTATCAACAAAAGCTAGGTTAGCTTACAGGCTTTCTTTTTAACAAATTTGTGTCAGCCATTAGTCATTCTGACATGTAGGTTCCTCTGCCTCTCCCACTCCTTGTTCCTGTCGATGTTTCTAGTTGCCTTATCTCAGTTTACTTTTGTGAAGACAGAAACAACGTAGGGACACATTCATCTGTTTAGTCTTTTTTATCATCTGACAGAGTATTTCCTTCTATGTTAGCAGCTGTCCCAACATAACCATTATCTATGTGGCTAATTAGAACATTCACACTTGTATTATATGATATTTAAGTTACATGGAATGTGATCTCTTATCCCTCAGGTTTAATCATTCCACAAAGGTGGTTGTATTTGTCTGTAGCAGCAAAAGGAACCAGTCCAATGACACCTTAGTATTAACAAAATTTATTCCAGAGCTCACTTCATCTGATGCATGCAGTTTACATCCATTAGGCTTTCCTACTAACAACAGAAATTCAGCAGTGGGGGGAAGGGAGAGAGATTAAGATCCGATTAAGATCCGATAAAGATCCGATTAAGATCCGATAAAAAGAGTGCTCAGTTTACTCTGAGTGGGTGAGGGCTCTTACCATGGAATAAATTCTCAGTGACATACTAAACAGAGTCACACCCTTTTATATCCACTGAAGTCAATGAGATTAGAAGGTGGAACTCTGGTTAGGATGGCACTGTTCATGACTTTTTAAGGTGATGCTGGAATCCAGATTTATTTGGGTTGATCATTATATCCTGGAGACCAAATCGGGCTCCTTTTCCTAGGCCAATAAATTCAGAACTGACCCATTCTAGCACCAAATTAATATCCATGCAGACTCAGCTTGCTTGCTAGAGAGATACCAGGTGATTGAATGAATGATGACTGGGCAACTTCAAGGATTTATGAATGAAGCAGATTGTCTGGATCTTTTCCAGTTTGGTTTCAGGACTGGTTATGGGACTGACATGGCCTTGGTCACCATGGTAGATGACCTGTGTGGGGAACTGGACAGGAGGAATATGACCCAGTTAATTCTCCTGGACCTTTTGAAATCATAGATCATGGTATCCTTCTGGACTGCCTTTTTGGGGTTGGGGCTAGGAGGTACCATTTTATGGTAGTTTCTGTCCTACCCTGAAGGTAGGTTTCAGAGTGTGGTGCTGGGGTGCTCCTGCGGGGCCCCTGGCCTATGGGGTCCTGCAAGGGGTCACCCATGCTTTTTAAAATCTATATGAAGCTGCTGGGAGAGGTCATCTGGAGATTCAGGCTGAGTCACCACCAATATGCTGATGACACTCAGCCCCATCCTGCATTTCCAGCAGATCTCATGGAAACCATGAACCTAAAGGCAGTTTTGGGATGGATGAGGGCTAGCAAGATGAAACTTAATCCCGACAAAATGGAGGTGCTACTGGTCTGACCTAGGAACTGGGATGTCTCCTGTTCTAGACGGGGTTGCACTGCCCCTACAGGAGCAGGTTTGTAGCTTGGGGGGTGCGGTTGGACCCAAGGCTCCTATAGGATAAATACATACTGGTAGTGGCTAGTGAGCCAGCTGCAGCCCTTCCTGGGCAGAAAAGATCTGGCCACTGTGGTACATGCCCTAATTACATCTAGATTAGATTACTGCAATAGATTACTGCAGGAGCCTGCCCTCGAAGACTGTTTGGAGGCTACAACTGGTACTGAACACTGACTGAAGGGGGTCATAGCATATCACTCCAGTCTTGTTCCAGTTTGTTACCTGGACAAATTTAAAGTGTTTGTGTTGACCTACTCCCATATGAACCTATCCAACCACTCCAGTCATCTTTGGAGGCCCTGTTTTGGGTGCCCCCATCACCTGAGGCTAGACAGGTGGCAAAAGTACACACATATAGATATACTTTAAATGGTTTGCAATGTTTGAAATTATTTTAATGTTTGAAATGTTTGCCGCCGTGGAGACCCTGAGCTGGGGGCAAGGCAGCATAGAAATCTTTTTAAATAAATGAATTTCATGGCCTTGCTTACAGCTTGTTGTGAGAAGCAAATGAATAGTCCAACTCTCCTGTCTTTGCCTGAAAAAACAAATATACTAAAGAAGAGAAATTCAATACAACTCTTGCTTGCACAGTAGTTGCTGTATTAATCTGCAGCATTTTAACGCCATCAGGCGATACAGAAGCAGTGATACAGTATTCATTATCTAGTAAACCTTAACAACAATTTTAATATAGGATGTTATTATTAGTACCTTAATGCAGATAATGGGTTGTGGAATGGTACAGTATAGCCTGATGTCAGACCTTGGAAGCTAAGCAGGGTCACTCAGTACTTGTACAGGAGACCACCAAGATAGATTCAGGTGGGTAGCCATGTTGGTCTGAAGCAACAGAATAAAGTCCGGTGACATCTTAAAGACCAACAAAGTTTTATTCAAAGTATAAGCTTTTGTGCGCATGCACACTTCTTGAGATATATTGAAATGGAAGTTGCTGGTCCATAAGTATAGATGAAGGGCGAGCAGCAAATTAGCAGACAGCATAATAAAGTTGTTTGACAGGTACAAGGACCGAACTGGAACAAGTTTCGTTTATAAGGTCACCATTTGTTTGGGTTTAATTCTGGAGGGAAACATAGTGAAGGAAATGAAAAAAAATCAAAACTGGAGATAGATGGGCAGGTGTACCCTTCTTAATTGTGAACCACCAAGGAGTCCTCTGCAGAGAAAGGCAATGGCACACCACCTCTGCTTTTGCCTTGAAAGCCCCTTGCTGGGGTTGCCATACATCAGTTGCAACTTAACAACACAGGCATACTTAATGCAGATAAGACTGTGCAAGGATGCATCTTCTACAAAGTGACTGTTACTAGCCCTGAAAAGGAAAACAGACAGGCATCCTTTCTGTCCCTCCTCCCCATTTCCAGGGCTATTAACAGAGCATGGGGAATGGGATTTAATTGGGGAAACTGTGTGGGGATGGAATGGTTAAGCCCTTTCCCCTGTGCCATGGCCCATAATCAGGGTTCCACAAAACAGCTATTTACTTTTTAATCTTGCTGGGAAGGTTTAAACACAGATCTCCCAGTATCACATCTGTTTCTGCAGCTCACTGGTAGGGAGAACTGTTCTTGAATTTAGGGAAAGATTAGGATCGGTACCTATTTTATGCATTCACACCTGCTTCCCACCTGTCAATCTTACCACTATGACTGTAAATAATTTTTTGTTGTTGTTCAGTCGCACAGTTTAGTCCGACTCTTCGCAACCCCATGGACCAGATCACGCCAGGCCTTCCTGTCTTCTGCCGTCCTCTGAAGTTTGCTCAATTTCATGTTCGTTGCATCTATGATACTGTCTAACCATCTCATCCTTTGCCGTCCCTGTCTTCTTTGACCTTCAATCTTATTATTATTATAAAAAATACTACTGGACTGCATCCACACCTCATTACATTGTACTACCCTTGTGCTTTAGCAATAATTCGGAATGGGATTGTCCTGTGTGGACATGCCAATCCAGCTGTGAATGACTGCTATAGTGCAATATCCAATTACTTGTTCCTCGCAAGGAAAGTTTGATTTTTCTGCCCTTCAAGTTTCTCACTAGCCAAGGAAGCAGGTAGAATGAAATAGCAGCAACTTCACTGAGATCAGCATAGGTAGGTACACTTGTGGGAAACCAAGCCCAGTTAAGCAGAACTCTCCATGTAAAAAGACTACACAGAATCCTCCAACTTTCCGCTTTTTATATAACAGTTCCCTGAAATATTTCATTCTTCTTTGGTTATTCTGTATTTCTCTGGAACAAAGGGGGGGAAATAAATGATGAAAGTGCTGAAATGTCAGCCAAAAAAGAAAATGAAAGAAAGGGTGAAGAACTTACTTGAGAGTTATATTTCACCTTACCCTGTTCTTCAGAGCTTACACCTACTTTAAAGGTGACTTTAAAGAGTCGAATTCTAGTGACACTGTCACATTCCCAGGAAGAGATAAACACCCTCCTCGTCTCACTTTCTCTGTAAAGGCTAAGGGCAAAATTCTACTTCTACAGGGGGTGAATTGTGCTTGATCGAAGAGAAGAAATGCACAGTTAGTGGTACCCAGAGATTATCTGACTTTTAAAGACAGAGGAGCCACCAAAGGACTTGAGATGATACATCTACAGTGTATAGAGCCATTGTCTCCCTCAGTTTGGGGACAGAGTGATAAAGAAATTATGAATACAATGACCAAGACCTTGATCTCATCTCATTCAAATAATGCCCTTCCTTAAGGTTAAACTAGTCATGACCCAAGGGATCTGTGATCAGAATTTCTCAGTTTTTCAGAAGGCTAACAGCAGTGCTCTCTCTTAGTGTATATAGGATTCATATTGGGACTGCAGAGTTTGATGAGGACAGTTTAAGCCTTTCTCCTCCATGTGTTTTCCAAATCTCAATGATTACCTCACCCTAAGGTTCTATTTCCCCTACAGAAACAAAACCAACAAGGAACACACAGATACCTGTATGCTTTTTTCTCATGACACATCTCAGCTCGGGGGGGGGGGGAGTGGCTTTAAAAAGATGTAAGGGAAAAAAGGTTAAACACCAGCAGGGCCAATGATGGGAGCAGAAGGTCATTTGACCTAGGCCTCTAACTCAAATGGGTACTCAAATGTAGACACTGGTTACTTTTTTTTGGCATTTGATAACTTTTACACCTTGTCTTTTATGTGCTCATGTGTTGTCAGAGGTCTGGGCCTCTCCGGACCTCTGAGATATGGTTGCCAACTCCAGGCTGGGAAATTCCCAGAGATTTGGAGGTGGAGCATAGGGATGGTGGGATTGGCCATAGTCTAGCGTCCAAAATAGCCATTTCCTCCAGGGGTACTTATCTCTATAGTCAGCTGTAATTCTAGATCTGAGAGGGCCTACACAGTCTTGGCTTATTAAATCAGCATTCATTGTAGTTGTTAAGTTTATTATATGGCTTCCTATACTCCCACTATGGAGCTGCGGTGGCTCAAGTGGTTAAGACGCTGAACTGCAGGCTGTGGAAGGTCAGTAGTTCAGCAGTTCGAGACCCAGGGTGCCGCAAGACGGAGTGAGCTCCCGTCTCTAGTTCCAGCTCCTGCCAACCTAGCAGTTCGAAAGCAAGAAATTGCAAATAGATAAATAGGTACCACTTTGGTGGGAAGGTAACAGCGTTCCTTGTGCCTTGGTGTTTAGTCATGCCGGCCACATGACCACGGAAACGTCTTCGGACAGCGCTGGCTCTTCGGCTTTGAAACGGAGATGAGCACCGCAACCCTAGAGTCGGATTCGACTGGCTTTCGAGCAAGGGAACCTTTACCTTTACCTTTATACTCCCACTAGCAGCTGTAGCCTTTGGCTGCCTACATTCACCTGCCACGTAGCTAATGACTGCAAAGGCCCAAGAGAGTCCCATACCCACATGGTTCCAAGCAGGGTATGCTTAACGTGGGGTCTCCGGAACCCATCTGCAATACCTTCCTCTGTCTTCTTTCCCCCGGAATATGAACTGCAGGCAACCACGGTTTCAGTCTACCACAAGCCTCCCCCCCCCCCCCCCCCCCCCTGGCATTTCCAGTTTCTCCTTGCAGTTCTCTTCTTGGTACATCTAACAGAATTCATAATCTGTCCATAAGAGAAACTGTAATGAGAAGGATTGCATTAGACCCTCCGTTATAGAAACAATTAAGGAAATAATACTATGTGGATCCTCTTTCATCTTTATACCATCTATAAGCAGCACAGATGGAAAAAAATTATGCTGCATTGTAACCTGCTCCGTATAACGGAATGAAATGAAATGTATCCAACTTAGGGTTGCCAGCCTCCAGGTGGTGGCTGGAGATCTCCTGGTATTACAACCAGTGTTCCCTCTAAACTGGGTTAGTGTGAGCTAGCTCACAGTTTTTTAGCCTCCGGCTCACACGTATTTGTCTTAGCTCAGGAAGGATGGCTCCGGAGCAAACTCATTTATGCAGTAGCCAAATCTCTCACTCATAACTTTAATGCCAGTAGCTCACAAAGTAGAATTTTTGCTCACAAGACTCCACAGCTTAGAGGGAGCATTGGTTACAACTGATGTCCAGGTGACAGATCAGTTCACCTGGGGGAAATGGCCACTTTAGGAGGTGGATTCTATGGCATTATACCCCACTGAAGTCCCTCCCCTGTGTATATTAAAAAAAAAAACAACTCGTCTGGTATAGGGTTGCCAAGTCCCCCCTGGCCATAGGTGGGGGATGGGTAGGGAAACTCCTGGTGATTTGGGGATGGAGCCTGGGGAGGACAGGGACCTCAGTGGGGTACAGTACCATAGAGTCCACCCTCCAAAGCATCCATGTTCTCCAGGCGAACTGATCTCTGTAGTCTGGAGACAAACGGTCATTCCAGGGGATCCCCAGGCCCCACCTGGAGGCTGGCATCCCTACTTTGGTAGCAGCTGCCACCGCAGCACAAGGAACGTCTTCACTGTATGACTGAAGGTTAGCTGCAGCAGTCATTTTGTGGATGGTTCTGCCTCCTGCGGCAGCCATTTTGTGGGTGTGCCCATCACCTTATGTCAGAATTCCAAAGGTGCCTGGAAGGCTCAAAAAGGTTGGGGACCCCTGGTATAGGCCAGTCTTAGCAGATCTTGGAAGCCAAGCAGGGTCAGTACTTGGATGGGAGACCACCAAGGAAGACTCTACAGAGGAAGGCAATGGCGAATCACCTCTGCTTCTCACTCGCCTTGAAAGCCCATTGCTGGGGTCACCATAAGTCACTTGTGACTTTACAGTACATATTAAGCATAATCAATCATACAGAGAAATCCGAAACGTCTTCTCAAGGAATTTGTTCTATTATCAAGCAATTGATGAGTTAGCTTTAAAAGTCTAAGAACCTAATAAGAAAATTCCTGAGACTCAGGCTTGCCAGTCTCCAGGTGGAGGCTGGAGATCCCTTGCGATAATGTACAACTGATCTCCAAGCGTCCAGTACACCTGGAGAAAATGGCCACTTTGGCATTACACCCCATTGAACTCCCCCCTTCCCCAAACCCCACCATCTAGTCTCCACAACCAAAATCTCCAGGTATTTCCCAACCTGGAGCTGGCAACCCTACGAGATTGGAGCAGAGCTTTTTTTCTGGGAGAACGCACAGGAATAAAGCTCCGGAACCTCTTCGACAAAATTCTTTTAGAAATGTTTAAAAGTTTGTGAGTTTTCAGTATACAGCTTGAAAACTTCATTTCCCTCTTGAGGGTTCCGGCACCTCTTTTTTTTTTCTTCCTAAAAGCCCTGGATTGGGGCCACAGAAAACCCTGCAATCACCTGGGGTCATTTCGTAGAAAAAGAGGTGCAGGAGCTAATTAGCATAACTCATTAGCATAACTCATTTGCATATGCCACACCCCCTGACATCACGGAAGTGTGTCAGAAGGCAACACCCACCGCTCAGGCTCCACTGCACTGTTTTGGATTGCTAGCTATTGGGGGGAGGGGGGGGACATGCAGATCTGTCCTTGCAGAGGAGGGAGAGCTTGTACCTAAATAAAAGTTGGTCTTAAAGGTGCCACTGGACTGTTTTGGACTGGGGGGCCAGAGGGGGAGCTCTGCAACTTACCCGGCTGCTTCTTGCTCTGACTGAGGGTAGCTGAGAGCAGGGGGTGGGGCTTGTTACATGTGCCCGCCCCCTGGGCTCTTTACTGCCAGAGCTCCGCTGCTGTGCGCTCCTGCAGGAAATGACCCCTGGCAATCACCAACATTTACACACTTCAGTCCTAAGCAGAGTTACATCTTTCTAAAACCATGGGTTTAGGAGGCTGTTACTTAGGTGCAAACAGGTAAACCTTAAATTAAAAAAAACCCCAAAACTCGCAGACGGCCCCCATCGATTCCCAACGGTGGTGGTACAACTCGTAGCATGCCAGAACTTCTGTGCCTTTTCGCTGCCCAGGCATGACAGAGCAATGCATCCTGGGAGATGTAGTCCACCAACGCTTTTGTTTTTATTTTAGACCATCAGTGTTTAAGTTGTAGCGTGCCCTGCAAGAATCTGAGAGATCTAACGAGAGTTTCAGTGCAATCGTAACCAGAGTTACACCCTTCTAAGCGCACTGACTTCAACTGAGTTAGCAGGGTGTACCTTTGTGCAGGATTGCACTGTTTGATGGGACTTGAGGAAGCGCTTCCCGCGCCCGGTTTCCCTGGTGACCGTTTGGGCTTCCTGGAGCAGCTTCCCTTCTGCTCCGCTTTTTCTCCTCC
Source organism: Gekko japonicus (assembly GCF_001447785.1). NCBI lineage: Eukaryota > Metazoa > Chordata > Lepidosauria > Squamata > Gekkonidae > Gekko > Gekko japonicus. Next base: position 983,573 of record NW_015176457.1, on the reverse strand, counting down.
TCTTCCTCCGGCCGATTCCCCGCCAAACGGCAAAGGGGCTCTCCAGCGGAGACGTGGGTTTTGGGTCGGACTTCTTACCGGCTTGCAGCAAGATGAGCGGTGGGAATCACTCGCGGACCAGCCACCTCAATGGGTAGGGGTATAGGGTGCAGACGGGTGAGAGCCCCTGCTGCTCTCTCCGTCGCCGCTGCAAGTCCTTCTTGTTGTTTGCTTTGCACACGTGCTCCCTTTTCTTTTCCTGGGGCTGTCCGGAAAGCGCCTAGGCGACCCATGCTGTGGAGAGAGCTGGCCTAAATGCGCGGCGGCCGGGGTGGGGGTGGGATGAGACTTCCACCCTTCTTAGAGATGTATTTTAAATCTCAACCGTCCCCCCGTTCTGTATTACTGCAAAAGTAATAGAGGCTGCCTGAGTGATTTCTGAGGAGCAGAAGAGTTTTACACGAACTTAACTAAGAAAGTGATTTAAAACGAGTTTTACCCCTTCTTTTTGATTCTTCTGACAAGAGTGGGTCCCCACCCCCAATCTTCAAATACAAGTTTAGTTTACGGCAGGAATCGATGATGATTCTAGAATCACCATTTCAATTTTGTACTTCGAATCGCTGATCAATCAGATGGTTTAAAATGGGTAGCCATATTAGTCTGTAGCAGCAGGACAGAGCAAGAGTCCAGTAGCACCTTAAAGACTAACAAAAGTTGTGGCAGGGGGTGAGCTTTCCTGAGTCACTGCTCACTTCTTCAGATATCCTTACATATCCTGTGACCTGCATCTTTTAACAACAACTCTGAAGTGTAGGTTAGGCTTCAAGTGTATGGCTGGCCCAAGGTCACACCTGGCTGCAGTCACACACACTTAAATAATCCAATTTCAATCCACCTCAGTACACTTTCCAGATGGATTTTAGTTGTGTACACTGGCAAAATCCAGTTGGAAAATGGATTGGAAGTGGATTATTTAGTGTGTGTGACTGCATGGTATAGTGCGCCTTTGAATTTGGCAGTGCAATCCTAAGAACACTTTCCTGGGAGAAAGTCCCACTGAGGCTCCATTCACACGCGGAATTTGCCACGGGAGAGCCACACGAATGCTGGGCGGATTTTCAGGACGCGATCACACTGCAACATCTGGCAGGCATAGCGCACCCTTGGCCAACCTGTGGCATGCCGCCAAAGCTGCGCAGTTTAAAAAGTATCTCAACAAATGTACTAGCAAATAGTTTGCCACGGGCTGCCCACGGAATCGTTCTGTGTGATCGTGCCAGCACGCAGCTTTCCCCCCGGCTGTCCTTGACGCGCACGCACTGATGGACGAAACCGCGGTGTGCCGCCGTCACATCTGATCACGTTCTGGTGGATCTAATTGTACTGCCGCAAAGAGCCAGACCCACCCCCGCGTTATTTGGCCCATGTGACTGGGGCCTGAGTATATTTGCTGGGTTTTGTGTAGACCTGATTATGATGGCACTATAAGATTTCCAGATCCTCGTCTGGCACTCTAAGCAGTGCTGTGTGTAGAATTTAGAGATAGTAACTGGAGACTTTATATAATGAATCTGCAAAATTAGGGACCTGCCAGCGTTGGGTCATTTTAAAATCTGTCTTTCTGTCTTATTTATTTATTTGATTTATATACAGCCCTTCCCCAATTTGGGGCCCAGGGGCTTAACAACAGTTATAATGCAATTTCAATAAATAGGATAAATATATATCCACAATAAAATTTAAAAACAGTAAAAGCAGCAATATCAAAATAATCAGATGGTGTTGAATATTCCATGGCCTTCTCTGGAAGGGAGGAGATGGGGAGGCCAGGCTTGATGGCAGACTGTTGCTGTCCTCAGCTATAGGCCTGTAATAGCTTTCAAGTCTAATTTTGCTATGGTGTTTTCCATACACAGATAGAGGCATAATAAAGAATACAAAAGTATTTAAATACACAGTACTCCAATAGGAATGTAGCACTCTCTGTGTATTAAAAAATACTTTGAGGGTATTCATGAGGGACCAATAACTGTCAGAAAACTGGCAATCCATACAACTAAACAATATTACCTTCCGTAAAGGTTTGGTTACAGTCAATATTCTATGCAGAGGGTAACATGCATTTTTTTAAACAAAATCCCGTTTAGATAAAAAGGCCTTTTTATGCAAGTATTTCGTCTTGATTATAAAGGGAAAAGGGAGACCAATCTATCTAAAGTAAAGGAAGCAGCTGATGCCCTTGAATAGTGAGAGACTTCAGTAGTGATGAAGGAAGGTTAATGTCCAAAGAGATCTAGCCAAGGTGATGAATGTGGGTCTCTGGTAGGTGGAATATTGCCAAAGCCTTAATATATCTGAATCTCTGAGCTGAATAATATGACAAAGTACTAGTGAGAGACAGCTATTAATATTTAGCCTGGTTATGAGTATAAAATGGCAAAATCAGGCACAGAATGTAACACATTCTGGCTGGACATGAGATTTCATAAAAGTCTTATTAACAAGTCAGCATTTATATGATCTGATTAGAGAAGCCTTGTACTGAGTAAAGCCAGTGTTCCATAGAGTGTACTTTTATCAAACATAAGAAATAGTGGGCTTTTCAGATTTTGGGTAGAAGTCTTTCCTAGGTCCAGTGGAGATCTTTTGGTTCAAGTTACTTAGGGCTGAGCATAGGAATGGATGTGGATTAAAAGCATTTCTCTGCCACTTAATTATAGCTCTTCCCTTAACAGTAAGCCATAACCCTACTTCCTGAAAAGATGGCCATTATCTTTCATTTGCTTTAGTGCATTTTATCCATTTATTAAGGAGGCCTTCCTGAATGAACAGCGCAAAGTAATAGAGGAAAACAATAGAATGGGAACGACTAGAGATCTCTTCAAGAAAATTGGAGAAATCAAGGGAGCGTTCCATGCAAAAACGGTAGGGACCTAACAGAAGCAGAAGAGATTAGGAAAAGATGGCAAGAATACACAGAAGAACTATACAAGAAAGACCTCGATGTCCTTGACAACCACGACGGTATAATCACTGACCTCGAGCCAGACATCCTGGAATGTGAAGTTAAATGGGCCTTAGAAAGCATTACTAACAACAAAGCTAGTGGAAGTGATGGTATTCCAGCTGAGCTATTCAAAGTCTTAAAAGATGATGCTGTTAAAGTGCTGCACTCAATTTGCCAGCAAATTTGGAAAACGCAGCGGTGGCCACGGGATTGGAAAAGGTCAATATACATTCCAATCCCAAAGAAGGGCAATACCAAGGAATGTTCAAACTATCTCACAATTGCACTCGTATCACACGCTAGCAAGGTCATGCTCAAGATCCTACAAGCTAGGCTTCAACAGTACGTGGATAGAGAACTGCCAGAAGTACAAGCTGTGTTTCGAAGAGGTAGAGGAACTAGAGATCAAATTGCCAACATTCGCTGGATTATGGAGAAAGCAAGAAAGTACCAGAAAAACATCTCCTTCTGCTTCATTGACTATGCTAAAGCCTTTGACTGTGTGGATCACAACAAACTATGGCAGGTCCTTAAAGAGATGGGAGTACCAGACTCGACTGTGCGACTGAACAACAACAACATAATAGATGTATGCTTAAGGTAGATCTATTTTGTGCTTCTTATTTTTCTTTTAAAATTTTTTTCTATACTATTACATAAATACTGGTGTCAGTATTATCAAACATTAGGTTTCACCAAAACAATACATCAAAGTGCAGGTTTACGCTATGTTCAAACATTCAAACAGCACCTAGTCATTTTCACAATCACTAGTCCCACCCATCCAGCCCCATCACTCCTTGGCAAATAGAAGGGGAAGTCGTGGAAGTAGTGACAGACTTCACGTATCTGGGATCCCAGATCACCGCAGACTGTGATAGCAGCCATGAAATTAAAAGACGCCTGCTCCTTGGGAGGAAAGCGATGGTGAACCTAAACAGCATGATAAAAAATAGAGGCATCACCCTGCCAACAAAAGTCCGCATGGTCAAAGCAATGGTATTCCCAGTAGTCATGTATGGCTGCGAGAGTTGGACTATAAGGAAGGCCGAGCGCCGAAGAATAGATTCTTTTGAACTATGGTGCTGGAGAAGACTCTTGAGAGTCCCTGTAAGAAGATCAAACCAATCAATCCTAAAAGAAATCAACCCTGGCTGTTCCCTGGAAGGCCAGATAATGAAACTGAAGCTCAAATACTTTGGCCACCAAATGAGAAGGGAGCACTCACTGGAGAAGACCCTGATGCTGGGAAAGATTGAAGGTCAAAGAAGACGGGGACGGCAAAGGATGAGATGGTTAAACAGTGTCATAGATGCAACAAACATGAAGTTGAGCAAACGTCAGAGGACAGTGGAAGACCGGAAGGCCTGGCGTGATCTGGTCCATGGGGTCGCGAAGAGTCGGACTCGACTGTGCGACTGAACAACAACAACAACAAAATTTTATCCAAGTCTTCCTTAAAGGAATTCTGGGTGATGTGCATGGTTCTTCTCACCTTCATTTTATTGTCAGAACCACACTGTGAGATAGATTTAAGTCTAGTAGCACCATAGAGAGCAACAAGATTTTCAGGGCATAACCTTTTGAGAGTCAAAACTCACTTTGTCAGATACAAGTAGGAATGGAGATCCCTGAATCTATTGTACCTTTCTATCATGACTGCCTTCTTTGCAGCATCCCTCCTACCTTCTGACTGGCATATAAGGACTCAGGGGCCTACATTCTGACCTGTTTCTGATAATGTAGCTTTGACTCTGTAAAGCTTATGCTCTGAAAATCTCATTGGTCTCTAAGATGCTACTGGACTTGAATCTAGATTGTATATTATGGAACACCTCTGAAACTGAGGTAGGTTAGACTGAATGTGAATGACTGGCCAAAGGTCATCCAGAGATGGTATGGCAAACAGGGATATGAACTCAAGTATCCCTGGTTCTAGTCCAGTAGAAAAGAGTCCAGTAGCATCTTAAAGACTAACAAGATTTGTAGTAGGGTATTGAGCTTTTTGGAGCTGCGGTGGCTCAAGTGGTTAAGACGCTGAACTGCAGGCTGTGGAAGGTCGGTAGTTCGGCAGTTCGAGACCCGAGTTGCCGCATGATGGAGTGAGCTCCCGTCTCTAGTTCCAGCTCCTTCCAACCTAGCAGTTAGAAAGCAAGAAATTGCAAATAGATAAATAGGTACCACTTCGGTGGGAAGGTAACAGCGTTCCGGGTGCCTTGGTGTTTAGTCATGCTGGCCACATGACCACGGAAACGTCTTTGGACAGCGCTGGCTCTTCGGCTTTGAAATGGAGATGAGCACCGCAACCCTAGAGTTGGACTCGACTGGCTTTCGAGCAAGGGAACCTTTACCTTTACCTTTATTGAGCTTTTAGGGGCTGCGGTGGCTCAGTGGTTAAAACGCTGAGCTGCAGACTGGAAGGTTGGTAGTTTGGCAGTTCGCGACCCAAGTGCTGCATGACAGAGTGAGCTCCCATCTCTGGTCCCAGCTTCTGCCAACCTAGCAGTTCGAAAGCAAGAAATTGCAAGTAGATAGGTACCGCTTCGGTGGGAAGGTAACAGCGTTCCGTGCACCTCGACATCCAGTCATGTCGGCCACATTACCATGGAGATGTCTTCAGACAGCACTGGCTCTTCGGCTTGGAAACGGAGATGAGCACCGCCCCCTAGAGTCAGATTTGACTAGGTTTCGAGCAAGGGAAACCTTTACCTTTACTTTATTGAACTTTTATGAGTCACTGGTCACTTCTACAGATGCAGTGACTCACTGTGATTCAGTCAGTTCATACAGTAAAATCCAGTTGGAAAGTGCACTAAAAGTTCATTGAAAGCAGATTATTTAGTGTGTGTGACTTCAGGTGCAGTGACTCAAAAAAGCTCATACCCTACCACAAATTTTGTTAGCCTTTAAGGTGCTACTGGACTCTTTTCTACTGCTGCAGACTAACACTTATCCGTTTTTATGGTTTTAGTCTAATCACTGTACCACATTAACTCTCTTATAGGGTTTGGTCCACAGTGTTGGTTTTATTAGCGCCATGTTATATAACTCATTCTGGTAGACTTTAGCTATTGCTCATTGTAAGTGTACAACTCTTAAGGACTCGGTTTTATGCTGGTCTTGAAGGGAAAATTTTTGTGGTACTCTGTTTCAGAGTTACTGACTTTTCCATGTTCTTCAGTGAAGTCCTTTTGACTTTTAAAAATGTCATAAAACTATATGCATGATGTGATGAGATATTTTATTGGATGACTTACAGTGGTATGAAAAAAGCCTGAAAAGCTACCTGTTCTGGGAAACAATTTTATAGCTGAGCAGGTGGAAGACGTAGTCGTCTATCTGGCTGTAAATATGATCCATAGACAATAGAATTTTGGTTTCTTTAGGTCTTTGCATTAGTTAATCTATATAGAAATGAATGCATGGAAGGGAGTGAGATAATGCCTTCTGCCAGTTTGGTGTAGTGGTTAAGAGTGGTGGAGTCTAATCTGGAGAACCAGGTATGATTCCCCACTTCCCCACATGCAGACAGTTGGGTGACCTTGGGTCAGTTACAGTTCTCTCAGAGTTGTTCTCTCAAGAGCAGTTCTCTCAGAGCTCTCTCAGCCCCACCTACCTCACAGGGTGTCTGTTGTGGCGAGAGGAAGGGAAGGAGATTGTAAGCAGCTCTGAGACTCCGAATGAAGGGCAGGGTATAAATCATTCTTCTCCTTTTCCCTCCCCTCCTCCTTCTCCTACTAAAAGACCTTGGGTGCATACACCTTGCATCACCTCTGTTCATGTGACTGTGACCATGCCTAATGTCACATTAAAAATGAGTGTGCCAAGGAATTCTTGCTGCCACATTCCTAAATATGTCCAGTTTCACCATGTTTCAGATAGCATTCTCTTTCATACATCACTTAAACGATTAAACCCTTAATCGTGTTTTCTGCAAAATGCACAATGGTGGTCGATTCATTCACCATTTTGCCTGTTTCTGTAAAATTCTTAGTTTAGGAAGGATTACTAGAAAATATGGCGTGCCAAAAATCCTTGTGACCTTAGGGTCAACTGTATCTGAGGTTTGGTGCTATGGAAAAGTGTTGTGAAGATTCTTTTGTTGTTGTTCAGTCACACAGTCGAGTCCGACTCTTCGCGACCCCATGGACAAGATCTCGCCAGGCCCTCCTGTTTTCCGCCGTCCTCTGAAGTTTGCTCAATTTCATGTTTGTTGCATCTGTGACACTGTCTAACCATCTCATCCTTTGCCGTCCCCGTCTTCTAGGACTCAGCAACTGCTTTGCTGGGAGAATAAGTCATCAAGTGCTTTGAAAGAATGCTGTTGTTCCTACTGAAACCTTGTATTTCAGCAAGAGCTGAAATGGTTTAATTTCAAGCCTAGGCTCACTTGAGCCTTTAAACTGACCCTCTGTCATGATGCAATGAACAAATTGCCTCGTCCTGACTGGTATCTTAGCTAAATGCAATTTATACACAGTACACCTCTTATATCTTAGTTTGGGCTAAAGTAATGATTGTCCTTCAGGTGGGCTCTCTTAGGAACTGGAAAGTTGGAAAGAAAAGTGTTTTTCTTACTCTTCACAAGTTGTCTTGTATGTTTTCTCTTGAAGTCTTCGTGGCTGACTGGATGTCAGTGAGAAAGTGACATCATGAAGAAGAGTGGTACTGGTGTGGTTCCAGAGAAAGGGAATTTTTTAGTCTGTGTCAATCACTTCCAAATATGAAACCAAACTCAGAGCAAAAGATTTTTCTTCTTCTCAGCACGCCACAACCACAACATTGGTGCAAGTAGTTAGAAGTTCTCTGGTCCTTCATGTTGCTTTGTGGCGAGAGAGAGAGAGAGAGAGAGAGAGAGAGAGAGAGAGAGAACAAAACTGTGGAAGCTTAATCTTAGCCTCCACATGTAATCTTGGTAGGAAAACGCTTAATGGTTAGTTTCTACATCGGGGGGGGGGGGATAAGAGTACAGGTCCCTTTTCTGTCCATGTACCTTGCAGGTCATTTCCAAAACAGCAATTTCACGTTGTTTGGTATGGGAGGTCCCCTTCTGAAGAATAGGAAATGATGTCTTGGTGTACAGAAAATCTGCTAATTAGATTTTTAGTTATTACAAGACAGAGTGAACTTGTATGAAGGAGGAGATAAATTATGTTTTTCTCAGAAGTTGAAGGTGGGTTGAAAGATGGATTACTGCTTGTGCTGTGTATCAATCAGATACAAAAGTAGGATGATTATAAACAAGTTTTGTATGGGTTCATACTTTTTCAAAATATGTTTGATGGAGTGTCAGGGTGTGTGGAGAGGCATGCATGCATGATGCTGCCTTTAGACTGTCAATTAAATGCGTGGAGGTCGGAGGGTGGTGGGTCAGCAGGGAGGTCACCTAGAAAGAGTTAGTAACACCAAAAGAAGTATTTCACAAAGAACATTTCATATTCTGTTTATTTTTTGGTTGCAGCAAATGGAATTGTACCAGATGCTTACTGTTGGCCGAAGAGATATCTTTGCTCCAGTAACTTAAATGTTGGAGCAGGGAATGTAACCTTTTGCATGTTTTTCCAAAGAAGGTAATGCTGAGGGATGGATAATAGTTGGTATTGTGCTGCCTAAAGACTGCAAATTGCTGCTTTAAATGAGATAATTCAGTCTCCTTTTGGCCTTTTTGGTTTGCAAAGAAGTGTTGCTTGCAAGGCCCAGGGCACACATGAAACACTGATATTCTCCGCCATTAAATTCTTGATTTGAATCCGTAACCTTCAGGGTCAGATGCTGCTCTCTTAGTTGTACTAATTAAACTCCGATGCCACTCTGGAATTTTACATAACAGTAATTGACACTTCCAGAGATTCAAACACAAGGGTCAAAGTACACCTAATAGATTCTTTTTAAAAAAATACAGAAAAGTTCATGAAACCATTACTGGTACTGTCATTTTTTTTAAATATGTAGGTGCTGCTGTGAAATGCCCTGTAAGAAACGTGATGACTATTTGGAATGGCCTGAATATTTTATGGCTGTAGCTTTCTTGTCAGCTCAAAGAAGCAAGGATCCGAGTTCACAGGTAAGGACTGGGCATCCAGGCATGTTATATTGTGCTGTCTATCGAAAAACCATACAGCAATAAGTTTTTCCTCATTAGAAGAAATGTAATGATTGGGCTGTCCCAACCTACAAGTAGGAAATGTGGCTTTAAGTGTTCTGTGCTTGAAGTGCTTTTCTCCTTCGGGAACGTTTTCTGAACTGGCACCGCAGGGAAGGTGTTTGGTTCTCTGTAAGTCTAATTGCTCTTAATATATGGTTTCATATAGCTGATGGGAATAACTGCCGACGAAATCAGGGCATTTGTGATTACAATATGAGCTAGCCATACCTTATGTTTGTGTGTTATGTGCCATAAACTTGCCTGTGATTTATGACGACCCTATGAATCAAGAACCTTCAAAACATGCTATCATTACCAGTCTTGCAAACTGAAGACCATGGCTGCGTTTATTGAGTCAATCCATCTCATGTTGGGTCTTCCTCTTTTCTTATTTATTTTTTGCAAAGCTTGCCTTGTTATTTTTTTGCATTTATTCCTGTTTGTCAAATAATACGTTGGCAACTTTTGCCCTCTTTGGAACAATGCTTGTTGGATTTGGCAAGCCTAGTTTCTGGAGAAACTTACATCAAAGCTTAGATGTTTTCTTCATAGATGTCAAACAGTTCAGTCACACATTAAACTGGAGCAGGTTCTTCAACAACAGGTAATGTAGACAAACTGTTTTTTTAGTCATCTGCGGAATTTAAGTGAACGTCAAAAGATGGGTTTTAATCTTATTTTTTCCCCATAGGGTTGTGGTCGGAATTTCTTTAGAAATTTATGAACACTGAATGAAAGTGTATCATTTAACTGAGTTTAAACTTGTGTGTGTGTGTGTGTGTGTGTATGCACACGCACACACACACACACATCATTATTATTACAAGGCTTGTGACCCAGCTCTCACAATAACAAACTAACCTGTAGTACTCAACAGTAACTCTATTTCGTTTTAGGTTGGCGCTTGCATTGTGAATTCAGAAAACAAGATAGTTGGGATTGGGTACAACGGCATGCCCAATGGATGCAGTGACGACTTGCTGCCTTGGTCAAGAACAGCAGATAGTAAACTTGACACGAAATACCCCTACGGTAAAGAATATGCCTTGAATGCAACTGTCACTAAATTGCGTGTGGACAGATGTTTTACTCTATTGTAACAAAAACAAAAAAGAGCCTTGTGGCAGTTTAAAGACTAACATTTAGTGTGGGCTGAAGTCTGTTTCATCAGTTGCCCAAAGTCCTCTGTTGGAGAGGGGAAAAGAGATGATGAAATGCAAGAGCTACAGTCTGTGACATCTCTTTGCAGAGCCCAAAGGTGCGTACGATAAACACAGTGACTGTTCACAGCAGCAGTAATAGGTGATCACACAACATCTTTCTTGACTTGCGTACCTAATTTAACACATATTATGACTCACATTAGTGTCTCAGTCCACAGTTTGAGTACCTCTGGGGTCTGGTATTATATTATCAGGCTAATTCATTGTATAACGAAAATAATGTGAAGGCTCGTGGTCTTAAAATATTATGGAAAAAAGTTTCATAAGCAAATCAAGGATATCTGTTTGAGGAAGATCCCATAATTGCGACTGAACCCTAACTTTGCCTTTTGCACCAGTGGTCACATTTTTTTCTGCTATGCCAGTGTGTTTATTTTGCTCACCAAATGATGACACACTTTATGTCTTTGACAAAACTAAATCTTGTTTATAAAAGCCTGTGTCACAATATAAATTGGTTGATCTCTAAGGTGCTGCAAGACTCTGTGTCACTAAATGAGATTTGTTGTTTGTTATAATTAAATATCCTTAATTTATTTATAAAACATTTTTTCATAATATTTAAGATCTCTAGCCCTTGATTTTGCTTGTTTTAATTCTACAATGAATTACCATTGCAAGTCAGAGCTGTCTTGCAGGTTGGTTGTGGAACCAAGAGAGAGGAGGTTCTGAGAGGCTTGAAGGGAAATTTGAGTTTGCCTCTGTGTAATGTGTGAAAATACTATGAAATATATCTTGTTGCTTAAGAATGCTATCTATTTATAAATACTACAGAGTAAAAGTATGAAGTTGTTCACTGATGTGAAATTCTTCTGCTAGGGAGGAGAAAAATAATGGTGATTTTTGTTTAAGGATTTGCTTGCATAGAAAGTAAGTTAAGATTTGAGTCTCACTTTAAAAAGTTTGAGAACCAGAGCCATATCCCTTTACAAAGGTTTGAATGCACTGGACCAGTCAATTAGTCCGTCCACTCACCTAAGTCTTCTGGATTTTTCCACCATATTCTGCCTGGAGTCACTTAGCTGCTGAACTGTGTATTTGTTCCATTCTTCTCAATTAGCCTTTCACTTTATTATTGAGCATAAAACCAATACAGTACAGTAGGACACACAGCAAGATAAAATATTACAATAGTCAAATACAGTTTTCCCATTAAAAAGTCACCAAACTTGAACCCATCTTAGTAGCATTTTAAGGAGATCACAGTTGCCAAACATGTGGTGACAGATCGAGTTATTTCTGGATCAGAATCTGCGAAGAAAAGTGATCATCCAGGATTTATCAGGAAGCTGATCTCTAGCCAGGATAGGAATAATTGAAAGATATCTGGGGACAGTATAGTATCTTTTGCACTAGACGTGCAACCCCAAAAACAATCTGAAAATGGAATTTTAGTAAAGTGTACTCTCAGTTCTGCAGCTGGCAGAACATTCACTTCACCTGTGACAAGGGATTCTGAGAAAATTTAAATGTGAAGGAAGAGGCAAAGAAGTCCCTGTTTCAGAAGCTGAGCATACAGTCTTTGCAGTGCTCTGTGTACTATTTTTTAAAAGGTCAACTATCCTCTTCCTGACCATCCTCAGTGCTTCCTGGTAAACCCATATTCCTAACCATAGTAAGGGAAAGGGCAAGGGACTCAAGTACGTTAACTACACCCCCCTCATGAGCACTTGTAACTTCTTGGTCAGCATAGGTAGCGCTACTGAATCTATTCCCTAGATGCACCTTTAGATGCACACTGGAATACTCATGAGTTACCGGGGCAATTGTAGCCTGTTCTGCCAAACGCAGACAAATAAGGAAGTGTTTCTTTCATAGCCTATCGGCTTTTGAGGACAGATCTTGCATAAGCATGCAGAAAGAATGTGGAACTACTGCTAGTATGGCACAAATCCTAGATAGGTAATTGAGTTTGAGGAGATAAAATGGATTAGAAGTATTATTTTAAAAATCCATGGCTGCAGTGTTTTAAATAAAAACTAAATTAATGGTTCCTCTGAAAGTTGACTGAGAGGAAATATTTCATTGTTTATGTGGCGAAACAGGCCGGCTCTGGCCTGCAGGCCCTGTTTCAGCCTGCCCTGGCAAGGTTTTCCCAACACCTGGAGATGCTCTCCTTTCTCTCTTGGGTAACCACTGCTGCCTCCTTCTGCATCCTTCACTGCTCCTCTCACTTTTCCGCCTGCATCTTTTCCTTCCTCTCCTGGAGCTTCTCTTCCCTCTCGAGCCTGTGGGCCTCCCTCTCCTCCTTCTGCTGCTCCTGCCTCATCTTCAGTTTCTGGATCTCTATTTTCTTCTCTGCCTGCAAACACAACTTCTCAGCTCTAGCTCCTTGAGCTGGACCTTGTCCTGCTGGCTTCGGTGCTCAGCTGCAGCCACCCCTATTGACTTGCTACAGCTTAGCAGGGGAGCCTTCATCTCATCAGCAGTCCTGTTCTCAAAATCTATCTGCTGCTTCTGACATTCATCCTGCAGCTCTCGCTTTGTCAGCTTCAGTATTCTCACTTGCTCAGCTAAGTCCATCCTACATAGCCTGATCTGACCCTGCTCCAGTCGACCCAGGGGGGGAAAACCCCTTCCATTGCTCTCTCTATGTGTTCACGTGCCAATTCAAAATGCCTGGCCAATCAAGTTCTCTGTTTGTTCTTATCTCACCATGCCACCAAAATTGTGGTGGAACGGGCCTGTGCTGGCCTGCAGGCCCTATTTCACCCTGCCCTCTAAGGTTTTCCCAACACCTGGAGAGGCTTTTCTTTCTCTCAGGTAACCAGTGCCACCACCTGACCTTTGTAAGGAATTGCCCGCTGGGAGGGTCAGGACTCCCCAGTTCCTTCCCAAGTTTTGAAGCCTTGCCTCTGTGTCTCCTGCTGCCCAGTGCCTGGTCACCATGGGGATCATTGACTGCCTTGTGCGCCCCTGGAGGAATAGCCGCTTGCCAACTGCCTGCTTTCTGCCTGGTGTTCCTTTTAAAATAGCGTGTCCAAGACGGTGGAAGTGTATGTGGTACAGAGAACCAGTACCAGCAGCAAAAGTTATAAAGTGGTTATTAAAAAGAAAATGTTCACAAGCATACTTTTTAGTACAGATCACTTGTGGGATAGGGTGGGGGTATAAATTAAATTATTATTATTATTATTATTAATAATAATAATAATAATAATAAAGCAAGAGATTCAACAGAAATGGGTAAAATGCAATTCCTCTGTCCCTCTCACCCTACATGCCCTATCAGATGTTAAAATATAGGACAGGCTTCTTAGCCTAGGAAATTACAGACCTTGAAGCTTCCTTCAGCTGTCCATAGCAATACATGGCTAATGGCCACCTCTTCCAGACCTCAGTTAAGAGTTCTGTCTGCTTTGATAGTCTCAGTTCCAAAAAGAGACCTTTCTCTTTGCTTCCAGGAATTTTATCTTCTCCCTTTCCCCCACCCACTGACTAGGTCAGAGAAGCTTTTCTGGAAGTTCCAGAATTTTCCTTCCTGAAGTCTCTCTAGTATTTAACTCCTCCAGATCTGTGTTCCCCTCTTGAAGGGGGGGGGGGGGGGCTTGCCCATCCCATTGTCTAGACCCATTAGCATTTGTATGAAGGTAGACTGAGGTCAATCTGGAAAGCAATTGAACTGATTCCCCCTTCCTGCCTGTTCTCTCCACCCCAAGGTCCCTTAATGGGACACCCAACTGGGATGATGGGCATGCAGGTCCAGTCTTTTTCTATATGGATTCAGACCAATGCCAAAACCACCACTAGATGCAGGTGAAGTGACACACCTTTCTCCTGCCAAATCTACTAAAGCTGCAATCACTCCCAAAGACCTCTCAGCAGTCTGTGCAGCCACAAGTCCTGCCCTCAGTCCAAGAGGTGCACAGCGTTTGGCCTAAAGAGGGCCTCCTGCCTGAACAAGATGTCTGGGTGCTGGATCAGCTGGTCTCCTAGTGCAATCACAAAGTCATCCACTGCCTTGGTGACCTTCCGCCTGGCCATATCGACCTTTTCAGGGTTGTGTGTACTACACCATTTTCGCCTATCCAACAAGTCTGACCAGAAGACTAATGTGGAGGGAACTGGGTGTGTAGGACAACCTGAATTGCTGGGTCCAGGCTCTTGCAGGAAGTGAGGTCATTCTCTCCAAGCTGGATGATGATAGCATCTGAAGGTACATGCAGCCTGACCTGATTCAGGATAGCTAGTACCTGTTTGTCCCACTGCATGCTGTGGTGCCCAATCCAAGAGATGTACAAGAAGCTATCCAAGCCAAAGTGTGTACCCCAACTGTCGATTTGATGTATCTTCCAGCCCAGTGCACATTGCTGTGCCTGCAGACCTAGACAGAGGTGGAGTGCTGTAACTAGAAGGACTGGCCTGATACATGCTGATGGCCTGTATGGACGATTCTTGCAAGCTGAGCTCAGGCACCGCAGTAGTGGCCCTGACACTAAAGGCATGCCCCCTGTATTTGGCTGGTGGGGGGGCAGATGCTGCCAGACAGGCCCATAAGACAGCCATGAACTGGAACCAAGTTAGGGGGGACCTGTTGGTGGGGATGAACAAGGTGCTGGGTTGCTGCAGAAAGATGTCAAGGAAGCCTCTCACAGTGCAAACAGGGCAGGATGAGAACCTGGAGATGCATGAAGGTGGATTTCAGCCCTGCACCCTTACTGATTGGTCTTAGACCTCCTGGGAAACATGTATGCCGCGTTTATGGAGTGACATCAGTCAGACCCAACATCCACCTGGATCAGTTGTGATGAGACTTAGCCACCAGCTCGCCTAGCTTGAAGTGCCTGAGAAAAGACCCAGTGTGAATACAGCCTCAAAGAGTTTTACCTCGAAAACGACAACCAAATTGCTGAGAGAGGCTGCGCCAGCTTAGACAGTGATGGCATCAGGTGAGGTTGGGGAGGTCCTATACCATCCTTCCAAGGCCCAGCAGGCTACAAAAGATGTGCAAGAGTTGGGTCCGCTGTGGCTTTACTTAAAAAAAGAGATGACTGTAGCACTGAGGCCTCAGATGTTGGCCACATTCCTGACCCACCCCCATTGGCCAAGAAGGCAAGGAATCCTGAGGCCACCCTTGTGTAGGAATGCAGGATAGAAACGGTGACAGAGTCTAGTACTCCCTGCATTATAGATCTCTGCCAAATGACCAAAGTTCTTCCGGGAAGGGGTCTGGATTGTTCACATTGAGAGCGAAGACCTGGAACCTCTCCTCCTGAAACCAAGACAGGGTATCCACAACATTATTATCCAAACCTGGAATGTGACGGGTTGAAAACGTCATGTTAGCCAGGAAGTGTACCAACACAAATTTGCACAGTAGGCACATGACCTGCTTGTAACATGACAGCAGCCAATTAATGACCCTAACCACAGCCTGATTGTTGCACCAGAAACACACCCTGTTGTTTGTGAATAAATCCATCCAAATCATGACTGCCACCAAAATTAGGAAGAATTCCAAAAAGGTGAGGTTTTGGGACCATGCCCAATGTGAAGGCCAGGGCTAGGAGCACCAGTGACCAGATGCTGGAAATGTGGAACAGAGAAGTTGCCTGGAGCCGATGGTTCACTGTGGCCTGATGACACATGAGAGCACTTCCCATAACCACCCTGTTAACAAGAATGGACCCAAACAGCAACTTCTCTCTTTCTCTCTCTCTTTTAATCAGGTTGCTATGCCCATATTGCATACAGAGATACCTAGCCTACCTGAGACACCCCAAGACTAGCTGCCCTGGAAAATAAGCCCTCAAACAGAACTTAGCAAGTATGAGATCAGCCCACAGTAGCTCTTAGAAGAGCTGTTTATAACTCTGTGTGCAGGGGCTCTGACTGTAATGGCTGAGCCCAGAAGGACAAACACCACTGCCCTGCAGGGACCGCCGACACTGATGCTGCTCTTCGTTGCTGCCATTTTGCACCGCTCTGCTGCCTCTTCATCGCTGATCTATGGCTACTGTTCTTCTCCCAGCATCTGTTCAGAAAGGCAGCCAAAGGTGAATGAAGCCTGGTGTGCTGGGGAGCTTTTTATATGCTGGGCAGGCGGACCAGTCTTGTGAGGTCCGCCTGCCCTGACCCACTCACAAGCTGTCTGGTTTCTGGCTGACTGGCCAGCAAAGAGGGCTGCAGGGGCCTGCGGAAACTGCCGGGGCCCTGGGAAGAAGCGTGTGTGCTCCGGGAGGGTGGTGCCTGGCCTGGCCTGCGGCACAACCCCTCAGGATGCAAGTGGGGCCACACAAGTAAGTCTGGGGACCTGTGCTTTCTGACCGGTCAGCAGTGTCATGTTGAAACCTGGAAAGCCTTCAAAATACTTCCTAGCTTTAAAGAGGATACTTGGTTGGTTGATTGACACTTATTACGGTCAAAGATCAGCAAAACAGACATATGTTAACAAATAATTCCAAGAAGATATATATAAAAGGTACTATAAAAATATTTACAATAAAATTCACTGTGTCAGTCCTGTGGCTTGGTAGGCTCTGGCAGCAGCACAGAATCCTGCACCTGTGTCCAAGATTTCAGGCTCTAGGTCAGCTAGCAGAAAGGAGGTCTACCATTCCTCTGATCTTCCTGGAATCCTCTGAAGGATGGGCTGGATCAATATGCGTATGAAGTTATCATACAAAGGGCAATGCAGCAATACATGACCAACCATTTTGCAAAAGCATACTTGGTATCTTGCAGACAGGCCTTTTTGTTTTGCAAGCCTGTACAGTAGAATCTCCATAGCAAAACAAGCCATTGTTCTGCAACTCCACTGCACCCTTGTTTCACCCCCACCTAGACAAACAGCAGTTCTGTTTATTCAACTATATAGTAACCTGAACATTTCAGATGTCCTTCAGACAATAATCAGATGATCTGGATCATACCAGTATTGGCATTTTTGGATTCCCAGCTTGTCTGAACCTCTTTGTTTTGGATGTCTGAAAGGGCCTGATTGGTTAAATTTTGCTCTCAATCTGAGCAACTTTTATTTTTGTAATGCAAAAGTTTAGTTTTGCACTTTGATTTATTGTTTTCACAGCAATTTGACATAATGTACAACTTAAGCTTTTTATTTCATTCCCCTGGTATCTTATTTGTACACAACCAGAGCAGTTCTTTCCTGACAACTAGTCTAACTAGAATAAGCATTTGTTTACCTCCAAAAGACTAGCAAATATAGGAACATTTATTCGGTGTGTAAGAGCTGCCTTGGAACAGATCTGCTTTTCAATATTATAAGACAGATTCAGTGGTGATTAAATATGTGTTTTAGGAAACAAACATTTGTATTACAAGTCACATCCGTGTTGTTTATATTGAACCTGTGTTGCACCCCCTTTTGGGCCAATCTGATGAGCATAAAATTAGTTCTTTATTGTCTTCGCATAATATAGAAATTCTGGAACCTGTAGCAATTTTTTTTTATGAGGTAACTAGGAGGAGAGGCTCATCTTAAGGCAATTCGGAATGTGATACCCCTCCAGCCTATCTTGAGGCTCTGCTGCATGTGTATTTGATATTTTATGCCAATAAAGGTATTGTATTTGTATTTGTATTTGTATTACAAGTCACTCCACAGGCTAGGCTAAACAAAATGAAATTAGACTAAGTATCAATCATGGATCACTGCCTTGTCGTGGCGAGGGGGCTTGCGCAGTTCAATGAAGCTGTGGGCTATGCCGTGAAGGGCCACCCAAGACGGACAGGCCACAGCAGAGAACTCAGACCAAGCGTGATCCACCTGGAGAAGGAAATGGCAACCCACTCCAGTATTTTTGCCAAGAAAACCCCATGGACAGTATCAAAAGGCTAAAAGATATGACGCCGGAAGATGAGCCCCTCAGGTCGGAAGGTGTCCAATATGCTACTGAGGAAGAGCAGAGGGCAAGTACAAGTAACCCCAGAAAGAGTGAAGCGGCTGGGCCAAAGCCGAAAGGACCCTCAGTTGTGGATGTGTCTGATGGTGAAAGGAAAGTCCAATGCTGCAAAGAACAATACTACATAGGAACCTGGAATGTAAGATCTATGAATCAAGGTAAGCTTGACGTGGTCAAAAATGAGATGGCAAGACTGAACATCGATATCCTAGGAATCAGTGAACTAAAGTGGACAGGAATGGGCGAATTTAACTCAGAAGACCATTATATCTACTACTGTGGCCAGGAATCTCGTAGAAAAAATGGTGTGGCCTTTATAGTCAACAAGAGAGTGCAAAAGGCAGTACTGGGATACAATCTCAAAAATGACAGAATGATTTCTGTCCGATTCCAAGGCAAACCATTCAACATCACAGTAATCCAAGTCTATGCCCCAACCACTGATGCAGAAGAGGCTGAAGTGGACCGGTTCTATGAAGACCTACAACACCTCCTAGAACTAACACCAAAAAATGATGTCCTCATCATCATAGGGGACTGGAATGCTAAAGTAGGAAGTCAAAAGGTAACTGGAATAACAGACAAGTTTGGCCTTGGAAAGCAAAATGAAGCAGGGCAAAGGTTAACAGAGTTTTGTCAAGAGAACACACTGGTCATAGCGAACACCCTTTTCCAACAACCTAAGAGGCGACTCTACACATGGACATCACCAGATGGGCAACACCGAAATCAGATTGACTATATAATTTGCAGTCAAAGATGGAGAAGCTCTATCCAGTCAGTAAAAACAAGACCTGGAGCTGACTGTGGTTCAGATCATGAGCTACTCATTGCAAAATTCAGACTTAAACTGAAGAAAATTGGGAAAACCACGAGGCCATTCAGGTTTGACCTAGATCGCATCCCTGATGAATATACAGTAGAGGTGAAGAATAGATTCAAGGGTCTGGATTTGATAGATAGAGTGCCTGAAGAACTATGGACAGAGGTTCGTGACATCGTACAGGAGGCAGCAATCACCACCATCCCAAAGAAAAAGAAATGTAAGAAAGCAAAGTGGCTTTCTGATGAGGCTTTACAAATAGCAGAGGAAAGAAGGAAAGCGAAAGGCAAAGGCGAAAAGGAAAGATTTACCCAACTGAACGCAGATTTCCAGAGAACAGCAAGGAGAGATAAGGAGGCCTTCCTGAATGAACAGTGCAAAGTAATAGAAGAAAACAATAGAATGGGAAGGACTAGAGATCTCTTCAAGAAAGTTGGAGAAATCAAGGGAGCGTTCCATGCAAAGCTGGCCATGATAAAGGACAAAAACGGTAGGGACCTAACAGAAGCAGAAGAGATTAGGAAAAGATGGCAAGAATACACAGAAGAACTATACAAGAAAGACCTCGATGTCCTTGACAACCACGACGGTATAATCACTGACCTCGAGCCAGACATCCTGGAATGTGAAGTTAAATGGGCCTTAGAAAGCATTGCTAACAACAAAGCTAGTGGAGGTGATGGTATTCCAGCTGAGCTATTCAAAGTCTTAGAAGATGATGCTGTTAAAGTGCTGCACTCCATTTGCCAGCAAATTTGGAAAACGCAACAGTGGCCACAGGATTGGAAAAGATCAGTATACATTCCAATCCCAAAGAAGGGCAACGCCAAGGAATGTTCAAACTATCGCACAATTGCACTCATATCACACGCTAGCAAGGTCATGCTCAAGATCCTACAAGCTAGGCTTCAACAGTACGTGGATAGAGAACTACCAGAAGTACAAGCTGGGTTTCGAAGAGGTAGAGGAACTAGAGATCAAATTGCCAACATTCGCTGGATTATGGAGAAAGCAAGAGAGTACCAGAAAAATATCTACTTCTGCTTCATTGACTATGCTAAAGCTTTTGACTGTGTGGATCACAACAAACTATGGCAGGTCCTTAAAGAGATGGGAGTACCAGACCACCTCACATGTCTCTTGAGAAACCTGTATAAGGGCCAAGAAGCGACAGTTAGAACCGGATATGGAACAACTGATTGGTTCAGCATAGGAAAAGGAGTACGACAAGGATGTATATTGTCGCCTTGCTTATTTAATATATATGCAGAGTACATCATGCGAAATGCTGGCCTGGATGAATCACAAGCGGGAATTAAGATTGCTGGGGAAAAGATCAACAACCTCAGATATGCAGATGATACCACTCTAATGGCTGAAAGTGAAAAGGATCTAAAGAGCCTCTTGCTCAGAGTAAAAGAGGAGAGCGCAAAAGTGGGCTTGAAGCTCAACATCAAAAAAACTAAGATCATGGCATCCGGCCCCATCACTCCTTGGCAAATAGAAGGGGAAGTCGTGGAAGTAGTGACAGACTTCACGTTCCTGGGATCCCAGATCACCACAGACTGTGACTGCAGCCATGAAATTAAAAGACGCCTGCTCCTTGGGAGGAAAGCGATGGCGAACCTAAACAGCATGATAAAAAGTAGAGACATCACCCTGCCAACAAAAGTCCGCATGGTCAAAGCAATGGTATTCCCAGTAGTCATGTATGGCTGTGAGAGTTGGACTATAAGGAAGGCCGAGCGCCGAAGAATAGATTCTTTTGAACTATGGTGCTGGAGAAGACTCTTGAGAGTCCCTTGGACTGCAAGAAGAACAAATCAGTCAATCCTCAAAGAAATCAACCCTGACTGTTCCCTGGAAGGCCAGATAATGAAACTGAAGCTCAAATACTTTGGCCACCAAATGAGAAGGGAGCACTCACTGGAAAAGACCCTGATGCTGGGAAAGATTGAAGGTCAAAGAAGACGGGGACGGCAAAGGATGAGATGGTTAGACAGTGTCAGCGATGCAACGAACATGAAATTGAGCCAACTTCGGAGGACGGCGGAAGACAGGAGAGCCTGGCGGGAGATTGTCCATGGGGTCGCGAAGAGTCGGACTCGACTGTGCGACTGAACAACAACAACAAATCAATATTTTAATTATGTTGGCACGTACGCCACATGTAACTCCTTTAGAAAGGAGAAATCGTGGTTATTAAGAGCATGTTCTACTCATATTTTAAATATATGAATCACTCTAAAGCAGGATACTGTTCATAGGCAAGATCATTCTAGAGATATACATACAGAATTTGTCTTGAAGTTTTCCAGTGCTTTGTCTGTCCTGGAATTTTGCACAGTCGTAAAAAACCCAACCCTTTAATTCATAAGATTCTAGTCCCTGCTTAGCTTGAGAAAAGCTTTAAAAATCTGAAAAAGAATCCCAAGAGCTATACAATTAGTTCTGTGTATTTAAGAAGAATATGGGGTTCTTTTTCTCAAATAGTAGCTCTCTGTGTCACATGGTGTACTGTGTTTGAAACTAAGGCGACTTCAATAAGTTGATGCAGTATGGCATTTGGATTTGTTTCCTAAGAATTCAATCCCACAGGGCATACTCAAGCTTTGGATTCCAGACAGAGGGTAAGATCCAGTTAGCTTTTTTATTCAGTCTTGCCCAATTCTCCTCCTTAATACATCATAGCCATTTTGGCCCTGGTCACACGGGAGGATTTGATCCGCAAGAGGGACGGATCAGTGGTGCATCAAGCGGGCGCGATCACACCGCAACATCTGGGAAGCGGCGCACACCCGTCCCCGATCCATCTCTTCCGGCCAAAGATGCGGAGTTAAAATAAACCTGCAAAGCACTACTACATACTGGAAAATCTGCGGCATGGGCGGCCGTGTGATCGCCGATGCGCCTGTCTCCCGCAGCATGCGAGGCCCCCTGCCAAACTACACAGGCGCACACATGTGCAGCTGACTCGCCTCGCTCTCCTGTCCATGGCTTCCCCCTCGCATCTGATCACGCTGGGGAGCATATGTGCGGCGGCTCGGGGGATCTGTCTGATCCTGCTGCCGCGGTTCTCTTTTGCTGCGGCTCTAAAAAGCCGCACTTCCGCCCCAGCTTTTCCTGCGGTGTGACCGGGGCCTTTGTTAGCCAAAATGGATCCTATCTTCTTCCTTTTTCAAACTGTGAATAAATTGGTTGGCTTCAACCCAGAAATTAGGAATATATTTTGGACATTCAGTTTGCAAGCAGACTGCCAGTATGTTTTATGTAGAATTTGTATGTGATACTGTCCTGGGCAGTGGCTAGAAAGGTTCTCTGATGGCTGCCACCACTCTGGTATGGGTCTCCTTGGGAAGGCCCAGAGCACCCCCTACCCATTTATACCTTCCTTGTCCAGTAGGTTTCCCCTTATAAGTGACCAAATGAGGCGTGAGGACTCAGGCAGAGTAACAAATTATTTTATTTAAAGAGATTTAACAGCAACTTTAATTTAATTTAATAACATGTTGACAAATGAACACAGTAAAGGTAGGTAAACCAGCAAAATAAGAAATCCTAATGAGTCTGATTATACCGTCCCTAGCCTTCTGTAGGTATTTGGCCTACAGCGGACCCACCCCTTTTGGATGAGGGATCCTTCCATCTGCAGGAGCTTCATAGTAGCTCTGCTTCCAAGGAGAGAATACCGTCCCACTTTGGGCAACGCCTTTTATTCCTTCTTCCCAGGCACCACCTTCTACTCCTCTGCTGGTGTAAGTTTCCCCTCCAAATCCCCTGTTAACCAATCACAGGGTTCAGAGGAGACCTGGGAAATGTAGGCCCTGATAGCTACTCTAATACAGGCTTCCCTAGAG
Organism: Gekko japonicus; assembly: GCF_001447785.1. Lineage (NCBI taxonomy): Eukaryota > Metazoa > Chordata > Lepidosauria > Squamata > Gekkonidae > Gekko > Gekko japonicus. Next base: position 960,671 of record NW_015176457.1, on the reverse strand, counting down.
CCACTAGGCCTCCCTAGAGCCTGTAGGCCACACTACTATAGGCCTAGGATCATGACAGATACTAAGAGAGATTTTTGTCCCTTCTTAATAAATTACTGTTATTTCACAATAAGAATTTGCAATGGGTAGCTGTGTTAGTATATAGCAGCAGAATAAGTCAGGAGTCCAGTGGCACCTTAAAGACTAATGGAATTAATTCCAGCATAAGCTTTCGGCCTAATGGATTTACACTCCAGTGTGTCTGGAGCCTAAGCCATTCTTTCCTTCTTGGTACAAGAAGTGTTCAATTGTTCAAGTGTTCAAGTGTTCAACATTGTTCTATTATCTGCTGGACACAATCTGAATTCTGAGTCATGCAAAAAGGAGGCCTGGATGTGCATAAACCTGGCTTGTTGCTGGGCTTGTGCCTCTCCCCTCCCTCCTTGTTGCAGACAATACCAAAGGAATTCTGATTTAAAAATAACTGTTTACCCATACAAGTGTGTGGCCTAACCCAGGTTAGTCCCCCCCCCAAGAAACAGGATTTAATCCCAGTAGAGAATTCCATTTGTGGCAGGGTTGTGGGGCAATGGTTAAGGTGCTCAACTGTGTCCATATATTATTGGAAATTGGGGTTAGTTTTCAGCTGGGATTCTTTTTTCACACTCTGCAAAAACAGAAGATGGAGGAGTGAGGGACAAGGTAAGCTAGGGTTGCCAAGTTGATCGCCGGGAGCGGGGGGCTCCTGGCTGGCCGCGCACACTGCACGCACATCACCCAGAAGTGACGGGAGGACGTCGCGCACGCTGGGAGCGGGGCCACGGCCATACAAGGGAAAACCATAGAGTTTTCCCTTGTATGGCCGTGGCCCCGCCCCCAGCGTGCCCGGCGTCCTTCCGTCACTTCCGGGTGACGCGCACGTCGGGGAGGAGTTCCCCCTGGGGCCCGATCCGGCGGCGCCAGGGAACGGGCCTCTGGGGCGGGGGTTTTCCCGCCCCCCGGGGGAACTTGGGATCCCTAAGGTAAGCAATAGGCAAGGTTCATGCACATTATTGCTAGCTTGCTGCAGTGTCTGAACACAGTTCTATGCTTAGAACATAATACAATGAAGCAGAGCTGAAGACGTCTTGTACCTGGAACAAGGGACAACTTGGTTCCACTTTAAAAGTACTTCTGCCCTTAAGAACGCAAAAGTGCACTTGCATAATCAAAGGAACCTTCCTACCTGTACATGTAAACACAAAAATGAGCTCCTTTATATTAGCAGTTAGATGCTCCGCGGGAGCAGTGATGCCATGAGATATTGCCACATTCAGGATAGCTGGAACCGCTTGGCCTTCAGCCTATGGCTTTGTTTCGTCCTGTAGGTGTTCACAAATGGCCATGTTAATGTGCCTAATGATTTCATTACTCATTGCAAGCCTGGCCAGACTGCTTGACCTTCACTGATCTTGGTATTTCTGGATTATGTCCCTGCTTCTCCCCCCCAAACCCCTTCCTAAATTTCTCTCTTGTGTGACAAATTGCACTGACTGTTTGCTTCTGAAGGGCGCAGGCATTTGCAGCTTAACACTTTGTTAAGTTTTAGATTGATGACTCACTTTAATGAATGCTCATATGAATATTTGTTGGGTTCCTTTTTATCTTTAATCAGTGTGTCATGCTGAACTGAACGCCATAATGAACAAGAACTCTGCGGACGTGAAAGGCTGCAGCATGTATGTTGCCTTGTTTCCGTGTAATGAATGTGCCAAGCTTATCATCCAGGCAGGTAAGGAAAGGTTTGCCAGCTTGATATGTCACTGTTGCCACACTTCCCGTTTGTGGGGCACCTCATCGCAGATGTATTTTGGTTTTCAAATCGTGGCTGTTTAGATCTAAATTAATTGCACTATCAACTTTTGAAACACTCCTTGTGTTTCCTCTACTTGAGTGGTGCCAGGTTTTCCAGTGCTAATTGCATCCTCTGTGATTCTTAGCTTGTTTTTAATTTAAGTTTGCAACTTCCTAGTCCACGAGCTGCCAAGGAACTGTGCAGGCATTGCATATAATTACTGTCAATTTACAGTGCTCTGACACATTTGTGAAGAGAGAGTTTGGAGGTGGAGGGGGTGCAGTGGGAAAAGAGAATAAACTTGGTGTGACAAAAGATCTACTGGGAGTATATATGTAACATATTAATTTGAACATTAGACATGGTCAGCACTTGAAGATTTTATATCTCTGGTCATAAATGTCGTAAGACTTCTGTGATCTCTCTTATAATTATGACTTTCATTACAATGGCTATAAATCTTCCCTACTGCAGCAAATATGCTGCTCTGACTGTTGGGCATTTTTTTCATCTGATTAGATTCTAGCATAATATCTTTGACTATGACAGGTGGAGAATGCAGAGAGAGATGGCTGATATGTTGCACAGAAGGGGTGGTACATTCCCCTGCACAGGAACCCTGTCGTTGGGGGCAAATCTGTTTGCTGTCCAGGGTGGTAGGCGGGCTTTGACCTTACTGCAACATTGTCTCCAATGTAGCAATTTGGGTTGGATCCAAACAGCTTTTCTACTGGTGAAGCAAGGAGGGTGGGTGTCCACTTTAACCATCAAAAAAAGTATGCTGGGAATCATGGGACTGGCATGAACCAAAGCCATGTGAGACAGAGTTGTAGTAATTGAGTGAGATTGAGTGAAAAGGTTGTCTATGATCCAACCCTTTATTTTTTTCTCACTTTTACTTACATGAGAGCATCCAAAGAGATGTACTGTTGATGGATTTAAACATGATCCGTCTGACCTTAGACACGGAGATTTAAGCCTGTTCTTATGTGTGCAGGCTTTAAAAGGAGATTTGGCTTTTTAAAAGATTAGATGGATTCGTAGAGAGTAGGTCCATTGAAGTCTATTAGCTGTGATGACTAAAGAGAACTTCCACATCCTGAGGCACTGAGCATCTGAATATCACTGCTCAGAAGTAACATTTGGCCTCTATGCCCTCTGTGGTGGCTTTCCAGGGCAACTGGTTGACCATTGTATCAAACAGATGCTAGACTGGATGGACTGCTAGGGGCACCTTTCATGCCCTGTTCTGGGTTCTGTTTGTTGATCCTATTAAAGTGTAACAGGAAGTTGGAAGAATGGAACAGAATGCTTAGAACTGACTTTTTCTACATGGGCATACCTCACAATTGTTTTGACCTTCAGAATATCATCTGCCGCATATGGAAAAGTTTTAGCTAGATATAAATGGGATTGTTTTGACACAAATATAACGTATTGGCAAATTCATCCCATGTTCTGGCTGGCTAGAATTTTAGAAAATGAAAGGAGAGAAGACTTCCTGCAGTTAATACCTTTAAAAGTTAAGTCCATTATCAGGAATGAATTGAGAGAAGAAGAAAAAAATGATACATTTAACATGTGTTATATAAAAGAACAAGTAATACCTATTAGTGGCATCAAAATGAGATTCTGTAGCTCATGGCTATGGTAGAATTATTTAACACAAGGTAAAGGGCAGTTATAAAATAAAACCACCAAAATACACTATAAATGTAAAATAAGAATCGGTAAAATGAGAAAAATTAAGTGTAGGGTACATAAATGTAAGTTGGATCTAATAATAATTGCCTTTTTAGTGATAAAGACTACTTATGGTTAATTCTGTAGCATATATACGTTTTATGGGAGAAAGAGAGCGTGCTTTTGAAATCCCCCACTGCAGTGCAGTTATTTCTTAATTCCTAATCAGATGGATGCTCCAAGTAATAATGGGGCAAGACTGCCAAAATGAGTTTTGCTTGTCATTATGTACTTTTGTATGTTTAAACAGTAGTGCGGTAGTTATGCGCTTGTCGTTTTAAGTCCTGTTCTTTATAAATATTGTACAGACTTGGGTTTGGAACTTCCAGAATGTTTCTGCAAATGGAAGGATATTTGCCTGTGGGTTGTGACTTCTTTACCTCCCCCCCCCCCCCCCCGCAGCCTTTGCCTAGGGCAAACTGCCCTCAGAAATACTGTTCCTGGCATTCCCAGGTCCCCCTGGAATTTCAGGTGGGGGAAACCATTTTATTTATGTCATTTATACCCTACCTTTTCCCAAAGTGGGGACCCCAAAGCAGCTTACAAGATTCTCCTCCCCTACATTTTATCCTCACAGCAACCCTGTGAGGTAGGTTAGGCTGAGAGTCTGTGACTGGCCCAAGGTCGCCCAGCAGAGCTTCCATGGCAGAGTAGGAATTCAAACCTGGGTTTCCCAAACCCTAGTTCAACACTCTGATCGCCACACCATGCTGGACCAATGTTCCCTCTAATTTTTTTCCTCCTACTGAGCAGAGCAGCTAACATCCTGAGCAAAACATAACTGCTGTAATCTTAAAACGGGCAATGGGCAGTGCAAGACCCTGCGTGGCTCCATATTGCTGCTGAGTGAGGCTTCCTGTGTTAATGAGCTCACACGCACCGCTTAGAGGGAACACTGTGCTGGGCTGCAGCCGGAGCGAGAAGGCAAGGAAGCTGTGCTCCGCAAACAGAAATCCTTCCATCTGAAGAGACGTTCCAGTGCATCCAAGCCTCAGTGTCAATTAATCCGTCACCCACTGATTTGTCTTGAGGAATCGTTCTTTCATGTTCAGGATGGACTTTGTTGGAATAGCATTTTGACAGTGAGTTAATGACAGCATTAAAGGGTGAGAGGAGTGGGGCAGAAGGGGTGGTTGAAACTGCAGGACAGGAGTTAATTTTGAAATTACCTAGAATCGATTTAAATTATATAGGGCTAATCTACTGATTTTGCAACAGACAAATTTAGGCATAAAAGTTCCTTTTTCAATGTAAAGCACTGTAGATGCTGATGGGCGGCAGTAATTTCAAATTCAGCAAACGAATGCTAGCAAAGTAGGCAACGGTTGAGTTAGCAACTGTTTTACAATTAGAAGTTCATTGCTGAGTATCTGGCACTCCCATTCAGGCAAGCATTCTGTATAAATTCTAGCCATGCAGCTCTGATCTGGATAGCCCAAGCTAGCCCAATCCCATCAGATCTCGGAACCTAAGCAGGGTCGGCCTTGGCTAGTATTTGGAAGACCCCCAGGGAACACCAGGGTTGTGACGCAGGGGCAGGCAATGGCAAACCACCTCTGAAACATCTGTTGCCTTAAAAACAAGTCTAGCTCGCCACCTAGTGGTGCATAATGCTAAAAGAGCTGGAACATTTGGCTGCCAAACAATCTTAGGATCTCCTGGCTATTCTATACACAATGTCATACAATAATTCTACACACACAGTGTCATACAAGTCTTCTAGCCATGAACAATCTTCTCGCCTAAGATATACAAAAATATAAACATTCATCTCTTTATATGTGTTGTACCTGAAAACCTGCTGCTGTATTCTTCTACCTATGACCTTGAGGTGCAGATGTGTTTCTCGGCCTCTGTACCAACTCTGTCCCTTTCCAAATTAAGCGGCTGTTATTTATAACCACAGTATCTGACATGTCAGGATACCATTGCTCCGTATCTGTCATACTAGTTCTAGTTGTTGCTGTCATGTTAGGTGACCTATTTTAGCTTGTTTCTAATGTGTGGTAACAGAATGTCATAATTCTGTACCTTGTTAACAGAAGGTGTTTGGTTTGAAGAAAAAAAGGTGCTGTATATAGAAAGCACATTGAATGGAAGTGAGATACAAATTACCACACTTCTCCGTGCCTACAGCTTCTGTAGAACTTCAAGCAATTTAATGTGTGCACGTGCCTTCTCATCTTCGGTATTTATCAGTTTTTCTAAAAGTTGACAGTATGTGCTGCCCTTGTTGTCAGACATACTGGGTTGAATCAGACATCTTTCTGGTTCAGGCTCACTCAGTTCCCCTCCTCACTGCAGCCTATGTCCTATGTGGCTTTTTTCCCTTCAGGTCCCATAATCTTCAGCATAATTCCTTCCTTCCTTCCTTCCTTCCCTTATTTAGTCCCTCCCTCCCTCCCTCCCTCCCTCTGCCTTTCTACCTTACAGGTACTCAAGGGAGTTTACAGTGTGAACAGCAATAAAACACAATATCAATATTTAAAAAACACTAATTTACAATCAATAACTTTAAACTGCCAGTAGGCAGAACTCAAACTAATTAAAAGCGGACATGAGTAAAAACATCTTTAACAGCCTCCTGGGAAGGTTGTTCCATAATCATGGGGCTGCTGCTGAAGAGGCTCTCTCTCACGTACCCACCAGATGAGCTTCTTTGGGTTGATGGGACAGTCAAGAGGGGCTATCCCTGTGGTCTTTGTTCCTGGGCAGGAATGTATGGGAGAAGATGGTCCTTCAGATATGAAGATGGTCCCAAGCCATGTAGGCTTTTAAAGATCAAAGCCAACACCTTGAATTGGGCTTGGGAGTGGATCAGAAGCCAGTGTAATTGCTGTAATATTGGGACCACAGAATTCCAATAACTGGCATGGACTAGCAGTCTAGCCACACTATTCTTCACTAGCTGCAGCTTCTAAATGCTCTTCAGGGATAGTCCCAAGTAGAGCTCATTGCAGTAGTCAAGTCTAGATGTTAACTAGGGCATGGATCACAGTGGCTAGATCAGACTGCATGAGGATTAGACACAGCTGGCCCACTAGTGAAAGCTGGACAAAAGCACTCCTAGCCACAACAGCCACCTCATTTTCTAAGGTGACTTGCTGTGTTGAGCAGCATTCCCAAGCTGCGAACCTGACTTTTCAAGGGGAGTGTAACTCCATTCAAAATGGGAGATTTGTCAGGATTAAGTTTCAGCTTGTTCACCCCCCACCCAGCCCATTACTGACAGCAAGCACCGGTTTAGAACGTCGACAGCTTCCTCAGAATTAGGTGGAAATGAAAAGTAGAGATGGGTGTCATCTACATGTTGGTGACACTGCAGCCCAAACCTCCTGATGACCTCTCCTAGTGGTTTCATGTAGGCATTAAATAGCATGGAGGATAAGATCGAATCCAGTGGAACTCCACAGGCCAGAAGCCTTGGGGTTGGAGCAGGAAGCCCCTAGCACCCCCTTCTGGGACCAACATCCCAGATAGGACTGGAGCTGCTGTAACACCGTGTCCCTTAGTCCCAGCACTGAGAGGTGGCACACCAGGATACCATGGTCAATGACACCGAAGGCTGCCGAGAGAGCCAGCAGAAGTAGCAGGGTCACACTCCCCTTGTCTAATTCCTGGCAGAGGTCATCAACCATATGTTCCAAATCCCAACCTAAAGCCAGATTGAAACGGGTCCTGAAAATCAGTCTCTGCCAAGAGCCCCTGCAGCTGAGAAGCAACCACTCACTTTGCCCAAGAATGGAAGACTGGAGACTGGCTAGAAGTTCTCCAACACAGTATTTTATTTTATTTTATTTTATTTTATTTTATTTTATTTTATTTTTTAGTCCTCCCTTTATCACTAGTGGACAAGCTGGCTGGATCCAACCCATTTGGCATTTTCACACCAAAAACAATTGATAAGTATGACCTTGTACTTAAAATGCAATATCTACCGTCAACAGGGCTCCTGTTGCTTATTATGGCAGACAGAATTCTGTAAGCCTGCGGTGTTCTTTTTCCTTTGTTTGCCAAGTGGTAGGGAAGCCCTGCTGAATATGTGGAAATAATTTTGTTGGGAACAGAGCTGCTTTGCAATTTGAAGATTTGCATGTATATCTTCTGTCAACAACGTCTCTAAATAGGAATTCCTTTGGGGCTCTGTAAATCTGTCTTACCTTGAGTAACATCTCTGCTTATACCTATTCTAGGTATAAAAGAAGTTATCTTTATGTCAGACAAATATCACGACACTCCTGAGATGACAGCTGCACGGCGTTTGTTTGATTTAGCTGGAATTATATACAGGTGAGATGATTCGCAGGGGCTTTTCCCTTTCGTATTCCTCCATGATTTTGTGTTATAGTGGAGTCCCATACCAACTAAGGATCTGGTGTTCATTTTCAGCTATAGGGTTCTTCCTTTGTTTAAGACACTGATATTTAGTAGAGCCCATCTGGTGTAGTGGTTAAGAGTGTTGGACTAATATCTGGGAGACTCGAGTTTGAATAGAAGCTCGCTGGGTGACCTTGGACCAGTTACACCCTCTCAGCCTAACCTACCTCACAGGGTTATTGTGAAAGTAAAATGGAGGAAAGGTGTAAGCTGCTTTGTGTTCCCATTGGAAGAAAGATGGGGTCCAAATGAGTTAAATAAATTTTAAAAATGATGTCACTCCAAGGGGTATTGCTGTTGGCTTTTGACAACATTTTCTGTAGTCAGTTATGCATTCCTTTTGTGTATGATGTTACAGTGAATTCAGATATGTTGCCACCTAAAAATACACTTGGGTTCCCTGAAAATTGGGTCTGCCAATCTGTCTGCAGGGAAAAGCAGTTCATGACAGAGCGTTTTTAACTGTAAATACTTAATCTCTATGGGGACTATGACCTTTTATGTAAAACCTTTTAGCATCATGCTATCTTGAATTGGATACATTCTATAAGCAGAAGGCTCCTTTCGTTTCCATAAAAAAGAAAACTGATTTCTGCCCATTTTCCCTTCCTGCTGCAGGTCCACAAACCTTTTTTGCTTTTTAGAGGATGCAAAGGGTTGCAGTAGAGGTGGGAAAGATCCATTCTGCTCATGGTTATTTGGATCCAGTTCATTCTGTATTTCTGTATGACAGCTAGCATGCTTGAACTTTCCATCTGGATTTCTCAAAAATACACATTTCATCTTATGGCCTAGGACCCACGTACTTGTACACTGAAAACATTTTGTCTGGGTAAAACAAAGTAAGTTATTTAGGAGTAAAATCTTCTCTAAGGAGAAGACCCAGGCAGATTGCTTTGGTGGAATCTCTAGCCCCAGGGAAGAAGGGGTAGACTTTTTGTTAGGTCATGACAGAAATAAATTATGCTTTGGTAACTAATTGCTGGAGGCGGTCACACACGTGAGATAAAGTGGGGGGGGAAGGGAAGCGAGGCTATTTCCTCCAGAGGAATTTGACCCACAGTTGCGTGATCGCACAGTCCTTGGACGCTGTGGGCACAGCCCACCACTGCATAATCAGACGCAACCGTGGGTGAGTCAGGGATTGTTGGGTTTTTTTGCTGTTTGTTTCCGATGCGCTTACATGAGGAATCGATGAATCGCATCTCCGCACTGAGGTCTCCCTATGGAGTTTACAATGATGTGCATACTGAGAAGGGGGGGGGAACAACGGCACGGAGTTGGGATGGCCTGATCAGACCATCCCGATGTCATGAGAGCACACTGGAGCGATCAGACACGGGAAACTCCATCTGTGGCCCGTCGCAACCCGTTTACTACCGGATTTTCCTTGGTGTCTTTTTACTCCACTTCTGCGGTGGAGCAAAACAGGTTGCCGACGGATGTGGGGTGCTTCCCAGATGTTCGTGTCTGATCACACCCTTTAAATCCGCCCAGCATTCGCACCTATGGCGGGGCTAATTGTGCGTGTGATTGCGCCCGCTGTCTCTGAGGCAGTAAACACTAGTGTGAGGAGGCAACCTCAGGAGACGGTGTTGCCTCTATGCCCTGTTTATTGTCCACTATGTGTAATTGGATGCTAGGGTAGATGAACTACTGTCTGCTCTGCAGATCTCCTCTTATGTTAATATGCCGGCATGTATGATTGTTCTGACATTGAAAATTTTAGACTGACAGCTAGTTGCTGTCAGTTTGGTGTAGTGGTTAAGAGCAGTGGACTTTAATCTGGAGAACCAGGTTTGATTCCCCACTCCTCCACATTTAGCCAGTCACAGTTCTCTCAGAGCTGTTCTCTCAAAGCTCTCTCAGCCCCACCTACCTCACGGTGTCTGTTGTGGGGAGAGGAAGGGAAAGGGACTATAAGCTGCTCTGAGACTCCAAGTGAAGGGCAAGGTATAAATCCAATTCTTTTTCTGCTGCTGCGGCTGCAATCCTGAACTAGTATGCAATGTCTGAAGTTCCATTCCAAGAATTCTTTGGGGGTCCCCAGTCTGGTATCCTTGGGCCCCATGGTGCTTGCTGACACCTTTCCCGGCACCCACCAAGTCCTTTCAGAAAGTAGGCGGGGCCAGGTGAGGTCTTTGCCCAGCAAGGCTTCTGATTGGACACTGGAGATCTGATTAACTGTGCAGATTTAAAAAGACAATGACAACATTGTTGTGGCAGCAGCTGCCATCACAGAATAAGGATATTCACTGTGTGACCGAAGGTATGCTGTGTATGCGCGAGAAAATATTTTTAAACAGTATGCTCATTTTAAGAAGGTATCCTGTTTAAACAGAACTTCTTCCTGAAATGTTGAAGCGCTGCTATTAGAATGATGCATAGCCTCAGCTCCTGACACTTTGTGGATGCCTCCGCCTCCTACGGCAGCCGTTTTGTGGTTGTGCCCACTACCCCGTGTCAGAATTCCAAAGTTGCCCGTCAGCTCAGGAAGGTTGGGGACCCCCCGATACAGCTGATATCACAAGTGAAACCTTTTCGCAACATGTCCATGGTTAGAAGGCCTCCAGCATTTCCATCTGCTGGGCTGGATGAAGTTTGTGTGTAATCACCTTCCCAGGCTCGTCCTTCGTTGTGTTTACTGTTTTTGGTCTTTTATATTGATTTGTGAGGACATGGCTATGCTTAATGAATCTCAAGAAGTGAATTGTCAAGCTTAATGAGTCACTAAATCCACACTATTTGCATAATCCTCTGTTTACTGGTAGATTGTGAAATATATACACCGTCCCCAAATACCTTTCTTGCTAATTGCGGCAGCAGATGCTCTAATGATGGGAAAGGATAATCTTAGTTGGTAATATTAATTTTACAATTGTATAGTTGTGAATAAATCCATATTAGCTAATTTATATATTTTTGTCTCCCTTGCGTTTCCCCTTTGCTCTAAAACTCCCGGAACAAACTTTGCAAGTTTCTGTATGAAAAATTGGTGTGAAAAAAGAAAGATATCAAATTTTACAGAAAAACTGGTTGCATGATGCTGCCTCCTGCAGCTAAGTTGTTAGAAATCCTTTGACTCCTGGCTAATTTATGAACTCCAATAGCTGAGAAACATACAGTCTAAGCAAACCTGTGTGTCTGTTTGTCTTAGTCTTTCTTGTCCGGATTTCTCTCAGTATGGTGCACTATAATTGGCTCCTGTAGAGATAAAAACACAGAGTGAATCCAAGGATATTTTTTTTCCCCGTCTTAAAATTTAGTTGGGAGCCAAAGCAAACAAAATGTTTAACTACTTCTCTAGTTAATATCTTTTTCTCTTTTCTTTATTTTTAGGAAATTCAAACCAAAGTGCAGTAAGATAGTCATTGATTTTGATTCAATTAACAGCAGATCAAGTCAAAAGCCTCTGTGAAATACATCTAATTACATTTCTAGAAGATTGTGATTATCCTTTTCTGAGAAGTTGGGAATGCCTTTCATCTTGCAGTTAGGCATCACTTTTTGATAGCCACTACTGTATGCGTCTGAAGCATATGTTGGGCTGACAGAATTGTCACCCTTTGCCACACCCTTAAACTTTGACTTTCTGTACTTTTCTAAACCTAAATGGAATCTATAAATGAGACCTACACTTTTGTATGAACCATAAGAAAGCTGTCCTATTTCTTATATCCATTATACAATGTCTGAGCTGAAATCCCAGTCCAATAACCTATGAGCAATTGACTATAGACGAAAACCCCTATGGAAACCTTCAGTAACACATATGTATAGGATGTTTACTAGCCCAGAAGTTCAACAGAAAGCATAACTATTAACAATGATAATGTTGACATTCAAACAATAAGCTAGACATCTATGTAACAGGCAGAATATTATGTTGTGTGTGATACCTATGCTGATACATTACACCTTGGTATTTTACCAGATGTTCATTTCTTTAATTGCTTCTCTTGCTGCAGCGTAGCACATGAGCATGTGTTCAGTTACATTTGAAGAATGTTTTGTATTAGATGTAGTTTCAGAGTAGCTTTAATTCCTTTTTCCCAACATGCTTTCAGTTTAGGAAAGGGTAAGTGAATAAATCATTTGGCTCTCACCAATGGGACCCTGTTTGGAGCTGGTTTTAGTGATTAAAAGGAAACTACTTTATTGGTCTAAATTTCTACTAGGCAGTCCACCATACTCCAGTTCTGAGACCATCCTCTGAGGTATCTTAATCACTTCTTTTCCTCAAAAGGAAAACAAGGAGATTCAGTCTGTGTTGAGGCTGTACATGCCAGAAATCGTAATTATGGTTTTAGCTTGCTTTTCGTTGTTAAAAACTGGCCGTGTGCCATACATTTTGGAAACACTGACTAAAACTAGATCCCATTCAGTTTTTCAGTATCTTTCTGTATCTCCCTCTTCAATCTTATAGGGTTTTTAAAAAGTAAATAAACCTAATTGTGTGTTTAGATGATGTTTCAAATCCCAAAGATATTCTTTCCCACCCAAATATTGTGATGTTTCAATGGACTTTTATTTTCTGTGTGAAGTCTCTCTCTGTGTTAAGATGTTATGTAATTTGGCCTGCTACCAGTATTATTAAAGTCTTACTAAAATGCAACTTTACTGAAATGGACTCATTATTATAATATTATGCCTTGTGCTTGGCTGTTGTCTAGAGTGCTGCTGTTTCTGCAATCATATGCAAAGCATATTTCACACATTTGGTATCTCATTACATAAAGAGTAATGATCAGAAATTACTTGGCTGTTGAAGAAAGCTTATGGCGCTGGTATGTTGGTTATGGTGGCAAATGTGTAAAAATATTTTCTGTTCGGCAGCAACCAAGATTGCTCTCTAACTTCCTGAATTTTCCATCTGAAATTTAGCTTAATTAGTTCTGAAGGTTTTTCCATGTGTGGGTGAGTCCTTTGGTCGTTAGTGGAAATAAAGCTTCTAAAGCTACTTTCAGGGAGAAGAATATCTACTTTTAAATTTTTTAATGGTTTGTATGTTTTTATATTTTGAAGGAAAACTGATAGACACTTGCACTCAGCCCAGTTTTTCTTCCTGACTTGCCTATCGTGTGGGAGGCCAGATGACTGAAAGAAAGAAAAAAAAAAAAGTGGGGCCAGTGAATGAAGCTAGAAGAGAGGCTCATTAGATGCTAGGAAATAGGGGTGTTTTTAATGGAGCAGTGTTATCGCTCAATACAAGATAATGTTATTTATGCTATCTCCTATCTGATCTAGGTCAGCCTAAGAGACAGTGTAAGTAGACTTGTGACAAAATTGAACAAACTGAATTGATGCTGAGGAAAGATTTCACTTGATTTTCGAAAGCAAGGACGGAGAGCTTCCGGTTAATGGCGACACGCTAGCAGACGTCTCTCCTGGACCTCCGGGGAGATGATCTGAGCGCCTGCGGTGAGGATGGGGCTCGATTGTCCATTGCCCCCCCCCATGGAGCCAGTGCGAAAGGCTCCTTGCCATGGGGCTTTTGAGGGGTAGCCTCTTCCGCAGCAAGATGCTGCGGAATTGAGTCACTCCTCCGCCCTGATGGTCCTGGCCACTGTTGCGTCCGTACGGATCCAGAGCCGCCGGCCGGGACAAGCATTGGAGATTGGGCGATTTAACTGCGATCGAGCAAGGTCCCTGGACCAACAATGAACAGTGAGTCAAGTAAAAAAGAGATGTCGAAAAACTAAAAGAAAGCCCCCCCGGGAACAGCGAGACGAGCGAGCGGGGGAGGGGTTCCTCCCACATGCATAAACAAAACAATGATTTGCCAAGGGGGAAGCAGGAATAAACAGGTTTGGCAATCCTAGTGTGACACAGAGTGTTGGACTGGACTGAAATCTTATGTTCTTATGTTAACACTTATACAAGCTAATGTAAGGATCTCCTATACTTGGGGTTTTAGTTATTAGTGGTTTTCTTTCCTGTATCCTTAGTTGTAGTTGTTTCCCCATCCCATTTTTTCTTTGTAGTTTATAGTCTTTAGAAAATGCAATAAAAAATTCCCTTTCGGGGGTTCAAAAAAGGGGGGGGGAGATTTCACTTCAAAGAGTTAACTGCATTCAATGATAGGTAAGGATTTGAGAGCTTTTGGGGAATTCAGCATTGTTCTTAAACTAGAGAGTGACTTTCTTCCCTCCTTCAATTAAAATCATACAATATCTTCAGGCTCTTTAGTATCTTAACATGGTGGGAAGTGTGTGAAAGGAAGCTGGAGGGGTGGAGAATACTATTTACAGCAAAGAAGCAGGGGCCGATCAGGATTCTTAATCCACCCCCCCCCATGTCATCTCACCATTCAGCTCCTTTCCTCTGATACTTTCTGTGCCATATGGCATGCTTCAAAACAAGTAGTTCTCAGAATGACAAGAAGAAACACTGGGAGTGGAGCAATATTTATTGGAATCAGTGCTATTAAATTTATTCACAAATGATCTGGAGTTGGGTGAAAAGGGAGGTAGGCAAATTTTGCAGCTGATGACCAAATTGTTGAGGAAGGCAGATATTTTCAAACTGAGTAATCGAACGATACTGGAAGGTTACATGAAGTCAAACGTAGTGCTCATTAGGACAAAAGAATTCTTACTTCACATTCACAACAGTGAAGGCTAAATTAGCCACTGGTTTTCTGGAAAGAGATCTTGGGATCATAGTAGAAAATTCATTGGCTCGTGTTACAGCAGTCCGCCTGTGGAACACTTCTGTAATCTCTTTCATCAACTTGAAAGGAGTAACCAGATTGTTACATAAGTGTTCATGAGAGAAGAATACTGACAGTTTAGTGGTGATGTCTCAAAACCCTTTTATTTCAAGGGCACACAGTTTCATTTTGAAATCTGAGCCCTTGGAGTGTTTAGTTCTAAATTACAGGGATAAAAGGCGCAGATCTAAAACCTGGCATCCAGATCTGAACCATAAAGAAGGGGCTTTGAGACATTAATTTACATAATCCAGAGTATAGCCTGAAAGGACAATGCAGCATTCTTCCAGGTTACAAAATATTAGATAAGTGTTTTCATAAAGTAAACTGTATGGCTTAAAATAAAATCTGACATTTAAGATAGGAAGGTTAGCCCATGAGGTGCTGAGCTGAGGGAAATAATGCAATCTATACCTGTGTCTGAATGTAGGTAATGCTCCTATACGTTACCAAAGATTACTCTGAAGGCAGAGGGAGGAGGGGTTCTTCCTCATGAGGTGAATCGACTGGTCATTAGAAGAACTGTGTCTCATCCAAATACACATTTAAATTATAACACTTTAACAATGCTTCTAGCAGTTATGAACAGCGTGGTAGTCCATTTCCATACTGAGAGTGAAGCAGTATCTGCCCGGTGCCTGCCTGCAGCTACCTTATTAGAAGCTAGTGAGGCTTTAATGAAGCATATGGTTAATCAAAACATGCAGATATTTAATGCCTGATCACAGTAACTTTCTTCTTAATGTTGCTGATGTTTTGGAGGAGTGGAATTGTGCTGTGCAGAAATGTTTTTGGCATTTCCCTGTTCCTGTCAGCGGGGTATATTGTAAATAGGTGGGTGTCTGAGGGATGTGTTTCAGAATGGAAGAGTTATGATAAGTACTTATTTGGCATTTGTGCCATAATGACACCAAATCTGAAGGGAGTGTTGCTGCCATCAATAGATAACATGAAAGGCCCACACTGTTCATTGGAAGTGCTACCCTCGTACAAGCCTGAGGCAGGCCATTCTGTGTCATTTGTTTATGCCCAACACTAATGAGACAGATCAAAACAATCAGCGTGATGATGGTCTTAAGCAGGACCTGCATGCCTGAAGAACAGAATGTGCATAACAAAAGAGTTGGATCAACTATATATTAGGTGCTCTATATTAGCTGCTAACTGGAGAGACAAGGCAGGGCCTTCCATAAATATGTGGCATAGCAAGGTTATGGAATCTATATATAATGGGGGGAAATCACTGATCAAATAACTCGAAGTAATATGGATATGGATATGTACTCCAAGTTCGTAGTAAAGTGATTTCCTGTATTAGGTTATCTGGCTTCTCACAATGTGGTTCCTAAAAAAAGTGGTTCATATGAACTTGCTTAATATCTGACATTTAAAAGATCCACTTCTCTAATGCAACATAATAGAGAAGTATATTTCTACGACATCCTATGCAACTTATATGAGAAACCTATATATTAGGTATTGAAGCCCTTTCAGTCATTCTTCTCTTGCAGGTGTCTCATTTTCAAGTTAATATGTATTTTGATTACTCAAAAAGTCCCCATATACCAAAGGAAAAGGATGCAGAGTATGTCTAAACCATCACTTTGTGCACAAGAACTTTATGTCATAACCAGTGTTCCCTCTAAGCTGAGTTAGTGTGAGCTAGCTCACAATTTTTTAGCCTCCAGCTCACAGATTTTTGTCTTAGCTCAGGAAGGATGGCTCCAGAGCAAACTGATTTATGCAGTAGACAAATCACTGGCTCACAAAGCAGAATTTTTGCTCACAAGACTCCACAGCTTAGAGGGAACATTGGACATGTTTTAACTGGTCCCACAACAGAGAAGGATGTGCCTTCACCTTGTGGGAAGACATTATTTTGGTTCAGTCTTTTGCCTCTGTCAAACTGCTTAGTTCCAGTTGGAACATCATTGGATGAAAAGTACCAATTAAAATAGCATACATTTTTGTTGTAGTAGTAAGCACACTCTGAATAGCCTAATAATCCCTGAAGGCAGATCTGCTATTACTTCTGAAGAATGAGTGATAATGATGGCTCCCTCCCATTTATTTACTTATAGTGGCAGCGACTCTTCAGATAATATGATGGCCACTGGTGAAAGTGCTGTTTTTCACATTTTCTACATACAGGGATTGCTTTCCACATTTAGCTTTCTTTCTCTGGAACATCTGTACTTCTTCGATGGATCTGTAGCTGTTGTAGAGGACTTGGACATGTTTTAGGCTGCTCTCACAAGTTTGTTGAGTTTCATCTTTCCCTGTGTGAACTTCCCAGAGCATATTCAACATTCCCGAGTACCTGCATATTGCAAAAGAAAATCAGTTATAATGGCCATGCTTTTTATCAAAGATATTTATATGCCAGCGTAGAACATAAAATGAGCCCTTCTGGATTACACCAGTAGTCCATCTAGGGCTAGGCCAACATCCTGTTTCACACAGTCAACCAGTTGTTCTGGAGGCCAAGGACTCTGATGTTGCCTCCTAGCAACTATACTCAGAGGCTGTTGAAATTCCCTTTAGTCATCATGGCTAGTAATCATGGACCTATTTTCTATAAATCATGGACCTATTTTCCATAAATCTGCCTAATCCTTATGGCCATCACTACATTCACTGGCAGTGGATTCCACACTAATTACTCATTGAGTAACTAAGGTCTTCCTTTTGTCTGTCCTAAATCCGTTACCTATCAGGGGTTGCCCCTAAGTTCTAGTATTACAAGGAGGGTGGGGGAAGTTATCTCCCTTAACCCCATGCATAATTTAATAAATCCTTATTATGTCCCCCTCCCCCACTTTATAGTGATCTATTCATTCAGTCCCTGAGAAACTTCCCTGAACCTACCAGTCCCCCCCCCCCCCCCCGAGGATATTGTTTGAAAACCACTGCCTAAAAACAGCCCTGATGGGGGTTGCTGATGAGGAGAGATGATCCCTGTAGTATTTTAAGTCAAGTGTTTAGGCAGGAAAAAACAAAATGAAACGTTCACTTATGAAGAATGCTTTGACATGGGTGGCTTGAAAGCTATTGAAAGCCAACAGAGATCTCTGCAGGAAGAGTTTAGTCTTGACTGATACATTTTTCCTTGTAAAAGGAGAAGAGAGTAGCTGTATTTAAGCCATTTCATTTTGAGATGATTATATCTATACCGCTTTTACTGTATTGGCGGTTGGCCAATGTCACAATGCAAGTATGGAGAAGATAGAGAGATTTCTATTATAAATCCAATAACAGTTTATGACTTTGTCCTTTTGTGGTACTAAATCACTTTTGGTTGATATCCGGACAAAGTTCTTTTAGCTTTAATTTTGGATCGACTGTAAGAAATCCGTCTTTGCAATAAAAAGATACTTGAGTGTGCTGAGGTTTGCCATATAGTTGACAAGTGTAGACAAGCTGCCCTGTAAAGTGGGCGCCCTCCACTCATGAGAGTTCTTATGCGTTAGGGCAATTATTTATATATTTAGAGCATTTATATGCCTTGTCTTTCTCCCAACTCAGTCAGAACCCCTCACTCTCTGGAAGGCTCCATGAACAGGTGCCTCTGTAATCCAATCCAGGAGGCTGCTGTATAACAGGGGAACTACAAAAATGCCTGGGCCATAAAATGTCATATCCTTGAAAGGGGGTGGGGGGCTTGAGAAGACCCTGTTGGTGGTTGGCAGAGGTCTTGTGTGCGCACTGACATAAAAGGTATTCAATGGGTATGCTTGGCATGCAGAAAGTCCCAGGTTCAATCCTTGGCCTCTCCAGTTAAAATGATCAGGTTGTAGGCAATGTGAAAGATCTGTGCCTGAGATTCTGGAGAGCTGATGCCAATCTGACTACTGAATTTGATGGACCAATAAGAATTCAGAATAAGGCAGACATATTTTTTAAAATTTTTAAAAAACATTTATTAGACTACTTTCTACTTCACAGCACTCAAGGCAGTTTGTGTGTGTGTGAAGTGTTGTCGAGTTGCTTCTGATGTAGGGCAACCCTATGAATTATTGTCCTCCAAAACATCCTATTGTTAACAGCCCTGCTGAGGTCTTGCAAACTGAGGGCTGTGGCTTCCTTGCTTGAGTCAATTCATCTCATGTTGGGTTTTCCTCTTTTCCTGCTGCCTTCAGGAAGAGGAAAACTTAACACAATATGTACAGTAGTATATGATGGTACTGTAGGCCCAAACCTAAGTTCACAAGAACTTTTTATGGCAAGACAGGCAACTTGATCTCAACTCCTACTATAATATCTACATGTGCCATAGCTGGGCCATAGTGCTCAAAGAACACTTTTATTCATGGTATTTTCTTTAGAAACCAGCTTGTCTTTAAATCCTGGTGTAGGATCCAGCTGTTTTTGAATTTCAGTGTAGAACAATATACCATATTCACTCAGTGAAATAACATCTGTGAATAAATCTTTCATTATACATGAAAATGATCCCATGCATTTGGAATTTTGCTCCAAGTTCCATTTATACTCCTCCGCTATGCAGTCAGACAATATGGTACTCTTGAGGTTTGAACCTGTTAATATCTTTCAGTCAAAGAGATAATTGTTGTAAATAGTAAGAAACTAAAAATCTAACACAATTATTTATCTGAAGATTTAGCGGATTTGGATCCTGCCTAAACATTTCTGCTAACTGAAGGGGTCCTGCTGGAGACCGCCAATTCCCCTTTCATGCTGTTCTTGGGGCTTCCCTGTCCCTTAGGAGCAGCTTTCTGGGGGACGTTTGGGCTACAGTGGGAGGGGAATGGCAAGAAAGTTGCAGTCCACTAATGGAAATCTTCCCATCCTTGATCATTTGCAGCAGATTCAAGCCTCTCTCTGTTTTTCAAATCAATAGAATTCTGAAAATGGAGACGTATTTAAATCAACATACACACATTCTAAAATATTCCAGAGGGGAATGAAAACCAAAAGCAGCACTATTTTACCAATAGGGAGAATAATGCAATAAAGTGACCAAACTACAGGTGTTAAAAATAGAAAATGCTTATTTAACTTTATTTATTACTTGCAAGAAGCTTAAATGAAGCCTCATCCATTGAATCCTGTGAGATGGTTTAAGCAGGGGGGTGATCACTGGCCCAAGTGAGTGAGTTTCATGGCAAGGAGGAATTTGAACCAGAGTTTCCTAGACCTAGGCCCCGGTCACACGGGAGGTTTTGGCCCGGAAGAGGGACGGATCGGGGGCGCAGCAAACGGGCGCGATCAAACCGCAACATCTGGGAAGCGGCGCGCACCCGTCCTCAATCCGTCCCTTCAGGCCAGTAACGCGGAGCAAAAAAGAACCTGCAAAAGGGAAGGACTTACCTGATGGTAAGCCGGAGCGCCCGTCTTCAGGAGCATTGGAGGCTCCTGGCCGAACTGCACATGCGCACGCATGTGCAGCTGGCTTCCTCGTTCTCCCTTCAGTGGCTCCCCCCCCCCGACATCTGATCGTGCCGGGAAGTAATTGTGCGGCGGCTCAGGGGATCTATCTGATCCCGCCGCCACGTGTCTCTTTTGGTGAGGCTCTAAAAAGCCGCACTTTGCCCGTGCCTCCCCCCCCCCCCACGTGTCTCTTTTGGTGAGGCTCTAAAAAACCCCCCTTTGCCCGTCCCCCCCCCCCCCCCCATGTGGCAGGGACCCTAGCCCCTAGTCCAGCATTCTAACCCCACTTTGCATCTACATATGTACACAGAAAGCTGCCTTATACTGAATCAGACCGTAGATCCATCAAGGTCAGTATTGTCTACTGAGACTGGCAGTGGGTCTCCGGGGCATTAGGGTAAGGTTTTTCACATCACCTACAACCTGATACTTTTAACTAGAGATGCCAGTGATTGAATCTGGGACCCTTGTGCATGCCCACCTTATGCTCTACCACTGAGTCATGGCCAGTTCCAATTGTTCAATGTGAACACCACATTTTTTAGAGCCGTACTACAAACTATCACTTTCCTTCTCTCACTAACAAGTCTACCTACTGTTACTACATTCAACTTAGCTAAATTTTTAAGCTTCAGATCCCTTGTAATTTGTTCTGATATTGGGGTTACAAGTAATATATCCATTTTTAAGATAAAGTGGTATTTCAAGCTGTGAAGAAATCTGTTTTGTCTTGGGAGGTTTGAAAGGAGTCAGACTTCTATTTTGCATTTTAACAGTTTTTTTTCCCTTCTGGACAAAGTCTGCTTCCCAGAAATACCTCAGTTCACCCTCATACAAATGCTAATTGATCTAGCAGGAGAAATAATGGATGGGTCAATCTCTTCCCCTTCTCCAAGCAGGGAACAGAAATTGGAGGACTTTAGGCTAGAATGAATCCAGGAATAATCTCCAGGAAGAAGCCCTAGGAAACGCTTCTCTGACATAGTGTGACCTGGTCAGTGGGTGGAGGAAAAGATATGATAAAAACAGGAATGAGGGCTCTCTCTTCCTCGAGTGCCAGGAGCGGATACAGACCTCTCCACTGGGAAGGCAGCCACTGAACATGTGCTCACCTAAATAGCTGGAGCAAGCCTTAAGGAAATGGCAATGCTGTAGAGATTTAGAACTCCTAAGCTTAAAGAGCCTGTTCTATATTTTAACATCTGGTAGGTATAGAGAGAGGTACAGAGGATTTGTGTTTTACCTATTTTTTCTTGGTATCCCTTGCTCAAACTGGTGCTGTGCTAAAAGTATGCTTGTAAACATTTTCTCTTTAATAAATACTTTATAACTTCTGGTGCTGGCAGTGGTTCTCTGTACCGCATAGACCTACTATCTCAAGCATGCTATTTTTAAAGGAGCATCAGGAGGAAGGAAGGCCATTGGCAAACAGCTATTCCTCCAGGGGCACAAGGCAGTAACCTATCCCCATGGTGACCAGGTGCTGGGTAGCAGGAGACACCGAGGCAAGGCCTCAGAACTTGGAAGGGAAGCTGGGGTTCCTGACCCTCCCAGTGGGTAATTCTGTACAAAGGTCAGGTGGTAGCAGTGAGTTACTGGGGAGAGAGAGAGAAAGCCTCTCCAGGTGTAGAGAAACATCTAGGAGGGCAGCGTGGAATAGGGCCTGAGGGCCAGAGCAGAATAGGGCCTACAGGCCACACAAGCCATCAGTCTTTGAAAGTGTTTGCAGGTCTATTAGTTGCAAGTGGATCTTCCATCATTTTCTCATAATACAGCTGCTCTGTTAGACAGCTTAGCCACATTAAAATAAATGCCATGATTCAAGACATCTTTTAGAGAAGTAAAGTTAAAAATATGTTTCTAGGAGTTATCTCAGAGTACTTGTTCCCCCTTCCTTTTGTCTTCATCTTTTATTCAACTTTTTCCACATTGTATTTTATAACAGGAAAACTACAGAGAAAAGTTGCACTGCGGTGAAATGTAAGGGACAATCCATCACATTAGTTTACTAAATTCTTCTGCCTGGTATATAATAGGAACACGGAGAAAGAGCACAAAGACAACTTTCACCAAACAAATGCGCAAGGATACTGAAAAAATACAAACCAGAGGAAAACGGAAAACTTGAGAACTGGCTCCCATGAGCCATAAATGGAGCAGGGTTCACAGAAGGGAACGTCTGCCATCTTGTTGTTCCTGCTGGGAAATGCTTATTGCCTAACAAAGCACACCTCAGGGACAGGGGATCCTTAAGAATGGCATTTGGTGTAGTGCCACTTTGGTGCAGTCGTAATGTGTGTGGACTCTAATCTGGGAGAACCAGGTTTGACTCCCCACTCCTCCACTTGCAGCTGCTGGATGACCTTGGGCAAGGGGATCAAAGCACCCCACTGAGAAGGGGAAAGCAGCAAGATGTCTATCCTATTCACAGTTCATAGGAGCCAAGGCATTATGATACACAGAAACTTTCCTCCAGTATCAAAGAGCTTAAGCCTTCTTCTGTAGTCCTTATTAGGTGTAATACATGAACCATATTGACAGAGAGGCCTCCTGTGTGCTTTCAACTCCTGCAAAAGATCCCAGGTTCTAAAGACTTTGTTCTTCACTTTAGGATTTGTTTCAGTTTCCCAAAATCTGGTATTCATCTACCCAGGTGCTATAATAGACATTTTAGCAATTTATGGGTGATTCGTAAGATATTTATGTTCGTAAGTTATTTATGCTCCTGATATGCCCAGGAAAGTACTATTTCAGGAGACACAGAGACGTCTCTTTCTAATCTCTGATGAACTTCAGGGCTCTGTTCTATCAGCCAGCAAGCACTACCTCCCTCTGCAGATTTTTCTGTTAACCTCTGCAGATCTAAATGTTATTGGGACTAATCCCCCCCCCCAGTTGTGTTTGTGTGTAACACTTCTTACAGTGGAGCAAGGCCGAATGGTAGGCAATGGTTTATAGTGCACAAGATTATATCCTTTCTTGCCTTATTATACCATTTCCTATGTAACAGAGGCTAGGAAGGCCGGGCAATGACTCCAAAGGTCATTTAGAGCCCTGACAGTGTTACACCCAAGTCCATGGCAGTGAATGGGCTTAGAATGGTGTAACTGCTTAGAGCTGGGCTTCCAGAATCCAACATAAGGAATGTTTTGGAGTCATGCTCGCTAGCTTCTCTATCCAGGAGAATCCTCTTTGGCAGCAAGGGTTGTAAGATGCAGCAACTTGATTTTTTCTTATATTGTATTACGTGGTAACTTACCTACACCCCATCAACAACTTCCTTAGCCCTCCCTCGCACTGTTACCTCTCCCATTTGTGTCCTGACCTTAGCCACGTAACAAAGGGAAAAGGAGAATACATCCAGTTGTGAAACTCACCAAATCTTGAATGCTGGTTTTGGAGCTGGATAATGACACATTAAAGCCCTAAACTATTTTAAGAGGCCCTATATAAAAGGGGGAAAAATCTTATTCTTCCAGAAATTATATTAAAGCTCTATTTTTGCATATGTCGAAGATGAAGGTACAAGGCAAAACTTACAACCTAATTAACTTCCCTCCCCCCCCCCGTTTAGAAGCCCCTCGTATTGTGAAGCCTCCAAGCCATTGCACATCTACCTTTTGAAAATGTTGTTTTCCTTTCCTACTTTGAAAGGGATCGCAGCCGTCTTTTACACAGCCCTTCTTCAGTTCTCATCCTGGTCTCCCGAGAAATGGGCTTTGTCTAAAATGCCTTCTTGTACACATCAGGCAGACACCTTCTTCCCCTTCATTCGCCGGCTGCTCTGTGAGGGCTGCAGGCATCTCAGCTGGGTGTGTTGAGATGTGAGCAGCAAGCACCGCAAAAGTATGTCTACTGGTCTGGGTTGTCTGTTCTTATTTTTTTGGGGGGGGAATCTCTTGATCGCCGCAGTACAGGAGACAGGCAGGCTGCGGAGAGGGAGCGTGGAGGCTGGCGTCTGAGCAGGAGAGGTGTTCAGCAAAGCAGACCGATCTTCCTGGGGCCTGCGCAGGATGGGAAGGAGCACAGTTAAAACAGGGGAGTGGAAGTTTGCACCTACTTCAAAGCCAGCAGGAAGACTATTGAAGAAGAGGCAGTGATGACAACTGCATGCACAATCACACGTTTGAGATAATAAAAATGCTCTGTGGGGGAAAAAATCTTGAAATTAAATTACCCGGCGACTTCTCTGACTACTAAGAGTGTAGATTTTGTTAGGTCTTTGATCCGAACAGAACTGCTGTCAAAGAGAATATAAATTCACAGAGGTTCTGAATTTCTGCCCAGATTGATATGTACAGTTGCCCCATCTGCAGCTGGAGCATGCCTAACACCGCGTTGGATTGTGGCCATAATTGCTGCACTGCTATTGATTTCAGTGAGATTGACTCGTGAGCAGCAGGTTTAGGATCGCAGCCAAAATGGAATGTTTTTAAATAAATTAAACAGCTGTTCAAGCTCTTAAGCGAAAACTAGTGGGCTAGCCTTAAAAAGCGTAATCGCTGGGAAATAACCTTTGCTTTCAATCAAAAATTCAACTTCTATTTAGTCTGCATAAATTAATGCATCTGATTTTTTTTTTGGCGTGAGGAATGCAGACAGTTTAAGAATAAGTATTTCAACAAAATGAACAAACCTAAATTGAATATGGCATATGTCTAATGTTTGAATGGTAACAGATTAAAATTGCATTTCAGACTTTTTAAAGCACTAAAGCCAGTGGCCTTTCTTAGAAACATTTCTTTAAAGGGGGTTTTCATACATAAATGGTAGAACAGACGGTACCAGCTGTTTTAAGTAATGTTATATAGCATGGTGTAGTATGTAGATGTTGCCTAGAGAATGCTTGGAAGGCAGGTAGCAAGCAGTTTTATTTCTGAAACGAAGCAGATCTAGGTTCCATATGGGGACAGTTCTCCATTTTGCTCTCATTCCTGCAGTGAATGCAAAGGCCTTTCCAGTGGCAATGGAGCCTCCACATGGGGATTTTCTCCATGCTTTCCCCTTATGCCTACCATTCGCCTCTGCCAGCAGCAGGCTTTTTGCCGCGTTTATTTCAAATTGATAGTCGTATCTCGCTATTGTGTGACAATATTTTTACAATAGATTTTTTTAAAAAATGGCAAAAAGCCCTCCAGTGGTGATGGGAGGAATTGCAGGCAGAAGGGGAAATGGGGCAGCAATGGCCCAGAGTGTGGGTGGGGAGATGCAGAAATCTACACCTTCCCATCCACACAGATCTCAAACCCGCTTTGAGTAGGAGCTCCCCAGAAAGATTGTGCCAGAGCAGATTTTTGAAAATGTGCAGCACAGCTGGAGAAGTTGGGCTACTCCCAGATGATGTTGTACGGAAGCCCCAAACGTAAAGCTACAGTCTGAGTGAGACCATAGAGCAAGAGCTCCATGTGGAAGCAACCCTGGTCCTGTAGACTGCCTGGATGGTAGACTGCCTGATAGTACCTGTATAATGCCTGGAACTTTCTAGAAGAAAGACCATGTATAGGTATGACAAATAAAATTATGCTTTTTGTCCGGGTACCCTTGGAGTCTGGTTTGGGATTCTATAGCAAATAGCTGACACCACTACACTGTCTCTGGCACTGTTTGGCAGAAAGAAGGTCAGCACCAAGTATAATTCTGGTGGTACAGACATAACACAGAAGTAGTTATTTCTCTTCTCTGATAATCCTCAACCTTGCATCAGCAGACTGACTTGTCCCTCCAGTCTTCAGGGAAATCCACAACTAGGATATGGTAAATCCTCAGGATTTTTTTTTCATTTACTTAGGAAAGACGTTTGCATCTGAGTCTTTGACTCTGGTCTGGAGGAGGGCTTATGTGCGTTGTGCCGCACCTCTTCTTTCTGGCGGCTCCTTTAAAATTAGTATACTGGAACAGCCACTCCCTTCTAGTGCCAGGGAATTATGCCTGTTGCAGTAGGGTTGCCAGTCTCCAGATGGTAGCTGGAGAACTCCTGGAATTACAACTGATCTCCAGGCGAAAGACACCAGTTTCCCTAGAGAAAATGGCCGCATTGGATGGTGGATTCTATGGCATAATAATGCGAAGAAGAAGTAGAGAAGGAGGAGGAGGAGGAAGAGATTGGATTTATACCCCACCCTCCACTACCCAAAGATGTCTCAGAGCAGCATACAAACTCCTTTCCCTTCCCCTCCCCACAACAGACACCCTGTGAGCAGTGTTCCCTCTAAGCTGAGTTAGTGTGAGCTAGCTCACGGTTTTTCAGCCTCCAGCTCACAGATTTTTGTCTTCGCTCAGGAAGGATGACTCTAGAGCCAACTAATTTATGCAGTAGCCAAATCGCTCGCTCACACATTTCATGCCAGTAGCTCACAGAGTAGAATTTTTGCTCACAAGATTACACAGCTTAGAGGGAACATTGCCTGTGAGGTGGGTGGGGCTGAGAGAGCTCTTGACAGAAACTGCTCTTTTTCAAGAACAGCTCTTATCAGAACTATGGCTTGCCCAAGGTCATCCGGCAGCTGAAAGTGGAGGAGTGGGGAATCAAACCGGGTTCTCCCAGATTTAGAGTCCGCACACTTAACCACTACACTAAACTGGATCTCCAAACCCCACCCTCCTCAGGCTCCACTTCCAAAATTTCCAGGTATTTCCCAAACCAGAGCGGGCAACCCTAGTTGGCAGTGGGAATGAGGAAGGGGGGGGGGATACCTGGTTCCAATCCTATCACAATTTAATTTCTCATTACTTGCTTCTTTCACAAATACCAACTTGGTGGTAAATCATTTTGCAGAATACAGCCATGCAAAGACAATGGCTCTGTATGGATGCACAACTATCAAAAGAAAACATTGCTACTCTAAATCTTTTGAGGTCTTGCAACCAAATGTATGAAGGCTAGATATTTTCTCCCTGTAATTTTACTTTTGTGTAAACCATGGGTTACAGTAACATTTGTTTGTTTTTTAAAAAATTACATGTCAGTAATAGTTTGAATACAGTACAGACAAAAATAGAACCCTCGTGGACTGGGTGAAAGAGCCAGTGCCAGCAGAGATGATGCATGTGAACTCATTACCTGCCAGCAAGAGGGGGGAAACCTGCTGCTAGCTCAGCAAAATATTTTAATGGACTGAAAGAATTAGTCCTCAGAGCTGCCACCATAGGAAGTGAAGCTATTCCAACGTGAAGTGTGCCAGGTGTGCGCTTCTTAGTTACTGAATTGGTAGGGGCAGCCTTGCTTTCTTGACCTTCTGCCAGCACATTTTAATGTTTAAAACATCCCTTCCTACTGAACAATATTTCAGCTGATATTTACGCAGACAAGGCTTGGAAGATGGGTTTTCCCAGATGTACTCCCTGTCTAGTGTTTCTGTCTCTCGCCCCTCCTTTGGCTGTTGATCGCTAACAATGTAACCCGCAACAGAACCGCTCATCGTTACAGCTTGCTTTTGTTTTCAGATGACAAATTCCTACTCTGTTGCCGCAATGGCAAAACTCTTGCTATCTAAATATCCTTTGGGGGACGACGATGGAGCAAACTGTTTCAGCATTCATTGCATTGCGCTTTACAATATGAAGCAGAAATCTCACACAATATCCATTTGCTACCATGTGAAGGACAGTCTTTGGGGAGCATAAGAAATCAGATTTCTGCTGGCACTTAGATATCATTTGAAAATGCTAAACCTACCAATGCAATATGGTGTAAGTGAACAGGGAGCATAGTACAAATTAATAGTTATTGAGGGTTGGATCCAGTGATGCGTGAGCGGAAAGGAAAATGTGTTCAGAGCAGTTCCATTTGCACAAACAATAGCGCAAGGGGTGCAGCCACTCAGAGCACTCCAGCATAATTTTTAACAAAATCACAATGTGCCTGTGGAGCAACGGAATGTACGAAAGATGGTTCACATGGTTTTTATTTAATTTGCTTTTGGAACTGAGTCAGGAGAAATGCATAGTGCTATTCCTTTCACACGTGGGAGAAATAGCGGAGACACAATCACCTTTTGGGGGGTATTTTTGCATTTTGTGCATGTGCGCGTGCGCGTCCATGCCTGGAAGTCATGGCAACCTCTGGCAACTCCTACTGGGGCACAGAGGATGTTCAGAGAAGTGGCTTGATAGCCTGCCTCTGACCTCCCAGCCCTGGTATTCCTTGGAGGTCTCCCATCCAAGTACCTGCCAGGGTCGGCCTAAAGTTAGTCGTATGAATTAAGTCTTGAACCTGTAGGTACTCGAACCAATTAATTGTAGTTTGGATTTTGATTTCTAGATCTTGCTTCAGAACCATCTTACCTTGGCAGAGCTTCCGAGATCTGATGAGATTGGGCTTGCCTGGGCTGTCCAGCTCAGGGTGAAGCACAATCACTTTTATTTAGCACAAGCAGATAAGTGAGGGTTAGTTTTAGTGCTTCTACTTGCACAGGAACCATTGCACCTGGGGACATTTTTGTGGGGTCCAACCCATTATATAAATGATACTGAAAAACCTAAAATCACTTCAAGAGATTTGTCGAGTTCTGCTTCAGCCCCGTCTCCAGGCAGCAAATCTCACCCTGACAGCCAGGTTCCATTCCTCATGGGAGGAGTAAGGATCCCACCCATTTGAGGGCCAAGAGGAGACACCACTTCACAACCCATAGTCCAGAACCATCAGCTTTCATTTGCTTGAGGCAGATGATGGGGAAAGTGCCCTGGCTCCCACCTGCTCTGGCTGAGAGGCACCTCTGTTCAAAGTCCTTGGGCAAGAATTACGGTTGCCATCCGCCCGGTGGGGCCAGGGGAGCTCCCGATTTTGGGGGCCCTAATCCACCGCTGGCCAGCTGGCTGGTGGGGGAAGCCCCACCCTCTAACAGCAGCAAATGTGCTGATGCAATGACATTACCGGTAGTGACATCATCACCCTGGGGCATCGCATGGTGACACTCTAGCATTCGGGGGGGACAACTCTGTGGTTACCATAGAGTTTTTGCCCTGAATGCTAGGCAGCCACCACATGATGGTCCTAGTGCACAAAGAGCATGCAGCAAGAGTCCTGGCAAGGGCTGGGAGGGGAGGGGCCCCCCCACTGCAGGAGAGGTGAGACCTGGCAACGCCAGCAAGAATATTGACCTGGGCTAGGCAGACTGTCCTACAAGGTCTTCCTACCTTGGCCAGAGGTGGATCAAAGAGGAAGGAGTCCGGGCGATGATGCTTTAAATAGCCTCTTCCTATCCTATCCTTCCAGGCCATGAGCCCTCCTGCATGAGCAAGCTGATTGATGCCCAACAGCTCTGTGGGCTGCCAAAAACACTGCTTGCTTGGCCGCACTCTTGGCAAGGAGCAGGGGAGGGAACTGTATGGCATTGTGCGCCCTGGGTGCAAGGGGAGTAGATGTACCCATGCCCCCAGATCCTCATCCTTTTATATCCCAGAGGTGAGCCCACACTTTCCTCTCTGCCATGTTCCACCTTTAGGACAAAACTGCACTGTGACATCAGAGATGGTTGTGAGGAAATCCCTCAGCCAATGGTTTTCATTTCTCTGCCCCAGTTGAAGAGATTAATCCCTGCTTTATTATCCTGACTTGTGAGGAGGGAATAAACCTGTTTCCCCAGGTACCCCCATTCAGATGTTATAGTGAATTCAATTTTGATTGAAGGCTTCTGAAACTGGGAAACCCAGGAGAGAGGAGGAAGGAGGGAGCAAGTCAGCACGGTAACACCTCAGGTTCATATTCATCACAAACAAACAGAAGTTCGTTCATCTGCATGCTGTCAGTGATAAAGGCCTATTAAGGAAATACTTAGCTGTTGTGCCAAATGCATTGCAAGAATAAAATTATTTACTCTTTTATTTCTCACAAAGAATCGTAGCAGCAGCTCACAAATAGAATAAAATACAAAACCCATTATGTATAAAACATATTAAAACAGCAGTCATTAGACACTAAAAAAGCCAAAACAAATCAACCAGCATTCAATAAACACTGTCTATCCCAACCCAGCAGCTGAAAGCCATCCTGAATAAAATAGATTTTGTTTTTCCGTCTCATGATTACTTGATGCTCAAGCTCCGGACTCGTGATCGTCGGCTTTTAAAAACACAGGCACTGTTCAAACTGTTAAATATTGTACTGGGGATAATGCTAGTGCCTGCAATAAAATAAATAAATTGTATTGTAATTACTTTCATGACATGGTGCTGCAGAGTCATGGTGGGAAAATGCCGCATCATGATGTGCAGCTGCAAAGCACCACAGCTGGGGCCCAATCTTATCAAAGCTTGTTAGTGTTTTGTAAGCAATTAAAATAACAATGAGCAGTCTCAATAAATTGGTTATCTCCAACGTACTGTTCACATCGTTACAGAAGATTCTGCTGCTCATATTTAGCAACAGTCTTGGTACACATCACATCTGATAAACAGTTTCCCACTGTTGTTTCTTAGGAAGAGAAGATGCCAACTAGAGATTAGCAGAGTTATTAGCACATAACATCATGCAATAATACTTGGGGGGGGGGATTCCAAATCACATGTCAGTAAGATCAACACTGAGAAAATGAGAAGCATTTGTTGCCTTGTATATTCTAAAGCAAGGCTGCCATTTTGCACTTTTCCTTTTTTTCTAACAGTCTTTGGTGCAGTTTGAAAAAAAGAAGAGTTGAAGAAGATTTGGTTTTTATACCCCAGTTTTCTCTACCCTAGGAGCTGCGGTGGCTCAAGTGGTTAAGACGCTGAACTGCAGGCTGTGGAAGGTCAGTAGTTCAGCAGTTCGAGACCCGAGTGTGCCGCATGACGGAGTGAGCTCCCGTCTCTAGTTCCAGCTCCTGCCAACCTAGCAGTTCGAAAGCAAGACATTGCAAGTAGATAAATAGGGACCACTTCGGTGGGAAGGTAACAGCGTTCCGTGCGCCTCGGTGTTTAGTCATGCCGGCCACATGACCACGGAAACGTCTTCGGACAGCGCTGGCTCTTCGGCTTTGAAACGGAGATGAGCACCGCAACCCTAGAGTCGGATTCGACTGGCTTTCGAGCAAGGGAACCTTTACCTTTACCTTTTTCTCTACCCTAAGGGGTCTCAAAGCGGCCTACCATCTTGGCTGTTGAACTGATAGCAGAGCCCTGAAGATCTACTTATATGATGAGCCAACAGTCGTGATAGAACTGGAACAGAATATTGAAAAGGTTCCTTTAACGAGAATAAGGAAGGGAGTTCTCTTGGAAGATACTGGTGAAGTTGAACCCTCAAAAGAAAATAATTGGCTAATAAATTTGGATAATTTAATAAGCAGAAAAAACGTTGTTACTTCTCCTAAGAATGGGAGGACTGCCTTTGCTCAACGAAGAAGCCCAAATAGAGTGCATTCCACAGATTAGGAAAGGCACTGCCAAGTCTAAAAGAAGCCCTGTGTGATTAACAATGCAAGTCAAGGAAGCTATAAAAAGTAAAGAGGCTTCTTATAAAAGGTGGAAGGTCTGCCCCAGTGAATTGAATGTAAGTCAATAAGTAGGCATGCAAAATGAGATTCTGAGGAGTGGGTTGCCAAAAGCATCAATACAAACAATAAACATTTTTAATAATAATATGTCCGGAACAGAAAACCAGGCAGAGAAGCAGTGGGGCCTTTAGATGACAAAAGAATCAAGGGATTGCTCAAAAATATAGTGGGATGACAGAGAAGCTCAATGACTTTTTTGCTTCTGAGTTCACTGTGGAAACTGTGGGGCATATGCCCATGCCACAGCTCCTATTTTTAGGAAGGGAGTCTGAAGAACTGAGCCAAATTGAGGTGACCAGAGATGAAGTTCTAGTGGGGAAATGAAAAACTGATAAGTCTCCAGGTCCTGAGGGCATATACCCAAGAGTTCTTAAGGAACTCAGATGTGAGATAGTTGATCTACTAACCTGTGTGTGTGTGACCTATCACTGAATTCAGCCAGTGAACCTAAGACTGGAGAGTAGCAAATGTGACACCAATCGTTAAAAAGGGATCCAAAGGGGAACCAGGAAATTACTGGCCAGTCAGCCTAATGTCTGTCCCAGGCAAATTAGTACAAACCATAATCAAAGACCGAATTATTAGGCATGAAGCTGTTTAGGGAAAATCAGCATGGCTTCTGCAAAGGGAAGTCCTGCCTCACCAACCTTCTGGAGTTCTTTGAGAAAGTGAACAAGCATGGAGACAATGGTGACCCTATAGACATTCTATACCTGGACTTTCAAAAGGCTTTTGACAAGGTAAGTACCTCACCTGAGTAAACTTAGTGGTAATGGGATAACAAGATGGGTTCTCTTATGGATTAAAAACTGGTTAAATGACAGGAAGCAAAGAAAAGGAATCAATGGATAGTTCTCACAATGGAGGGATATAAGGAGTGGGGTGCCATAAAGATCAGTATTGGGGCCAGTAGTATTTAATTTATTCATAAATGATCTGGAACTAGGGGTGAGTAGTGTATGTCCAAGTTTGCAGATGACACAAAATTATTCAGGATGGTGAAAACCATGGCTGACTGCGAAGAGCTCCAGGAGGACCTCCACAAACTGGGTGATTGGGAGACAATGCGGTACATGAAGTTCATTGTTGATAAGTGTCAGGTTCAAGTATAAGTTAATGGGGTCTGAAGTTGCTGAAACTGAGAGGAAAAAAGATCTTGGGGTGGTAGTGGATAGCTCAGTGAAAGTGTCAACCCAGTGTGCTGCAGCCATGAAAAAGGTAAACTCTATGTTAGGGATTATTAGGAAAGAGATTGAGAATCAAACAGCCAATATTGTTATGCCTTTGTGGTGTGGCCTCATTTGGAATATTGTGTACAGTTCTGGTCACCATATCTTCGAAAGGACACTGCAGAGCTGGAAAAAGTGCAGAGGAGGGCCACCGAGAAGATTCGGGGGTTGGAGCATCTTCTCTATGAGGAAAGGCTGAAGAATTTGGGACTTTTCAGTTTAGAAAAGAGGCGACTAAGGGTGGACATGAGAGAAGTTTATAAAATCATGCATGGGGTGAAGAGAGTTGACAAGAAGAACCTTGTCTCCCAAAATACTAGAACTTGAGAGTTTCCAGTGAACCTGTTGGGCAGTAGGTTCAGGACAGGCAAAAGGAAATGCTACTTTACACAGAGAGTGATTAAAATGTGGAATTCGCTGCCAGAGGATGCCAGAGGATGGCCACAGGACTAAACAGCTTTAAAGGGGGATTAGATAGTTTCATGGAAGATAAGACTATCAATGGCTACTATCAATGGAACCTCCATATTCAGAGGCACTAATCCCCTGAATTCCAGAGCCAGGAAGCAACATCAGTGGAAGGCCTTGGGCTCTGCCCTGTTCCTGGCCATCCAGAGGAACTGTTTGGCCACAGTGTGAGACTAGATGCTGTGCTGGACTAGATGGACTATTGATCTGATGCAGCAGGGCTCTTCTTATGTTCTTAAAGCTAAATTGTTCCAGAGAAAAAGCAGCTTTGGCTGTGCAGTATAACCAGAGGTTAAGGTTATTTCTTCTTCTTCTTCTTCTTCTTCTTCTTCTTCTTCTTCTTCTTCTTCTTCTTCTTCTTCTTCTTCTTCTTCTTCTTCTTCTTCTTCTTCTTCTTCTTCTTCTTGTCAATTTCCCTGCCCTATCCCACAAGTGGGCTTAGGGCGGTTGACAACATAAAATCAATAAAACAATAAAAACAGTCGATGGCATGATAAACAATATCAACAAACCCCATGCCTCATATCATGTGAATATAAATACTCCAGAAAACTCCAATGCCCAATAATATTAATAGGATTATTAATAGGATCCTTTTAATAGGATCCGCGACTTTCTTAGATGCACAATCAGTGTACCTTTGACGGGATTGTTTCATGGCCTCACACTATCCTGTCCAAAAGGCTATTGCTGCCACTTTGGCTGATAATTAATCAGTTCGCAGATGACAACCCATATGACCATTATGCAACATACCAATTTTTCAAGGAACTGTGTGTTGGAGAAATTGCAGTCTACACTGGTGCATGAATGGTCTCATTATGATCTGCTTGGATAACTTAATTTTAACTCTTCCTGTATCTCTAGGTAAGGCTTAAAGCTGGCTTTTGTGACAAATTCAGGACTAACAGTTGTATCCTGGTTCTGAATCATACGTTTGAATTGCTTTTGTATTGTCTGGTCCCGTCTGTAGGGCTGATGGTTCCCATGCTGTTAGTTCTCAATACATTCTGTCTGCATGGCGGCTTTCCCCCGCTTCACAGTGGGTAAAATAAAACAGTCATATTCTGTAGCTCCCACTTTTGGATCAATCTCTCTGTTTTCTTTTGGAATACGAGGCATAGCATTGACATGCCTATGCCATGTTCCTGGTCTGTGGAAAATGTCAAGATCAATTGTTTCACATCTTACAACCATTTATAAAGTTGACCTTCTGGTGATTCGAAACAATGCAACTGCTCTAGTGAACTGCTTGCAAGGTAAAAACCATTTGCCAAGCAAATAGTGCCTAAGTTGTTCAGTAAAGGTAACTATAGCTAATAATTCCTTGTTGATATTTCTGTTAGAAAATGTTCTACTGGGATAAGTTACTACCCTCTCACTCATTCTTGGGAGATGACAATCCCAGTTTCCATGTCACTGACATCTGTATCTAGAATAAAGGCTTCCTGAGGATTAGGAAAAGCTAATACCAGGGCAGTAATCCATTAGGATTTCAGTTCCTGGAAATACTTGTGGCAGGCATTATACTGCATACATTGTCCACTAAATAACTGAAGGCTGAGTTTTCTCTGCAAATTTTGATAGTGTGATGCCAACCTTATAACGCTTTGCAACTGTCCTGTATTGGCAAAGCCCTATCCAACGGAAGACACTTTTCCCAGTGGATTTAACACATGAAATTCTGGAGCTAAATTTAAAATACCCTTTTAGCAATTGCAGGGGTTTGTGCAACAAAAGCATCATAGCTAATAATGCTGCCCCATACGTTTCAGTAATGCCTTCTAACTTTTCACCATTTGTCAGTCTTCTTATTTGTTGTAGGTATACTTACCTCAGCCCTTGAAGGATTTGTTGCATCTCCTGCCACAGTGCTTGACATGCATTAATGTTTTCATTTTGGCACATTTCCTAATTATAGAACATGACTTATCTCACGTATTCAAGCTAACTTCATATTTAAGTAGGAAATCAATATTGCTGTTTCGCCTCAGTTTTGTGCCCTGACCTGGATAGCCCAGGGTAGCCCAATCTCATTAGATCTCGGAAGCTAAGCAGGGTTGGCCCTGGCTGGTATTTGGACGGGTGACCTCCAAGGAATACCAGGGCCATGATGCAGAGGCAGACAATGGCAAACCACCTCTGAAACATCTCTTGCCTTAAAAACAAGTCTAGCTTGCCACCTAGAGGTTCATAATACTAAAAGAGCTAGAACTTCTGTCTGCCAGACAATGTTAGGATCTCCTGGCTGTACTACACACACTGCCATAATTATTATTAATTAATTACCCAAGTTTTGTACTACAATAACATCCCATATTAGGTTTAGGGTGTTAATTGGGATGGTGGCTTACCAGCTTCCTGTTATATTCAGCTTCTGGCTGTTTGCAACCCAGACACCCCCAAAGTAATGATTCACTCTCTGAGAAATACTCCCTGTGATGCTTCTTGCTGTAGAGCTTCAGGCATCACAGAAATTTGGGTCCCAGAATCAACTAGGATCACTCAAGGAACATCCGCAGCCATTCTAACCAAGAAGAGTAGGTTTCTACACCCCACTTTTCTCTACTTTAAAGGGTCTCAAAGCAGCTTACAATCACATTCCCTTCCTCTCTCCACAACAGGCACCTCGTGAGGTAGGGGGAGCTGGGAGAGTTCTGAGAGAACTGTGACTGGCTCCCAAGGTCACCCAGCAGGTGTCCACTGCTCTTAACTACTATACTACAGTGGCCAAATAAGAACATAAGAACATAAGAGATGCCAATGCTGGATCAGGCCAAAGGCCCATCCAGTCCAACACTCTGTCACACAGTGGCCAAAAATACCAGGTGCCATCAGGAGGTCCACCAGTGGGGCCAGGACATTAGAAGCCCTCTCACTGTTGACCCCTCCCCAAGCACCAAGAAGACAGAGCATCACTTGCTCCAGAGGCCCTATCTATACCTTGTGGCTAATAGCCACTGATGGACCTCTGCTCCATATGCCTATCTAATTCCCTTTTGAAGCCATCCATGCTTGTAGCCGCCACCACTCCCGGTGGCAGTGAATTCCATGTGTTAATCACTCTTTGGGTGAAGAAGTACTTCCTTTTACCGCTCAGCAATTTCATGGAGTGCCCACGAGTTCTTGTATTGTGAGAAAGGGAGAAAAGTACCTCTTTCTCTACCTGCTCTATCCCATGCATAATCTTATAAACCTCAATCATGTCACCCCTCAGTCGTCGTTTCTCCAAGCTAAAGAGCCCTAAGTGCTTTAACCTTTCCTCATAGGGAAAGTGTTCCAACCCTTTTATCATTAGAGTTGCCCTTTTCTGCACTTTTTCCAAAACTATAATATCCTTTTTAAGGTGTGGTGACCAGAACTGCACACAGTATTCCAAATGAGGTCACTCCAAGATCTCTCTCTTGCTCAGTCTCTGCCAGTTCAAACCCCATCAATGTGTATTTATATTTAGGATTTTTGGCTCCAATGTGCATCACCTTGCACTTGGCCACATTGAACCCCATTTGCCATGTTAACGCCCACATGCCCATCCTTTGGAGTGCCTCACAATCCTCCCTGGTTTTCACCACCCTGAACAACTTCGTATCATCCGCAAATTTAGCCACTTCACTGCTTACTCCCAACTCCAAATCATTAATGAACAAGTTAAAAAGCAGTA
This sequence comes from Gekko japonicus, assembly GCF_001447785.1. NCBI lineage: Eukaryota > Metazoa > Chordata > Lepidosauria > Squamata > Gekkonidae > Gekko > Gekko japonicus. The sequence goes on along the minus strand of NW_015176457.1, from coordinate 923,809 downwards.
GACCAAGTACTGATCCCTGCGGTACCCCACTGCTTACCACCCTCCACTATGAAAATTGCCCATTTATGCTCACTCTCTGTTTTCTATTAATTAGCCAGGTTTTGATCCATAAAAGGACTTGTCCTTTTATCCCATGATTTTTGAGCTTACTTAGGAGCCTTTGATGAGGAACTTTATCAAAAGCTTTCTGGAAGTCAAGGTAAACAAGGTAAACAATATCTATTGGATCCCCCTTGTCCACATATTTGTTCACCCCCTCAAAGAACACTAACAGGTTAGTGAGACAAGATCTTCCCTTACAGAACCCATGCTGAGTCTGCCTCAATAGATAGTGTTCTCCCAGGCAACACTTAAATACTTAAGTGGTCCAGAATCAGTGGGTACAACAGTTCTCTGGGCACTATCCTGTGTATTATTGGGTATAGTGGAAGGACAGTCTTATTTAAAATGTCCTGGTTTCATTCCCTGCATCCCTGTTGTTGTGTAATGTAGATTGTCTCACCCCCGACCCTCCCAATCTCTGTTTTAGATGCCAACTTTGTCTTGTTTTAAAATCTTGTCTTTTTCTCAGACATCTTCCAGGATGGGGCTGTTTGTTGTCTTCATGAAGCTGTCTGACCTCATGATTTGGGTTTTCCACTACATCTTTCACATTTTTAATGTGTAGTTTCTTCCTAAAAATGGTTCAGTCATAAAAACGGAGCTTCTTGGCCTACTTTCCTTAATTCCTGAGGGCACCTGTTGGATGGTGCTATCTTTGTTGTCAACAGCCATTTCTCCACAGCCTGCTAACCTCTTATCTGACTACTGCCACCAGTGTAATGTAACTTTGTGGGCTACTGCAGTAGCTCAGGTAGGCAGGTTATTCCCCATAATGACAGTCATCAGTTTGTAAGAAGTACATAAGTTCTTATGAATCTCTCAGAAATACAAGGTCTAGTAATTGTTGTCAGCGATACCCTACCCTCCAATTCCAGAATACTCTCTCTTGCCCCCCACCTTCAAACTTTCTGTTATACTAGAGTTCCTCCAGTATTTGGTGTAAAATCCTTATATCGTCAATGACAAAGTGGGGTATCTCCTTTGAGAGCTTTAGAATTCTCTTGAACTCAAATGATCACTACCATGACACATGGATTGAATGCCTGCTGTCCTGATACTGGATTCTACAGATTATCACAAGTAACAGGAAGTAGGCTTGGTGGAAAATTTAGCTTGAACTTTGTACAGAGCATGATAGAAAGATCATAGTTGCTTACAGAGGTGTGATTTTGAGGCTGGAAGGAAGCGGTTAGAAGAATTTGTGAGGTCTCTTCCTTGTGAATAAACAGCTGCATGGGAGCTACAAATCAAAATTGTCAGCCTAGTTAGAAATGAGTCTAAAAGTAGAAATCAGAAAGCAAAATAAAATAAATACTTTTAAAAAATCTCATTTATTCCAGAACTATATTGGAAAGAAGGAAGACAAGTCTTTGAAAGGAATGCTGGGGAGAGGGCGGGAATAAAGTTAGCTACTTTGTGTGAGAATTCAGTGGCAAGATCAAAGAAATGTGGCCCGTACAAAGAGTGGGAGGGACCTCATTAACTCATTTGTCTCAGGCCTCTCAGGAAAAAGCACACAAAAACTTCAGACAGCCCTGGAACCGCTGTTCATTTTCAAACAGACAGTTATATAAGGAAAGCCAGCAGACACACACTTCATTATCTTCTTGCTGATTTCAATCAGCAGGTGGCTTTGGCTCACTGTGGAGTAGCAATTTTTATATTGCTCCTCGGCAAATAACTTGGCATTAAGAGTTTTATGCAGTACCGAGGAGTAACATTAGCATTAGCATTAATGAATGCTAATAGAGCACTTTGCCCTGAGAAAACTGGCTATTTGCATTCATGTCGCCAAGTACAAGGTCAATGCACCGGTTCACGCGTAGCATCCAGTATTGTGACAGAAACCAGTAAATGAAACGCTTAACCAGAAAGAGTTCTACACTTGTATTTAAGTGCTCTGCAGTGGTGCAAAGTCAGAGGGGGGGGGGAGGAAGGGGGGGGGAGAGAGAGAGAGAGAGAGTGTGTGTGTGTGTGTGTGTGTGAGAGAGAGAGAGAGAGAGAGAGAAGCATTTCCAGAGGCCACAATATATGTCTGTTCTTCCTTTCAGGTCACAATCCAAGAATATTGTAACATTTTAAGGTGGATTTCTAAGCTTTCCGGACAGAATTGAAATATGAGACGCCCACATTTTAGAAGAGAGTGTGAGGCACCAGATCGTATAACCAGATCATTCAATTTCTCTTCAGGCAGAGAATGCAGCTGAAGCTGCAATATCCATCAGGAACATGCACTCACCTGTGATTAACCTGACTTGGCCATTAAATGTCACAATTCTTGAGTATACCATGAAGCTGAAAGAATATACATTTGTCAGTAAAAAGGTGACCGAATGAAAGACGCGAAATGACATTTTTTGGTGTGTGTTGGGTGGGGGGAGTTGCTGTTGCTTGGCTGTGAAGGGAAATTGCTTTTCTGTAAATCTCAGGCCTAACGGAATAAAGCGCACATTTGTTTCCAGTTGGGAAGCCATTCTCATCGACATAATGAAGGCACTGTACACTGTGACTTTTTGCAAACTCTGAGAGAAAACCAATCTGCGATCTTGACAGATATGATCTTTTCCAGGATGTGCTGCTCATTTACAACACCAGGAGACCTCAATTAATTTATGAGGGGGACAGCAGACACTGAACTCTCCCAGCTCAGCCTAGGTGGCAATGTCCCTGTCCAAATTTCTGTTCTGGTTATTTTGGGGGGAAAGATTTATATTAAGCTTTTCTTTCATTCCAAGAGTACATTAGAATTCTAACGGTAGCCATTTGTATGCATTTCTGAGACGGAGTGCTATTTATTGCTGAGAAAAGAAAAGAAAAAGAAATGTTCCAAAATTTTGCTAACAGTAAACTTTGTGAGGTGGGAAGAAGTACAAAAGATGCAGTAGAAGTGAAGCAAAACTCTGGTGAGATTAGTATTTGGATCCAGCCAGCATTTCCACTGGTGAAAAAGGGAGGAGGAGGGGGTCTCATTTGACCACCAAAAGGGCTATGATGGGGATCACGGGATCTGCATGGACAAAAGTCATGTGGGATGGGGGCTGTGATGAAGATGAGAATTGGCTGAGATGGAGCAAAAATGCCGGCTGGATCCAGGCCAGTGTCTGTTATGACCAGTAGAAACTGACAGGCTGTGTGTGAGAAAAGTAGAAATGAAGCCCTCAGAGCCATCGTGGGCCACTACATTCAGACTGATGTGGGTACAAATTCTTAAGGGACGGTTCACTCATGGAAAGGGAACAAACAAAATCACATGTGTTACTGCATCAAGATGCCTTTTTACTGTAGAGCTTTATGAATGTTCCTGTGTGTATCAGTCAGTAAGGTAGAGGAGGGAATAATAATTGAAAGCTGTGGGAAATGGCATAGGCTCTGGTTCCTGAATTAATTTAGAGCTTATCCTAGTTAAACCAGAATTTAGCAGTTGAAACGTAGTGCACAGAAAAGTTCTGGAACAAAACAGAAATGGAAGGGGGTAGTGGAGTCCGGTCAGTAGTACTTTAAAATCTCACTGAATATAGTTTTAATGATTTTAAAGGGGGTTCAAATGTGATCAGTTTTGTGTGGTTGTGATATTAGTGTTTTAGAAACCCATAGAGTAGTCACCCACATAACAATCCTATGTGATGTTAATAATGCATACACATTTGTTCGGAATCTGTGCATTGCATCATATATTTTGGTTTCAAGGGGTATACGTAGCAGATATGCCTCATTTAGTAGTTAGAATGTGAGACAAGCATCTGGGAGTTCCAGGTCTGAATTCCAAATCTGCTATGGAACTTGCTGGGTGACCTTGGGCTAGTCGCACAAACTCAGCCTAACCTACCTCACAGGATTGTTGTGAGGATGAGACACAAAGTTGTAAGCCATTTTGGTCCCCATTGGGGAGTAAAGTGGGATAAAATGAAGTATATAAATAAATATTTATAGCTCATGTGCAGTGTTCCCTCTAAGCTGAGTGTGAGCTAGCTCACAGTTTTTTAGCCTCCAGCTCACACATTTTTGTCTTAACTCAGGAAGGATGGCTCCAGAGCAAACAAATTTATACAGTAGCCAAATCGCTCGCCTACAGCTTTAATGCCGGTAGATCACAAAGTAGAATTTTTTGCTCCCAAGACTCCGCAGCTTAGAGGGAGCATAGTTTATGCATATACTGATGTTCTTCACTCTTATTGCTGCCATGAAAATGCAGTGGAGGGAGCTGAGATTGGCTCCAGCTGTTTTTCCCTAATTTTTTAAAAAATCTTCCTTTCCACTTGGAAAATAATTTACATTAAATGTAAAGAACACACGTATAAGTTTGAATGTTATAATTTACAATGTGTCTTATTTCCCCCTCAAAATAATGATGTGGATGTCAAGAAACTGGCCTTGCTTAGCCATTTCTTGGCCTCTTAACCTTCACTCAAAATTGATTCAGGCTTTTGGGGCTTAGTTAAGTTACATAAGGCTCCGCTCTGGGAACCTATTGAACACTGGGCTTGAGGCTGCTCTTCTCAACAGTGATTTCTTTTATTCAGCTCAGAACACAACACACAGAACAACCCAGCAACAATCCCCACTTATATACACTCAAGAGCAGTCAAAACCACACCTCCTGACACAGCAATAACCAATCACAGTGAACTTCTCTGATTGGTCTGTTTTTTGGGCAGCCAATCAGAGCAAGTGCTCAATTATGCTAGTAAGCAATGCTATCTAACACAAGGCTCAGGCATTAGCTGCTTCAATACAACTTACCTCTATATAGTAAGAGCCAACAGCAATGATTCCTTCCAAAATATGCCCTTCTGATTGGCTCACAGGGAGAGTCTCAGGATCCTTGCAGTCTATGAAGCTTGGCACCAAGCTCAGTCTCATACATAACAGAACCTTAAAGTCACACTGATTTACAGTTTCCAGAGAAGGGTAAGGGATGAGGTGGAGTCAGACATAGCTACACATGAGATCATGGGCCTGAGAGCTTCAAGGCCAGACACCAAGAGGGAGTTTTACAGTCACATTCCACCTTATTAGCGCAAGGAACCCTGGGCAAGGGAAAGTTGCTTGATTGTGGATATGTGTCAGCTGCAGAGGTAGGTGGTGACATGTCTTAGCAATACACCTTAGCAATGGCCAAACGGGATTATGCAGATATTCTGGCATAAAGCAAGACCATTCATTCTAGTTTGACACTTCTGACCACCCTTTTGACTGTCGGTTGGCTCCTGTGTGGCTGGATTACCTGCTCTGGAATTATGGATATTGGAGTTCTAGCTGGACTTCGTATCTTCACTCTGGCCAGATAACGTGGATAGGTTCGCTATTTAGTTTTATTATTTTCGTCTCGCACATTTATCAATTCTGTATTTTTAAGTAAGTAAAGGTAAAGGTTCCCTTGCTCGAAAGCCAGTCGAATCAGACTCTAGGGTTGCGGTGCTCATCTCCGTTTCCAAGCCAAAGAGCCAGCGCTGTCCGAAGACGTTTCCTTGGTCATGTGGCCGGCATGACTAAACACCAAGGCGCACGGAACGCTGTTACCTTCCCACCAAAGTGGTCCCTATTTATCTACTTGCAGTTTCTTGCTTTCGAACTGCTAGGTTTTTAAGTAAAGGGGTGACTAAATTAGCCGTTCTTCCCTGTTTTGCACTGCTTCTATACTTGTATTCCTTTGCACATTTTTTAAACAAAACTTATTAATCATACTTCTGTGGTATTATTTGGGTATTGGGCATATTTTGGCTACAGCTACCACAGTAATTGCTTTTGAAACTCAGCTTGCAAGTCCCTTGCCTTTCAGGGCTGAGATCTTGATTAATACCTGGTACTACTGGAGACCTGGTCCCTCGGTTTCTTAGCTGAGGATTAGCTAAGAGGGATTGGTGGTGGCTTGTTACTCTGGGCAGTGAGGATTCACTCAGTTTCCTGCGTTTGCTCTTGGCCTCACCCAAAGCCTTCTTGTAGGACAAAGGGCCTTTTACAGTGTATACCTGTAATTTTAAAAGCTCAAAAAGGAATAAGAAAAATTCATGGCTGATACATATATCGCATTCGCCATAACGATTTACTGGATCCTCTGCGTGCAGAGGCAGCATATCTCAGAATGCCATGTGTTGGGGACAGACTACTGGGGAAGAACCATCCCTGGTTGTCAGCCAAATGTTTCTAGACAAGATTGTCTTTGGTTATTGAAACTTCAGTCTAACAATATAGTATGAAGGCTGCAGCTTTCCAGCTCTTGTGATTTTATTGCAAAGGGTGGGAATCTGGTGTCTGGCTCTGGGGGAAATGTACTGAGCACTGGTCTTCCTAAGATTTATGACCTTTCCTTCCGCTGTGAAAAATTTTCCTCGGTTGACTAAATCAACATATCTGACCCAGAACAGTTCTGGCTAAGTCTGAATGGTAGGCATTAGCATAAGGATGTACTGCTATGGCTTCAGAAAAGGTTGCCTCAGAAGAGAACCTCTGCCAATTTCAGATGGATAACTGTGTTAGAATTTCATCTAAGGAAGTGAGCACTGATGCACGAATTCTTGGTCTCCAAAGGGCTACTGAACCCCTGTTTGAGTCTGAAAATTCTGAGCCCTTTCCAAACTTTCCTTTCAGCATACATTAAACAGAAACTGTGGGGCAAAAAATTCAGATGCGCAATTGACATCCACTGCAATTTATTTATTTGTTTAATTTGTCTGTCAGTCAGTCACTTTTATTGGCACGTAATTTTATTTAATTCGATTTTTATTCCACCTTCCCCCCCAAGCGAGCTCAGAACGGGTTACAAATAACAAAGTAACAATATAATCAAGTAGTTAAAAAACCATATTTCTCATAAAACACAACCCAAACACAAAACAGGGTGGATTCGCCTTGACAACGATGCTCAGTTTGAGCTGGATCCATTTTGCCAGCATTGTCAGCAGGGGAGGCTGAGATAGATTTGGATGTCTGCCGCCTCATCCAAAGGCATGGTGGAAAAGCTCTGTCCTGCAGGCCCCGAGGAATTGTAGCAAATCCTGCAGGGCCCTGATCTCAAGAGGGAGCTTGTTCCACCAGGCTGGGGCCAAGGCAGAAAAGGCCCTGGCCCTAGTCGAGGAGAGTCAGACTTCCTTAGGGCCGGGGACAACTGGGAAATGTTGATCACTTGAGTGCAACGCTCTGTGAGGGACATATGGGGAGAGGCGGTTCCGAAGGTATACAGGTCCATGGCCACATTGGGCTTTGAAGGTTAACACCAGAACCTTGAACTGCGTCAGGTACTCTATTGGCAGCCAGTGCAGTTGGCACAGCACTGGCTCGACGTGAGTCTGCACATGCGTCACTGTCAGCACACATGCCGCTGCATTCTCCACTAGCTGCAGTTTCTGGGTCAAGTTCAAGGGTAGCTCCACATAGAACAAGGTACGATCATCCAGTCTGGAAGTGACCATTGCGTGGATAATCCAGTCCGGAAGTGACCATTGCGTGGATCACTGTAGCCAAGTCCCGGGAAGTGAGATACTCGACCAGCCACAGATGGTAAAAGGCCAATTGAGCAATGGTGGCAACCTGGGACTCCACTGAAAGGGAGGCATCCAGGAGCACCCCCAAGCTCTTCACCCTTTAGGCTTTAGGGGCATTCCTCCAAGGGTTGGTGGCGCTGGCTTTAGGGGCATTCCTCCAAGGGTTGGGAGCTGGATTTCCGATCCCAGATCCCCACAACTCAGGTAGAGGACCTTCATCTTTACTGGATTTAATTTCAATCGGCTCTGTTGAAGCCAACTAGCCATGGCCTGTAATGCCCTGTCCAATGCCTCTGGGGTGGAGTCCGTCCATCTGTCCATCAATACATAGAACCTCATTGCTTTGTTGCCATTGTGTTTGTGTTAACTGGGAGTTATTCAGTGGACATACCGTTCTCTTTACCCAATGTTAGAAGAGCCAATTATACATCAGCTATAACCCCAGGGCACAGTGCTTACAGACAAGCTCAGGGCAGCAAATGTATATAATGCCCCACCCCTTGCAGCCCTGTAGTATTTAAAATATAATAATCAACTAAATAATAGATAGGTGACTGTCATTTAGTAGTACTTTGCTCTGGGTACATGTTAGCTTTTTCAGGTATGGATAGGATCCTTTGGGAGCTTAGAATGAAACTTGCGTTAAACACACAGCCTTCTGTCCCAAGTAATCAGAATGAACAAGATCAATAGAATGAGGACACTGAAATATTACCAACTAGAAAAACTAGGAAAAGGATGTTTTAATTTTTGAAGGCAATATTCCAAAAAGGACATGCATATAGTTCCATGTTCATACTTAGGAATCATTGGAGCATAAATTTTCTCTAACCACTTTCCTGAATTGTTTTTTTTACAGGATTGTTGAGTGAGTGTCCTTGTTTCAACACAAAACCCCTTTCCCCCTCATTGTGCTGGTCCTTGCATTTAGGAATGATGTCTAGACTGGAGATGCTATGCGAAGGAAGGCAATGGCAAGCCACCACTGCTCATCTCATGTTCTGAGTATCCCATGGTTGGGGAGGCACCATTGGTCGGTTGCAACTCAACAGCACATTCTTATTCTTTAGCAAAGGCCTCCATAAGAAGAATGTTAACTGGCAGGTTGTATTCTGAATATTTTTGTTAACAACAAAAAGAATCACAAAATTGAGATTTTGGGGTAAGGACAGAGCATGTGTGCTTTGTTGCCCAGTCAGGTATTTGCTAGCAGCATAGATAATAACCTTAGTAATTTAAGGAAATAGGAACAGGTTTAATCATTGATGAGACTGGTATAAAATACTTGATTTAAAGTCTTACTAATTGCTGTTGCTCTGGTATCCAACCACTTCTTAGATGGTAATTTTGTTGCACTTTAATAGACAGTCAATGGTTCTTTTCATTTGCTCGTGAAGCGTTAGTGAGTCTCGGTCTGTTAATGTGCAGCCTAATCTTATCTATCTTGAGGTTTTTAAAAAATGAACTCTGCCAATAAAGCCTTGGAAAGTGCTTAACTGTCTAGCTTCATAGATTAAAGCAACATCCTCGTCTTTTCTGTACCACTTTAAGTCAAGTGAATGGCCTTACTGCAGTTTAGAACGGACTTGTGTGAAGTCCAGCAGTAATCTTCAGGTACAGCGTGCAAAATTGGGATTTTTTAATACTTAGTGGAAGGGCAAAAGACAGGAGAAAGTATTCCCGTTTACACTTTAATGTCTTTTAGAAATTATTTATACACTCTGCTATATATGCAATTATCTCTGATATACACAATTATGTTATATAATCCCTTTTTTCCTTTCTGTATAGCAATTCGAAAGCAAGTCGATAAATAGGGACCACTTCGGTGGGAAGGTAACAGTGTTCCACGCGCCTTGGTGTTTAGTCATGCCGGCCACATGACCACGGAAACGTCTTCGGACAGCGCTGGCTCTTCGGCTTTGAAACGGAGATGAGCACCGCAACCCTAGAGTCGGATTCGACTGGCTTTCGAGCAAGGGAACCTTTACCTTTATACCCTTTAAAGGGGGGGGGGTTACAATGGCCCTGTTCAAACACCACCACCCCCAGTTAGGGAGTACAGTTGTGGTGGTTTGCTTTTTAAAATTTGTAATATTTTTGTGTATCTATACTGCAGTTTTGACTTAAGTGGAAAAAATTGATTTGCAGGGTTGAAGTTGATGATGTTGAGTACTAGAGAGCCAGTCTGGTGTAGTGGTTATGAGTGCGGACTCTAATCTGGGAGAACTGGGGTTGATTCCCCACTCCTCCACATGCAGCTGCTGGTGTGACCTTGGGTCAGTCACAAGCTCTGGCACAGCTGTTCCTGAAAGAGCAGTTTCTGTCAGAGCTCTCTCAACCCCACCTACTTCACAGGGTGTCTGTTGCGGGGAGAGGAAGGGAAAGGGATTGTAAGCCACTCTGAGACTCCTTCGAGTAGTGAAGGGCAGGGTATAAATCCAGTCTCCTCCTCTTCTCCTTCTCCTTCTTTCCTTCCTTCCTTGAAGATTTTTTCAGAGCCCATCTCCAAATTGATGTGAGCAGTAGGTTCAATTTATACTGGTAATCTAGGATCTACTCTAGGTTACAGTATCATCTCAGAAGTGTTGTTTTTGTCCAAGGAAGGCACAAGAGATATTTGTGAACAGTGAGGGTCAGGGAAGCATTCCAAAATGTTTAGAGCTCTGTGGGAAAAATAGTAAGCAGAAGACCATGTTCTTCAAGTAGAATATGTATCCTCTCAGGTGGTACAGAAATGCAGAGAGATACACCATTCTGAATGGCCATTCAATCAATTGAAAAAAAAACACCCAGATACAAATATATTTAAAACTCCATTTTTCACGCAATGGTAGGAGTGCTTTCACTGGCACATGGAAATTTGTCTAAGGTGGCAACCCACACCATCAAAATCAGTTGGAGTTTTACCTTTGCCTTTGATTAACTGTGGATTCCACCCTAAAAAAACACAACTTTTAAAAAATCAATATATATGTATATGTAACTCACCCTAAGGTCACTGTATAGCAAGTGGGAAGTGAAATAAAATGAGCACCTTTTGTTGGCTCTAGTTTTCTGTTCAGTTAAGAATAATCTCTGATATCTTCTCTCTCTTTTTTTTTGTCAATTTAATTCTGCTCCTTTGGCCTTACTCTTGTTTCATGCAAATAGTTTTGTTCCAACAATTATATAACACTTCTGAACACAGTATCTACTTTCTGTAATAGGTAGAACTTTTAAAGAAAAGGTAATATTCCGTGAGTGCAAAATACGTTTTTAAAAGCTTGATTCTGCTTCAGATAAAGGGTGACTAAGTCAGGGTCACCTTTATGTTTTCATCTAGGCTTTTACCCCATGGAGGCATCTCTCTGCTAATGTGAATTATGCTTTCTGAGGGCCTAGTTACTGGGAAGTGTTTCCCACAGAGTAGCGAGCATAATGCTCAGTGCTTTATTTTAATTATTAAAATGCAATACTGCACAATAATCATTACTGTATTGCTTCAGAAACACTTACCAAAGATGTGGTCCCTGGCGAAGTAAGTACCATTCATTCACTTTAATGGATGGTTGCTGTAACAGGGTGCGGTGGGGGTGGAAGGGGGGGAGGGTGGAGAGAAGAAAGAATGCAGTTCAGGCCAAAGGGAGCTTTTGGAGGGAGGGGGAAATATTGATTTGACTATCGATTCTGCATAGAACATTTTTTGCTTTTTATTTTTCAGAACAAAACAAAAAATCCCCACCTTCCTCTTGACAGATCAGATGTCACTTCACTTTCCTTGACTCGGAGCGTACTGAACGCAGGTTGTTGACAGCTTCAAGCTTCTGCACAGTCAGCACTACAAGGGAGAAGCACACAGACATGAGCAAAAGTCAAATAGTCTCCTAGGAGCTCCAACCCATTAAAGCAATTGCGGGGAGGGAAAGCAAATGCTAGAAACATCTGCAGCTTCCCTCAGCTTCAGCTGAGAGTCTGGCCTCAGAAGTTCATTTTGAGCCCTAAGCTGCGCTAACAGTACATTTCTAAGAACACTTTCCTGGGAGTAAGCCCATTGAATAGACCTGAGTGGAATTCTGACTAAACCTGCTCTTTAAGTAGCCCTAAGCAGTCTGGGCTGCACGGCTTGCATTCTGCCAAGGTGAACGAGCCAATCAGCCGTGGATGGCAAAGGGGTCAATACCTTTCCTGTTCTGCTGCCTGCTGCACAGTCATGGAAGGCCGAAAGCACATCTGGTAAACTGCCTCTAGTCTGGCGCATGACAAGTTATACCGACCTGACTTCCATTACCATGAATTCTCTGAAGGCAACATCTGAAGATTTGCAAAATGTGGAGCAGTTGTGTTACCAAGGGACAGAGGGGGCTACACGTGTGTGGCCTTGTATACGCAGGCAGAACCTTGGGTAATATTTTGGGTGAAATTGTGAAAGGGTGTGTGTGTCAATATAGAAGTGACATAGATTTGGTATTTAGAGGGCATACAAACCAAAAAGAGACTGCATGGAAGGAGAGCAGATAAAAAGCCAGCACAATAACATACATCAAGATTGGGGAAAACACGAACATTAAAAATTCACATAAATGCAAGCCACACACAGTATGGAATAAGCCATCAACAAGCAATTGCCATGATTCCTAGGGAAAGCCGCTCCATTTTAAGGTAGATATATTCTCTGGTAGCTGTTGCTCACAACTGAAGCCTCTCATGCTGTAGTGTCTGTATGGTATCCCCAACAGAAAGCGGATGGGAGGAGGAGAAGCAGGTTGTGAAGGGTGAGGAAAGAGGAAAGCAAGGCACAGGGCTGAGGCTTCTCCAAGCAAGGCCAGGAGTGGAGAGGAGCTGGTGAGAATTGGGCTCCTGGCTTCGTGGCGACGCCGCTGACAGCCGGGGGCTGCTTTGCCTCCCAGCTAGCTCCTTCTGGGTTCTCAGTCCTACACCAATCACGGACTAGGGGGCGGGGGGGAGGAGTGGCTATGTTTATTTAGGAGGCTTACTCCTTCAGGGCGCTCCCATCGATGGAGATCACGGGTCTTGAGTGTGCCGGTCTGGTACTGGAGGCCGGGGAGAGTGTGGCGATTTGGCTGGTGTACCGACCGCCTAACGTGCTGGCTGATAGCCTACTGGCCCTGATGGAGGCCATATCAGACTGGGCGCTGGAACACCCTAGGCTGTCTTGGGTGATTTCAACGTCCATGCCGTTTACGTGACTTCCATTCAGGTGGCAGACCTAGTGTTGTCCATGGCGGCGCTGGGACTCTCCCAACTTGTAACGACCCCCACTCACTGGGCTGGACACACGCTCGATTTGATTTTCACAACTGGGGTAACAGTGGACCAGATTACTGCTTAGGCAGTACCATGGTCGGACCACCATGCTCTGAAGGCCCGTCTGAATATCCCACCCCGACCCTGTTTAGGCGGCGAGTGGATTTTAGCTCGCCCATGAAGCCAAATGGACCCTACGTGGCTTCAAATGGCTCTGTGGGATCCGATGCCCCCTGGCGGCTCATTGGATGAGCTTGTGGAGGACTGGCATAGCCAACTCTCTGCAGCCATCGATGAGATCACTCCCCGGCGCCCTCGCTCTAGGCTTGCCCCCTGGTATACCCGGGAGTTGTGGCTTATGAAGCAAGAGCTTAGACGGTTAGAGAGACGGTGACGTCGGGCTCGAGACGACGCAACAAAAACTTTTTATAGGACGTTTATGAAATCCTATGAGATGGCAGTCAAAGCTGCTAAGAAGGATTTCTATGCGGCTATGATTGCGTCCGCTAACTCACGCCCAGCTCAATTATTTAGAACAATTCGGGCTATAACAGCTCTGCCACAGGGCAGACTAAATCTTAGGGAATTGGATATCGGCTGAGAGGCATTTGCGAGTTATTTTGCGGATAAAGTCTTGGCGCTCCATCGTGACCTCCCCGCCACAGTTGATACAGTGAGCGAACTTGAGGCCCCTTGCATGTCTTCGATTCCGGCTTTGGATTCTTTTGGCCTGCTCGACCTGGAGGAAGTCAACAGATTGCTCAAGACTGTACGCCCAACCACATGCAACCTTGATCCATGCCCTTCCTAGCTGATTAAAGCCGGCCACGAGGGATTTCGTGATGCCCTTAGGGAGATTATCAACAAGTCCATTGTAGAGGGACGGTTCCCGGGGGCACTCAAGGAAGCGATGGTCCGCCCTCTCTTGAAAAAGCCATCCCTGGATCCGACCGATTTGGCCAACTATAGGCCGGTTTCCAATTTGCCCTATTTGGACAAATTAATTGCGAGAGTGGTGGCGATACAGCTACAGAGCTATCTGGATGATGCTTCCATATTAGATCTCTTCCAGTCCGGCTTTTGCCCGGGACATGGGACGGAGACAGTGCTGTTCGCCCTCACTGACGACCTCCGGAGGCACCTGGATCGGGGCGGTTCGGCAGTGTTGCTGTTGCTTGATCTGTCGGCTGCATTTGATACGGTTGACCATCAGCTACTAACCCACCGCCTCGCCAACGTGGGGATACAAGGGCTTGCCTTGCAGTGGCTTGTCTCCTTTCTCCAAGGTCGGGGACAAAGGGTGGCACTAGGGGAACAGCAGTCCCGGAGGCACCTACTTGAATGTGGAGTGCCTCAGGGGGCAGTGCTTTCCCCAATGCTCCTTAATATCTACATGCGCCCCCTTGCCCAGATTGCCCGGAGGTTTGGGCTGGGATGTCACCAGTATGCTGATGACACCCAGCTCTATCTGATGTTGGGCGGTCAGTCGGACTCCAGACCAGCAGTTCGGGGTTGTGGCTCCTGCTCCTGGCCTTTGACAGGGTACCATTAGCACCTGCACCGGTGGTTAGGAGTTTGGGAGTACTCCTGGAACCCTCCCTGGCAATGGAGGCCTAGGTAGCAGCCACTGCTAAGTCGGCCTTCTACCATCTGTGGCTGGTTCGGCAGTTGGCTCCCTTCCTCAATCACGACGACTTGGCTACAGTGATCCATGTGATGGTCACCTCGAGGTTAGACTATTGTAACGCTCTCTACATGGGGATGCCCTTGGCACAAATCCGGAGGCTGCAGCTAGTGCAGAACGCCACGGCCAGGCTACTGATTTGTCTCCATAGATGGGAGCACATCCGGCCAGTGCTGAAGGCACTGCACTGGCTGCCAATAGCATACCGGATTCGCTTCAAGGTGCTGGTATTTAGTTTTAAAGCCCTATATGGCCAGGGTCCAACATACCCGAGGGACCACCTTTTCCCATATATACCCCAGAGAGCACTACGGTCTGGGGTGCAACATCAGTTGGTTATTCCAGGCCCCAGGGAGGCCAGGCTTGCGGCTACTAGAGCCAGGGCCTTCTCAGTGGCAGCTCCTTAGTGGTGGAATGAGCTCCTGGAGGAGATCAGGGCACTGCGGGATCTTGTGCAGTTCCGCAGGGCCTGCAAGATGGAGCTCTTCCACCAGGCCTTCAACTAGGAGCCGCCCACATTACCATCACATTACCATCAACGACCACTATTAATATCTGTGGGGGAGGCTGGCTGCAGTGAGATCGAGCCAAACCGCCTAGGAGAATGTAATCGCCTGAGCCTGCATGACACATCACGCCATCTTGGTTGCTAATTACTGAGTGCACTTTATTTGGCAATTGTCGATTGTTTAAACGTTTTAAATGTTTTAACAGTGTTAAATGTTAAGTTTTAAATGTTTTAACTGTATATGAATCTTGGCACATTGTGCCAGGCAACGTGAGCTGCCCTGAGCCCGTTTGCGGGGAGGGCAGGTTATAAATATAATAAATAAATAAATAAATAAGTGGGTAGAGGTTAGGAGAGGAAAGAAGACACATTAATACATTGTCTGATCCTGCAGTTTTGATGTAGTCTTGGAGTTCTAGAGAGGGAAGGGAACAATCCAGGTGGAGTAAACTAAGAAGAGGACTGGACCTAAAATGCCAACTCATGACACCTATTTAAGTATTTAAGTTTTGTGCCCTTTCCTGATGATAGTCAATTTGGTATCTACATGGAGAATGCTAATACAGCAGGAGACAAGGTTGCTGGCCTGAGGACTGGCCTGACTATGATACTGGGAAGGTCTGCACTGTAAGGAACACTCTTTGGTAAGGTGGAGTGTGATGGACTGCACTTTTAAGAAGCTTAGAAGTGCTGTACAAATAGCTGAAATTAATTCTTCACAAAAACAGCCTTGAGTAACAGGCTACTCCAAGCAATCTAATTGGTTAGCACAGCTGAGCAGAGAATGTCCCTGGAGAGAGCTGCATGCTGAGGAGATATTCAGTCAGATTTCTGCTTTGACTGAATTCAGTCTGATTTCAGCCCTAGCTGAGAAGAGACAGTTTTGGAATTCAGCCCTGACTGAGAGCAGTTTAACACAGACAGGGGAACTGGTAAAATTTGGCAAGGTTGAGTGGGTAATTGGATGGAGACCCCCATTCAGGCCAAAGAAAGGGGACAGATCTAGAGGAAGAAGAAAATTCCCTACCCAGTCAAACAGGGAGTTAGCTCTGAAAAATGCAGAGATCCCTGGTCTGGTGTGGTTAGAAACTCTTTAGTCAAAAACTCACAAAGAAAGGGGATACATCTTCTAGAGAGAGAAGAAAATTCCTTACCCAGTCAAACAGGGAGTTAGCTCTGACGAGTCCAGAGGTCCCTGATCTGGTGTGGTTAGAAACTGTCTTTAGTCAAAAACTCACAACGACAGGCCCGTAGCTACCGTGCCCCCCCCACAGTTTTTATGGGCCCCTCCCTCAATCCTCTGTTCCCCTCCCTCTCCCCAGCCCCCTCACCCCTGATCGATCGCCTGCCTGTCAGTGTTGGTCCAGCCCCAGCCCCTGTTCCCCTCCAAGCTGCTTGTGCTTTACCTCGCCCTGATAATTGCTTCTGTTTTTCTTTCCCGGGTCAGTTTTCTCCACTCCCCCCCCCCACCCCCACTCCCGCTTTTTCCTGTTAGCCCGATTCCAAGGGCTCTGTGCCCAGCGAGGGCTGGAATCTCACCTTTCTGCAGAAGTGGAAGGCCATTAAACCTGTGTACCTTGTACATTTAAAAGCAACCTAAATTCTCTCTGACTGCTGAGTCCCTGTTTCGGGGCTGGCACTGCTGGGTTTCCGTGTCACATGGCTGTTTGAATACAGAGCTAGGTAAGCTGGGTGCCCTCTATCCATGCCTCGGCTTGGCAGCAGGGAGGGAGGGAGAGAGACCAGGGGGTGCAGTTCAGTGCTGGTGGCAGCAGCAGCGTGAGCATTTTTTAAATTTTATTTTTTATTTGTTGTGACATCAATGCACTTTTTGTGACATCAGTGCACATTTTCTGGAAACCAAAACAGTCATACAATACTCAAAGAAAATGTACTGGAGTGTTTGGAAAACGCTGGAACAAAAGCCTTTCAACATTTTAAGTAACTCTGAATAGCTGGAGAAACTCTCATTAGCCTGGAACATAAGAACT
This sequence comes from Gekko japonicus, assembly GCF_001447785.1. NCBI lineage: Eukaryota > Metazoa > Chordata > Lepidosauria > Squamata > Gekkonidae > Gekko > Gekko japonicus. The sequence continues at coordinate 906,796 of NW_015176457.1, read as the reverse complement.
AAAGTCTGGACATGTACTGATTTTACCTCAGAAAATTTCCACTCCGAATTTCACCTGACCTTTCCCCTCTACATTAAATAAAATATTTTGTTATTTTTGAATTTCAAAATGCCTTGAGTGTCATTTCAGTTGTTTAAGTTAAGGGGGGGGGCTCCTGATCCTTCCCTCAGGTTCCTGGGCTGAGCCAACAGCCAAAATATCGTACTGTGACAGGGTGGGACAGCCAGGGTTCTTCAGCAAAAAACAAAAACATATTACTAGGGCAGCTCAGACTTGGATCCAGTGATGCATAAGCAGAAGCATAAACAGACTTCATCAAGTTCCACATCTGCAAGATCTTGTGCAACACTATATCTGAGTTATATCTGAGGCAGACAAAACCTTCCTGGGACGACTCCCAGATCTGCTACTGTGAATCGATTGCCAGGAATTTAACACAGCCTGCCTGCCTGCCTGCCTGCCTCCTGCTCCCGAGGAAACAGTATTTCTCACAGCCAGTCTCAGCCCTGGGACTCTTCAGGAGAGCTGCCTTGGCCAATCACAGTCTTTCTTTGAGGGGAGGGAAATTTTAAATAGGAGCTCTCAGTTGTGTTAGCCATTTTGTGCCAAATGTGTGCTGCACTGCTTCTTACGTCTTGGGAAAGACATCTTGGTTAGTTGGATGGATCGTGCTCTGGACTCTTTTTTATTATTAATTTATTATTACTAGCTAGCCTTCTCTCCATCCATTTTCCCTGGGGGTAGGAAAGGGGGGAGGCAAAATTTGGTTGGTGGGGTGGAGTAATTCGGGAGAGATATTATTTCTGTTGTTTTGGGTTCTGTGAGGATTAAATCTCTGGTTTGTTTTCATCTTCTGCCTTTTCTTTTCTGTGCTTCTGAGGAGTTTGTTTTGTCATTGGTTGCTCTATTCCAGTCATTGTCTCCAGTTGACTTTGCAATCAGTTTTATTTGTTGATGTCCTTTATTTTTACTAATAATTCATCTCACTGTTTAGATAAATATTTTGGGACCTCTCTGACTGAACTGAATGTATTTTCTAGTGTCATGGTCTGGGATTCCAGATGTGAGATTTTGCACACCTCTGAAAACCTACAGAAACACTAGGGAGAGAGGTGGTTGTGAGTTGCTGTTGAGCACAGTGCAAGAACAGTAATTGGCAAACTGAGGAAATTGCTGCATAAAATACCTTGTACTCAATTATAACAATATATCAAGAGGCAAACTGGTTTGTTTGAAGTCTTATTATTTTGGACAGTTTATGATGGAGTTGGCATATTAGCATGTTTCCCCCCCCAAAAAAATCTTTATTACTGATTAATTTTACTACTCTCTCTTTCTTCCAGTAAACTGATTGTTAACAGTCTTCTACCAGTTAAATGAGCATATATCTTCCCTTTGATACAAGTGAATTGTGCAGTTTATCAGCGTGACAACATAATGAACAGGTAAGAAACCTGTTTGTATTATATATTTAGAATATTGTCTTTGTTAGTAGACATCACTTGTGAATAATTCATCTCTGGTGATAAAACATGTTTTGGAAGCTGTTACTTGTTAACCTAGAAATAAGCAAAGCTGTTTTAGAGACCTCTTCCACTGAGGTTGTCACATCTGAAAATGGACAGAAAGCGCATCTGACAACTGAAAAGCAGGAGGAAATCCACAAATGACTTTTCTTTACAGCATGGAAATAAACAATGGGAAGAGTATTGCCTACTGAATTCTGCCTGTCAGAGAGCTGTTGAAGGTAAGGAGAAGCCTTTAGCTGTAAAAAGGTACCAGCTGTTTCTCATTTACTGCGTCTGGACTTCAAGTTAGGGAATATACCCCAAGGGTTCTCCTTGTCTGTATTATATTGTTTTTAGTGTGTTGTTCTCTAAGTTTGTTAGTTTGGTGTAGTGGTTAAGTGCGAGGACTCTAATCAGGGAGAACCGGGTTTGATTCCCCACTCCTCCACTTGCACCTGCTGGATGACCTTGGGCAAGCCATAGTTCTGATAAGAGCTGTTCTTGAAAAAGAGCAGTTTCTGTCAGAGTTCTCTCAGCCCCACCTACCACTGCCCTCCCTCGAACCCCACCCTCAACATGCTCTACCTCCAAAATCTCCAGGAATTTCTCAACCCAGATTTGGCAGCCTTACTCCTTCACCGTATATCTCACTTTTGCTGTTGCAAAGGAGATGTTCAGTTAGGAGTTAGGGCTTGCCTTGACTGATCTAACAGACATGAGGTGTGTGAATGATGACTACTGACTATACGTGAGATGAGCAAATGACCAAACGCCTACTATGAAATCACCTAACATGAAACAAAAGGGAATATTAGGGATCAGTATTGTTTTAAAAAGCTCTTTGTAAGTATCCATATTCTCTTTTTATTAATGGAACTCACATAGGCTCCCGAATCTGGCTATACAGTCCTGCCATTCCAGAGTGCTCTATGTTTACTACTCAGGTGTTCTTTGGTGCAGCATGATGTATGTGTGTGGGGTGCTTAAAGTGGGGTGCTTAAAGTCTCTAGGTGGACTGGGTTGTCTGTATCAGCCTGAAGGGAAAGAATAGTTAGGGACGGTGACCAATTATGAACCAATTGTTGGAAAGAGTTCCAGTGTGAAGAGCTCCCTAAGATGTTCTGAATTAAAATGTTTATAGTTTGCTCTAAAGCACTGAAGCATGAAAACATGCTCTAAGAAGCTGTAACTCACTGACCTTAGTAGTGAATACAGACAGCTCAAATGACACAATATGAGTTTAACATGGACTAGCTCCTGTCCTCTACAAAGGTGCCGTTACTACCCTTCTCTTCCCCATGTGGCTTCCTGGGAGAGGATCAAAGAGAAATAAAATGATTCTTTGTGGTGTGTTTCAGCAGTTTTGTCATTTTGTCCATTTCCCCCTTTTCTGATTCTGCTTGATGTGGGTGTAACCCATGCAGTTTTGTAGCTGTTAACAGCATACAGGGATCAGGCATGCCTGCTTTTGCCAATAGGTGGTGTAGCAATTAACTCCTCCCCCCCTCTATACTTAGTTAATGAGCATGCTCAGTGCTTGTAGCCTTCCCTAAAGGAGGCTGGGTATTCCCAGCAGCCAGCAGTTCAACCTGGCCCAGAAAGAGGCAACACCTTGGGGAGAGGCCTATATAGACTTTGCTGAGTTAAGGCCTGCCTTGAATTATTGCAGGTAAATGCTGTTAACCAATGTAACTATTAGAGATTCTTTCAAACAAAGGTGAAGTTACATATTGGGAAGTTATTAAATGTTGGTTTGGGACTATTAAGAAACTTAATAGTAATTTCATATGATTGTGAAAATATGTAATTTTATAGTTATTGATCCTTTTAAACATCTTCCTTAATATTCTGTTTGTTAAAGCAGCCAGCAGTTCAGCCTGGCCCAGAAAGAAGCAACATCTTGGGGAGAGACCTATATAGACTTTGCTGTGTTAAGGCCTGCCTTGAATTATTGCAGGTAAATCCTGGAGTCATCTGAGAAGAGCTGCAGCATCCCAAGTACAGCCTGGAAACCTCATACGCTGTTCCAGTATCTGTGAGCTTACAACATATGTATTATCTATGTGCTTAGTATTTTTTTTGTTCTATGCATCCTTGTGAATGCTGAAGATATGTGTACTCAGTAATATCCTGAAAATTCATTGCTATGAAGTAATAGCAACCAACCAGGAGTGAATGAGGATTTATATGAAAACCTCCATGCTTTGTTTATATAAAGAGTTTATTTTAAATGTTAAAGTGCATTGGTTGTATTGCCTCTCTTATGTCTGTGTTCAAGTACATGTGTAGTAACAGCAGTTAGTAAAGATAAAGGTTCCCTTGCTCGAAAGCCAGTCGAGTCCGACTCTAGGGGTGCGGTGCTCATCTCCGTTTCAAAGCCGAAGAGCCAGCGCTGTCCGAAGACGTTTCCGTGGTCATGTGGCCAGCATGACTAAACACCAAGGTGCATGGAACGCTATTACCTTCCCACCGAAGGAGTTCCACTGTCAAAACCGACTGAACCTGCCCACTCTCCCTGTAGATATTAGGACCTTAGTGGGTTACATGGGCATTGCATAATTAAAGTGTTAAAGTAAACTAATTAGAGTTGCCAGACCCCCCAATGGGGTGGGGTCCCCTGCTGCTTATCAGCTGGCTAGCAGGGAGGACTTACCAGTAGAAAGAAGAAAGTCTAAGCAAAGTTGCTGGTGTCACACAGGAAGTGGCATCATCATGCCAGCGACTTCTGGGTGACACTCTGTTATTTGGACAAAATCTCTATAGTAGAAGCCAATTTCACCATAAAGCTTTTGCCCAAATACCAGAGTGTCACCCGAAAGTTGCTGGTATGATGATGTCACTTCCTGTGTGATGCCAGGAACACTGATAAGTCCCCCCATTCCCCTGCCGGTTGCCAGGAGGGACTTTGCAACCCTAAAACTAATCCACGTAGCTAAGCTGTGACTCCTTAAGTATGAGTAAATCAGTTGTTAAAAATGTGAGCCTCAAGCACTGCTCCTTTTCCAAGTAGACCACCAGTGCCTTTCAAGCATGCACATTTATTTCTTCAGGATGTTAGAACAAGCTTTAGAATGGTATCACCTTCAGGAATGCTTGTGTGTGAGAGAGAAAGAGAGAGAGAGAGACTTACACATAATGTATAATGAAAAGTAAGGGCTAAAGTAGACTATTTTTTTAACAAGTCAGATCAGGGTGTCCTTCTTTCCACTCTTGTCAGATGGCAGCTCCTGGGAATTAGATTTCCAAGCACTGCAGGGGCCCAATTCAGGTTGGGTCCTTAGCATGATTGGGGAGGCACTTCAGCCTCCCTCCTCTGGTGCCCTTTTCTTTGCCCAATACAGACCCATGGGGCCTTGTTCTCCCCATTGAGGGCCATATGCCTACTGTGTGGGAAATACCAAGCACAAACAGAATAAGCCTTGAAGAGAACATGTGAAGCCGGCAAAGAGAGAAAGCGGCAGATAGAGAGACAGACAGAGAGAGACAGAGAGCGTAAGCATGAATAGACTCCCCCCCATAACACAGCACACAAGGACTATTTGTGTTAAACTGTATTGATTGCTTTGTGAATCAAAACACAGTTGACGCCAGCACTCCTCTCCTTCCATCTGCCACGCTGGATCACTCTTCCACAGAGTGTTCCCATGGTAGTCATGGTTTGTGTTTTTATTAGTCTGATTTACTTGATAAATAAATGGAAGAATAAAACAACACGATTATCTGGGCATGAATAGCCGCAACCCTTGCAGTGGCTGGCAATAAGCAACCTTTAACTTAAATGACCACTTAACTGTAACAGTGATGATGTTTCCAGGACGATTTTGCCTGACCTTAGAGCAGACCCTGCTCTGCTCTAAAAACTGGGCTACCGAAAATGGCCTATACACGTTCAATTGTGTATAAGCTATCCCAGAATACTCTGTGTCTTACAATGGTATTACTGTACTTAATCTTTTATTTAGGGATGTATGTATGGGTATGTCTAGAGCCACAGTATGACCTGCTGCTGCTCCTCTTCAGAACGCTGATTTGCTTGGTTTTGGCCACTGTACATTTCTCACTCTCTGAGGTTGTGATGGGCCCTCAGCGTAACAAAAGACATGCCTTACACATGATTTTCTGTGCTGGATCTCTGGGGGAAGGTCATGTTTGGGAGTTGGAGGGCCAGTCTATGCCATCCTCAAGGCATGGGTGAATGTAGCTCCAATACTCTGCAGCAGGGCTATTTTTGGGCAGGAACGCACAGGAACGGAGTTCCGGCTGGCCCCCAAGTTGACCACGCCCAGCAGGAACTCATTAGCATAATAGGCCACACCCAACAACAGAAACTCATTAGGATTGGCTACATTAGGGGTGTGGCCTAACATGCAAAGGAGTTCCTGCTACAAAAAAAGCCCTAGGTTTTGACAACAAGCAAGGTAAACAGAATTAGAAGCAAAAGGTGGGTGTGGCTGGATGACTATACTTCTGGTCACATGGGGGTGCAGCCTAATATGCTAATGTAGAAGCAAAAGGTGGGTGTGGCTGGATATGCTAATGAGTTTCTGTTGTTGGGTGTGGCCTATTATGCTAATGAGTTCCTGCTGGGCTTTTTCTACAAAAAAAGCCCTGCTCTGCAGGGACAGGGTTGACCAGAATGCTTTATGGGTCTGACTGGTTTCTGGAATGTCCTGGGGAAGTTTAAGATCCCAGTTGCCAGCTCTGTTGAGGCTGTGGTGGGAACCTGGAATCAACATGGTTGCCCCGCTGACCTTTCCTGCCCTCCAGACAGAAGCTGGTGCCCTGGTTTACTGTGCAGCTGCGTCACTCGATGTGGGCTTGGAGAATTCTAGAACGACACGGGCAGAGAGAGCTCATGGAAAATCTTACGAGGTGGTGATGACAGTGGCAAAGTAATCCTCCTTCTCTGCTACCATCAGTTCAGCGAGTTTGTGGCTGGCTCAGTTGTTTAAGGGATTTTGGTACTTGCTGTCTCTGGAGTCTGGGGCCATTCTCAGGAACTCGCGATGAGTTGTGATGCTTTTGCAAAGTTTGTTTGTTTGTTTTGATGAGACTGTCTCTCAGATATATTCTGAATTTGATGCTGGTTTAATAGAATTGAGGCACTAGAAATGTCCAGTATACCATCGAGTTTGTTTACGGATAATTTTCATATGATCACTGAAAATAGATGTTGACGGGATCCTCGGATCTGTGAAGGCCCTCACTTGGACTCTAGATCTTTGTCCCTCCTGGTTGCTGAAATCAAGCAAGGACTACAGCAGCGAGTCCCTGATGTCCATTGTAAACCGGTTTAGGCACTTTAGTTTTTGCATTTCTGTCAATGGCCAGAGGAGGGAGTATATGTGGAGAATATGTGGGACATTGTCTGCTTTGTTTCAGGATGGTACAATGATGGACAGTCTCTCCCACCCCCTTCCCTCCCTCTATAGAATCTAGATCTGTGTCTCAGTCACTAAGTTGACAGAGAGCTTTTTGGTGGAGAGTCCAGTTATCAGGATCGGGGTTTCTTGCTTCTCTTCTAGACAGGGCCAAAGAGCCTATTAGAACTCAATAAAATAACTAATAAAAGGACAGAGCCAGGGTGACTAATGGGATTTACTGGACTTACTTCAATAGCACTTTGTGTTTTAAACCAGCAGCTATTTAAAAATCCCTTAAACTTTCATCAGTTTGTCTGTCAACTAGTGGGAAAAGCTAACCCCTTCCTTTGAGTTTTCTGCATGCTCCTAATCGAAAAGTGCCGCATGAAATGCACTCAGTAGTGCTTGAAAAGGACGCTAAAGCTGCACTTTAATTTGTGGTTGCTGCTCTTTTCCCCAGTGAAGATCACACCCTCCCACCGCACACACAAAAACCCCTCACAAAGCGGATTTCACTGATTGGCAGGAAGTCAGACAACAGCCTAGAAAGAGATATTTAAGTCTCAGGCTTCAGCTCCAAATCCAAAGGGGGGGAAAATTAAATAATGAAGCTTTTTGATCTTCTTTATTCTGACTGCTTGTGCTCACTAGACAGCTTCCCAACCTCTGTGAGGTTTTACTATACTGGGTGAACAGAAGAGATCCAGGTTTGCTTTTTCTGCTTTTCGGCAGCCTTCACCCAAGTCCTTACCTTTCTTTCCCATGTCTGATGATTTGTGTAATTGAAGTGGGGTAGTAAATGTCAGGCAGTTGGGAAGTGGAGTTAAGCAGATATTTTGATTCAGGCATCTTCAAAGCAAGTAAGGACAAATTTCACTGATTTTTCCATCGACTGAACATTTTAGATACTGGGTCTTGTGCATGGTGCCAGCTATTTGGCAGTGCTCCATGATCTGGATTTGCTGTTTTAGAATATAACCAGAATCCCAGCAGAGATTCTTAGAATAGGTAACTTTGCCATGCTGAGGATGCAAAGCCAGTGCTCTGGACTGCAAAAACATGCTGGTTGTGGTGGTGCCCACCTGGATCAACCACGTGGACAGGTATGGCATAAATGTGGACTCCAAGGACGTGGTATATGGGGAGATGCATGGTGTGTTCAAATTCAGTTCCACAACAACCGTTTGCATCTTCCAGGTATGGTAAATATTTCAAGATGGGAGAACTTAGAAATCACTTCTGATCTGGTCCGTTTCACTCTTAAAGGAAGGGAAATTGACTCAGTAGGCATGAGGGGAATGTTCTGATGGATCTTCTCTTGATCCCCCCCCCTCCTGTTGCAAGTTGGGGGCCTTTCATATAATTCTTATAGACGTACATGCTCTACACGTATGCAAGGAACATCACAGGAACTTACTAGGGAAACCAGAGACAATGCATTCAATGTTCTCTTCAGCTACTCTCTCCCCAAAACATCTGTTCTACACCCACGAACATTGTTAGAGGTGGGAAATTTCCACTCACCAGAACCTACTCTCTCTGTTGCTCCGTTTTGTAAAAAGGAGACCTGAAAGGAGCACGTAGAAGAAACAAATTAACAGGGGGTTGTTAAGGCCCTGGCCTTTGCTAACACTTGGAAGCCTCTGTCAAGAACAGCTGCACTCTATCATTTATTCACGGGCTATGGTGGTTTCTGTGCACCGTATGATTGTGTGTAATGCCTGGGTTGGAAATGCCAAGCTCACTGGTGTGCCTTAACTGCAGGCTGTCAAAAGGGAATTTCCCTCTTCTAGTCAGCACTGTGACAGACTATTTACTTTAGACCTATTTTGTTTGGGTTTTGACCAAGGAGGAGGACAGGCTTTTGGAAAGCATTCTGAGACGCTTTTCCAGGAAAGCTAATTCAGCTATCACAAGTGGTACCCACAGCATTCTTGGCTTGGTTATTTCCTGCCTTGCTGCACATTGTTCTTTATCCCCTTTGAGCTGCTCCAGCTCATGTTGATATTTGTGCTACGCAGGTAAACATGTGAATGGCTAAAAGCTCTTCCCCGCTATTTTCACAAGTTTTCACAGCTGGGTTGGAAAATGTAAGTCTATGTTAACCAGAAGTTGTGAGAGTATGGTATGAGGGAGAGGGAAGTAGTTACAATCACGTTAACCAGAAGTTGTGAGAGTGTGGTATGAGGGAGAGGGAAGTAGTTACAACTAGCTGTGTCGTCTATGCCTGCTATGGGTTGTCCCGCTAAGACCCTCTATTCTGTCCTTACCCCTGGGCTATATTTGGTCAGTACAGGACAACCCCTTTCTTATCACTTACGGGGCTTTGTTTTTGAACAACTCTGGTCCCCACAAAACTCAGTCTTGCTTTGATTACCACTCATTTCAGAGCTGATCTGAGCGTTCCTTAAACATCCTTTCTACTGTGCGTAGGGTCTGTCTCCCAGCAAAGGGGAATCTCAGGCAATTTCTGCACTCTCCTTTTAATCCACGTTCACCGTGGTGTCCTTCAAGCAATTCTGCACTAAAATCGAACTCTACCTTCTTTTTAATCCAGCCCCCCCCCCCATTCTGCACTAAAATTGAGTCCAACCTTCTTTTTATTCTGGGTTTTCTCCCAATTCTGTATTACATTGCCTTCCTTCAGTGATCAGCCCAGTTTCAGCCTGCTGTTGCCCCGGGTTATTTGGATGCTGTTTTGCCGTGGACAAATTGCCTCAACTCAAAGACTGAGAACATCCGGAGTGGCAGACAAATGCGGAAAGGACCACAACAGTGACATCTCCTAGCTTTAAAGGGCTGTCAGACATAGATGGGATAGTAGGACTAATGTGATAGAGGCTCTGGGAGAGGGTGGTCACACAGTGCCGCTGATTCCAGGCAGTTCAGCTGCTACCTGTCCTTTTCAGTGATTGCTTTTGAGTACAGAACAATTTCCCACCCCTAAACAGAAGGACTTTTTATTCATTCACCTTTCTAGACAGTCCTGATAAAATCAGGATAGTAGCACGTAAGTTCACCTGTCTCCATGTTGTCCCTAGTTTGCCTAGGCATGAACTTTAATGCCAACTAGAAAGTATAACCCACTCTGCAAACCTTGCCGTGGAATCACATAAGATTGATGGGTGTTTTTTTTTTAAGTTTACTCTTTTGTACCCCTTCCCAACTGATGGAAATGGATGCAGGTTGCTTGGTACAAACAGTAAGTGGCAAAGAGAGGTGAGCTGCTGTGTGAATTTGTGGTTGAATTCACCCAGACAATGCCAGTCCTTTTCCACCACTGGAGCTGCCACAGGGACTGTGGAATAAATGGTGGTGGTGGGGAGGTCTAAATTACCTCTGATCCAGCAGCCCTGATCCATAAGGCTGCCAACCTCCAGGTCGTGGCTGGAGATCTCCTGGGATTCTAACTGATCTCTGGGTGACAGAGAAAATGGCCGCTTTAGAAGATGGACTCTATGGTGTTATATACCAACTAGAAATAAGGCCCGTTGTGGAAATAAATACAACGAGATCTAGAAAGAGGCTCTGGGAGAGTGCTCTGGCTTTGGGCAAACAGTGTCAGTCTGCTTTTAAAACATGAATCTGGGACCTGCACACCACCAGAATACAGCAGATTCCATATGCAACTGACATTCCAACTGCCTTGCGGGGGGGGGAGTTTGAGGTGTGGAATGGAGTGAAGTCCAATCAGCTTCCATATGCAAAAGACCAGGTTGTCGCAGCAGTTGTGGTGTGGGCGGGACCCGGGCTTTGCCTTCTGATTGGTGGCGATATATGTTGAGGAGCAGTGCCATCAGCCATACACTAAGGGAGTGCATTTTAGAATTAGAACTTTGGCACCCACTATTCAATTATATATAAGGAGAGATGAGGTCCCTCCCCTCCCCAAACCCCGCCCTCCTCAGGCTCCACCCCCAAAATCCCCAGGCATTTCCCCGCCCAGAACTGGCAACCCCACTGATCCAAATTGGCAGCTTTGTAAGGAGATTTGATCCTGTATCCCCACTGCAATATAGTTTGCCCTGGGTAGGTTCTAGTTATCCAGGCAGGCACAGCACCGTCAAGTGGGATGACTTTGATTTCATTACGTGGCACCAAGCAAGTTTGCTTAAACGAAAACTGAGCAATGGTGTGGGAGGCTTTTGAATGTTTAATAAAACAAATTAAGAAGCCTCAGCAGCCGTTTATTTTTGTTTGGGTTTGGCTAGCGAGTAGGCCAGAGCTGCACACGTGCGTGTGTCGGTGTCTATGTGTGCTGTTTTGCTTTTACCTCAGGTAGCAGGTATTTTAACTCCATCCCGGTTGGTAATTATTGCTTCAGTAAACAACAGCTGTTCCAATGCAGCTCAGCGTCTTTTTCTTCTTTTAAAAAGATTTTGACAGTGCTCAGACTGTAGACGGGTATTGCTGAAAGGGGGGAAAATGTTATAATCATTTCACTCCCCTACTGCTAGCAATTTTATGGGCCTTGTTATGGCAGGCATATTAATTGCCAGCAAGCTGATGATAAGCAAATTAAATAGCTTTAGTGCAGTGTGTGTGTGTGTGTGTGTGTTTGGACACTTGGTTGGAGACAGTTTAACAGCCATCTTCTTGAGGAGCTGGTATGTTTAGATGTTAAATTGTTTTCCACATTAAGACGTGAGCCTCTGTGAAACGACATAATACCCGCAATGCGATAATAAGCCATTAACAATCGTTCACAGCGCTGGGAGTCAAAGGCTCATCTTTCCTCCAGCCTTTGGGCCATGTCACACAGCACTTAGTCGCTGTCACACCTCCCACCCTGGCACTTCTGTGATGGAGGACGGAGAAATTGCTTGCCAAGTCCTTTCAGCTGTGGCAGTTGTGACAGTGATACAGCTGCCCAGCTCTCGTTTTTTGGGGGCTTTGTGGATGTGATTTCCTGCACTGCACTCTCTTGAATGCTTGAAGCTGCCTTGTACCGAATCAGACCTTTGTCCTATCAAGGTCAGAGCTGTCTGCTCTGACTGGCTCTGACTGGCAGCTGCTGTCCAGGGTCTTAGGTTAAGGTCTTTCACATCACCTACTACCGCTCCTCTTAACTGGAGATGCCAGGGACTGAACCTGGGGACTTGTTGCATGCAAAGCAGATGCTGTAGCACTGAGCTACAGCTCTACCCAACTGGCCTAGCTCATTCTAGTCCTTGCTGATGCCCATGGCAGGCAGAGACCATCGACTAGACCCAGCTGTGCAGTGAACATGGCTGAGTTCCCTGACAACTTACGAGTGATCCCTGGTCTGGAAAGTATCCAGTTGTCCTCAACCAGAACCAGGGCCTCTTCAGCCCCGGCCTGGTAGAACTCTTTACCAGGTGAGATCCAAGCCCTGCAAGACCTGATGAACTTCCACAGGGCCTGTAAAACTGAGATGTTCTACCATGTTTATGGTTGAGAACAGTGGCTTCCACCAAGAATGACCTCCCTCCCTTTCCCCTCTTTCTCTT